>NC_044384.1:77033687-77343304 GCF_006542625.1 Nomascus leucogenys
AATCCCGTCTGTACTAAAAAAATACAAAAATTAGCCAGGCATGGTGGCGGGCGCCTGTAGTCCCAGCTAGTTGGGAGGCTGAGGCAGGAGAATGGCGTGAACCCGGGAGGCGGAGCTTGCAGTGAGCCGTGATTGCGCCACTGCACTCCAGCCTGGGCAACAGAGCGAGACTCAATCTCAAAAAAAAAAAAAAAAAAAAAATAGGGTGAGCAGGCCAGGCGCAGTGTCTGAAGCCTGTAATCCCAGCACTTTGGGAGGCTGAGGTGGGTGGATCACTTGAGGTCAGGAGTTCAAGACCAGCCTGGCCAACACGAGGAAACCCTGTCTGTGCTAAAAATACAAAAATTAGCCAGGCGTGGTGGCACGTGCCTGTAGTCCCAGCAGGAGAATAACTTCAACCCGGGAGACAGAGGTTGCAGTCAGCCGAGATCGCACCACTGCATTCCAGCCTGGGTGACAGACGGAGACTCTGTCTCAAAAAAAAAAAAAGAAGAAGAAGAATAAGAATACCCATATGCATTCATTAATATATAGGGCTAGAGGGCTAGAGAGCTATAGACATAAATTAGACAAAAAAATTTTTTGCTCATTTTTGGGTCAAAGGAGTCTTGGGACTCTCATTCTTTTTATTTTTCTGTTATGTGAATTTGTTCTCATTTACATGTATTATGTTATTAAGTGGGGAATAATGATAATACTAATAATAAACTTACAAAACGATCCAATGTAGTTGTTTTCAGACTTTGTTCCTCAGAGCCCTAGGACTTTGCAAAGCTGTTTCTGGAGTCATGGTGGGAGTGGGGTGTGGGGAGCCTGAGCGGTGGGGAAGGGTTCACCACTTCCTGTGAGAGGGAGACGGACCAGCTGGGCTCCGAGCTCCCCACCCAGCCTCAGCCAGGGCCCATTTTATATTGTGGGCTTCAGACATGCCTTTGTTTGAAAGTAGTTCTGCTGCTTTAAAATGTTTGATAACCATTGAACTAATCTACCCACATCCCTTTTTAAAAAAAAAGAAAACTTTTTTTTAAGCTTTTTTTTTTTTTTTTTTAAACTATAAAAACAATACTCAGGTCTGGCTCAGTGTGCCTGTAATTCCAACACTGAGAGGCTGAGGTAGGAGGATTGCTTGAGGCTAGAATTTCGAGGCTAGCTTCTGGGCAACATAGACAGACCTCATCTCTACAAAAAATTTTAAAAATTATCCGGGTGTGGTGTGTGCCTGTAGTTCCAGCTACGAAGGACTGAGACAGGAGGATTGCTTGAGCCAAGGAATTCAAAGTTAGAGTGAGCTATGTTTATGCCTCTGTACTCTAGCTTGGGTGACAGAGTAGGACCCTGCCTCTAAAAAAAAAAATTAAATTTAAATTTAAAAAACTCACCTATCACCCCATCATCTGAAAAACACCCTCTTTTAGATGTGGGAAAAACATGGCTCAGAGGTGTTCAAGAAATGTTGCGTTTATTTATTACTTACAAAGCTGTAAGTCAGCTTTATCTGCTGTCTTGCTAGGCTGGTGAAAAAAATGTAACAGCATTCAATATTAGGGCTTCTATCCCCATCTAGCTGCACCTTGGAGCTGTGCCAAGCAAGGTTCTTGGTCTTATGTTGTACTTAGGCATCAGCAAAGTCTGGGAAAATATCTCTTTTTTTTTTTTTTTTTGAGACAGAATCTCACTCTGTCGCCCAGGCTGGAATGCAGTGGCGCCATCTCAGCTCACTGCAACCTCCGTCTCCCGGATTCAAGTGATTCTCCTGCCTCAGCCTCCCAACTAGCTGGGATTACAAGCTGGTCTTAAACTCCTGGCCTCCAGTGATCCACCCACCTTGGCCTCCCAAAGTACTGAGATTACAGGTGTGAGCCACCATGCCCAGCTGGGAAAATATCTTTAATCTACTTAGTCCTAGAAAAATTATCTTTCAAGTGCCTTTTTTTTTTCCAGTGGACTGAAGGCTTTTGGAGAGCAAAAGCCAGGAAGTTTTGCCACAAACTTCCACTGAGGCCAGGAAGCAGAGTCTATTCCATGCCAAATTAAGGGAAGAAAAGAGGGAAAATCTAGGCAAATGGAATTTAATATCTCAAAAAGATTATCTTGCCAAGCCATAGTCACATAGCAAGCTGAGGCAGGAGAGGCTTGGGGCTACTTCTCTTGTTCTTGGTTCTGGGTTTGCCTTCCTTGGGCCTTATTTGCCACATCTGTAAGAGGAGTGGGCTGGACCATGCTCCACCATGCCATATTCACTAAGTGAGCAGACAGAACCATAGGAAGCATGCTCAACTCTCAAATCTTGCTCATGGAAAGAATGACGTGTTCAGGGGACTCATGCCTCCTTTTCTCAACATACCCCCAGACCTGGCCATAAGGGACACCTTTGTGAATGCCTCTCGGACCCTGTACAGCAGCAGCCCCAGAGTCCTGAGCAACAACAGTGATGCCAACTTGGAGCTCATCAACACCTGGGTGGCCAAGAACACCAACAACAAGATAAGCCGGCTGCTAGACAGCCTGCCCTCCGATACCCGCCTTGTCCTCCTGAATGCTATCTACCTGAGTGGTAAGGGCGCCCTTAGCCAGTTAGTCTTCCCATTCTGGGTCCTTCTTCCCCTCCTGGCTTCAAAGCCCACTTAACCCCAAGTTCTACAATGGGATCTCAATGTCCCTGCCCCACTCTTTGCTAACAAGGCTTTTAGCTCCTCTTCATCCTTTTCCTACCTGCATTAGAGCAACCCTCCCACCTCTTCCCTCTAGCCAAGTGGAAGACAACATTTGATCCCAAGAAAACCAGTATGGAACCCTTTCACTTCAAAAACTCAGTTATAAAAGTGCCCATGATGAATAGCAAGAAGTACCCTGTGGCCCATTTCATTGACCAAACTTTGAAAGCCAAGGTAAGTTCTTAACCTTTCCTTCTCCTGTTTGAAACCTACTTGAGTCTCCTGACTTTTTTTCTCCTGTGGTCCCATCATTTTGGGGTACATGCTTACAAATTCATCATTTCTACTCCTTCCATCTGTATTTCCACCCTATCTTTTCTCCTTCTCCTTTCTCTAGCCTTGGCCAAGGCAGACATTGTATATTTTAGGCTGGAAACAGGATTCTGAAGTTTCTTCATGCATCTCTACTACATTGAATGGCAAAATGTGAGTCGTGTTCCTATTCTACACATCTGTTTCTTTTTCCAGTCAACTCATCAGAAGACCCTGGTGGCTTAGCAAGTCCTGTGTGAGTGTGGGTACCTGTGTACAGCATACATATACATGTGTACACGTGTATAAGTATATCTTTGTATATGCGTATATGTGGTAAGTGCATGTGTGCACATGAGTTAAATGGCTTAAGTGCATTAGCAGAAATTGAACAATTTAGTTTGATGAGTAGGGAGGGTGAGAAGAAAGAATATGGAGCCCAGAGGATCCCAATTGGTAAGCTATCTCATGCCCAGTTACCAGATATTTCCACCTTTTTAGGATGGCAAAACACAGACCTATGAGATAGAAAACAGTAAGAGACAGTGTTTCAGTACCTGGCTAAGAAACAAAGGCTGTGTTCTTGGAACATGCTAGGCTTGGTTCCACATTGGGAGCTTTCCTTAGCTTTTCTTTCTGCCTGGATCCCTCTTCACTCAGATCCTCACATAGCTTGTTCCTTCTTGTCATTTGGGTGTCAGCTCAGAGGTCACCTTGGTGGAGAAGTCTTCTCCCTATTAAAGCAGCCTCCTCCTCACCCTGTAATATCACTGCTGTTTTATTATATTCATGACACTCATCACCATCTGAAATTATGTCATTTATTTGCTTATTTGCTTAGGATATTGTCTGTCTCCCTAAGATACGGTCTCTCTACTTGAATACAGGAACCTGTCTTGTTTCCTTCTGTATCTGTAGTGCCTAGAACAATGCCGCCTGTCATAGGTGCTCATTCAATGTTTGCTGAATAAATGAATGAATGAAATAGAGGGTGCCAAAGGGAGCTACTCATTTAGTAAAAGTGGCTGGAAGACTTCATAGAGGAGGTTTTTTCTCGAGACAGGGTCTCACTCTGTCACTCAAGCTGGAGTGCATTGACACGATCTCAGCTCACTGCAATCTCTGCCTCCCGGGTTCAAGCAGTTCTCCTGCCTCAGCCTCCCAAGTAGCTGGGACTACAGGTGCCCACCACCACACCTGGCTAGTTTTTATATTTTTAGTAGAGACGGGGTTTCACCATGTTAGCCAAGCTGGTCTCGAACTCCTGACCTCAAGTGATCCACACCCTCAGCCTCCCGAAGTTCTGGGATTACAGGCGTGAGCCACAGTGCCTAGCTGAGGAGGTTATTTTTGACCATTCTTTGCTCACTTATTTATCCACTCATGTACTTATCCACCCATCTATCCATCCCTATCTAATGTATTTGACCATTCATGACTCATTTAGCAGAACCAGGATAGCGTGTATAAGGCACAGAAGAGTGAATATATGTGACAGGTCCAGGGCATTGTTCAGATTCAAGATACGTCGGGGGAGTTATAAATATGAGATTTTTTCAAATCAGTTGGAATAGCTATTTAATCAAAGCCATAGATGTTAGGTAGAAAGTAGGAATTAAGAACTTAACAAGTTGGATTTAAATGTAACTATTTGAATTATAAGAACAAGTATTTCCTCTCTAAAAATGTTTTTAAAGTCTCACACAAAACTCTAAACCAAAAATCATTGTAAAAATCCCTTGGGAATAGACTGTTGTAACCATTGAGGTGAGGTGATAGGTTAAGGTGAGCATTCTGGACATATAATATCAATAATAAATATTCAAATACAAAGGAGGTATAATATGAAGAGTAATTTCTATCTCCCCAAGCCAATATGAGTTTTGTTTGTTTGTTTTTCTTTTGAGATAAAGTCGCATTCTGTTGCCCAGGCTGGAGTGCAGTGGCACAATCCCAGCTCTCTGCAACCTCTGCCTCCCAGGTTCAAGCGATTCTCCTGCCTTAGCCTCCCCGGTAGCTGGGATTATAGGCGCCTGCCACCACTCCCAGCTAATTTTTGTATTTTTAGTAGAGATGGGGTTTCACCATGTTGGCCAGGCTGGTCATGAACTCCTGACCTCAAGTGCTCGTCCCACTTCGGCCTCCTAAAGTGCTGGCATTACAGGCGTGAGCCACTGCACCCAGCCTGAGTTTTTTTTTTTTTTTTTTTAAGCCAAAGGAGGAGGAGTAGTTTTGTGCACAAAAGCCACTATTTATGTTCCTTAGGTTTTAAACAGATAGTTAATTTAATGTACTAACAAATGCAAAATTAAAATTTTACTTATGCCTTTTAATTTTAAGCTGAACTTGCTACATTAAGAGTAGGGTGATTTGGCTGGGCGTGGTGGCTCATGCCTATAATCCCAGCACTTTAGGAGGCTGAGGCAGGTGGATCACTTGAAGCTAAGAGTTTGAGACCAGCCTGGCCAACATGGTGGAACTCTGTCTCTACTAAAAACACAAAAATTAGCCAGGCATGGTGGCGCATGTCTGTAATCCCAGCTACTCAGGATGCTAAGGCACAGAATCACTTGAACCTGGGAGGCAGAGGTTACAGTGAGCCAAAATCGTGCCACTGCACTCCAACCTGGGCAACACAGCAAGACTCTGTCTCAAAACACAAAAAAAGAATAGGCCAGGTGCAGTGGCTCACGCCTGTAATCCCAGCACTTTGGGAGACCAAGGCAGGTGGATCACCTGAAGTCAGGAGTTCGAGACTAGCTTGGCCAATATGGTGAAACCCCATCTCCATTAAAAATACAAAAAATAAACCGGGTGTGATGGTGCACGCCTGTAATCCCAGTTACTTGGGAGACTGGGACAGAAGAATCGCTTGAACCCGGGAGGTGAAGGTTGCAGTGAGCCAAGATCATGCCACTGCACTCCAGTCTGAGCGACAGAGTGAGACCTTGTCTCAGAAAAAAAACCAAAAAAGCATGATTTTTATATAAAAACACTCTCATTTGTTCTTGAATTAATTGCCATATTGAACAGATTAAACTCCTTTAAACCATTTTTTCTATCTACAAACATAATTCGTATTCCCATAAGCATTTTAAGCTCCCTTTAAAAATTTAATATGCTCGATTTTCTTTTTTCTTTTATTTATTTATGTAGTTTTACCAGACAAGGTCTTACTCTATCACCCAGTCTGGAGTACAGTGACACAATCATAGCTTACTGTAACCTCAAGCTCCTTGGGATGAAGCAATCCTCCCACCTTAGCCTCTTAAGTAGCTGAGATTCCAGGCATGAGCCACCTCACCTAGCTGATTTTCTTTTTAAACACATCTAATACCTGACAGGCCGTAATTACGACTCTGCTTGGCCATATCATCCTAGCACCTAAAGCTCACTTGTAAACTGAAAATTAAATTTGAAGAGTGAATTAACTTCTAGCCAACATTCCAATATCATTCTCACACTTAATGAAATTATCCTACAACTTTGCTTAAAAGCATAAAACTAGCATGTCAGATTCTCTTAAAAATTACAATCACTATTTTAAATAACAAACATACAGGTTACCCTGAACTTAACACCTGGTTTTAACATGATGAAGTTGGTTTCTTTTGTCATTCCTATACTAAATTCTAAATCTTCCTGGCACTTAAGGATATTTACCCAAGGAAGGGGGTGAGATTTACCAGCTCAGGTAAACCGAGGTTACTGGCTTGAAAATTCAAGACCACAGCATGGTAAATTTTTCTTCAGAGATTCAAGGTTCATACATAGGACTTGAAGGGCACATGCTACTCAAATGAGTATATCCAACTTGAGTCCTATGTCAACAGGGACCCCATGTCCATCCTCTTCAGTCGAAATTGGCTTACAACCTACTTCTTCTGGGCTATTCGGGTTTCAACAATTGATTGCTTTCAGTTAATTTCTTTATTGCCCAGTTGAATTCTGCATTCTTCTAGATTCTTTTTGTTCCTTCAGCCTCAATCATAATACCATTTAATGACAGTCTCATATCCTATTAGACTAGGGTTTCTCAGCCTTGGCACTATTGACATATTGGGTCAGATAATTCTTTGTCCTGTGCATTGTAGAATTTAGCATCATTCTTAGCTTCTACTCACTAGAAGCCAGTAGCACTGTGTGCACATCCTCCTTGCCCCCTGCCAGCTATGACAACCAAAATGTCTTCAGACATTACCAAATGTCCACTGACAGGCAAATTCACTCTGAGTTGACAACCCCCGTATTAAACCCAGGGGCCCTGCACTTCTCACATACTTTTGTCTGGTCACCAGTTGAAAGTCCTTCTTCTTTTTTTTTTTCTTTTTTTGAGATGGAGTCTCACTCTGTCACCAGGCTGGAGTGCAGTGACATGATCTCGGCTCACTGCAACCTCCACCTCCTGGGTTCAAGCAATTCTCCTGCCTCAGCCTCCTGAGTAGCTGGGATTACAGGCACGTGCCACCACCCAGCTAATTTTTGTATTTTTAGTAGAGATGGGGTTTCATCATGGTGGCCAGGATGGTCTCAATCTCTTGACCTCGTGATCTGCCCACCTCGGCCTCCCAAAGTGCTGGGATTACAGGCGTGAGCCACCGTGCATGGCCAAAAGTCCTTCTAATAGCAAAGCGGAAAGGTAGGCTGTGAACAATCTTGAATGCCATACTAAGATTTGTACCTAATCTCATAGGCAGTGAAGAGCCATCAACAGTTTTTAAAGAGGCTGACCTGATAACTCCAGCGGTTCAATGTGCATGCTATATACTATATGCTCAACACACTTGGAAGGAAGGGAACAGGGCTCAGAGAAATCAAATCAGTTGCCCATATTACATAGCTCGTCAGTGGTAGAGTCAGGGTATAATCAGAAACTCATGCTCCTTCCTCTGCCTCTCCCCAGCACAGAGTTAGATCAGCACTGTTCATCCAGCTGGTATCCCCATTTCTTGGTAAAGCCTGGAAGCCTAGGTCTGACTGCTGCTCTTTGAAATACAGACTGTGGGAGCAGACTGCAGGACAGCCTGTGACAGAGGGTGGGGCCAAGAGAGAGATGTGGTGGGAAGACTATTAAGGTGCATCTCTTATTTTCTAGGTAGGGCAGCTGCAGCTCTCCCACAATCTGAGTTTGGTGATCCTGG
This sequence comes from Nomascus leucogenys, assembly GCF_006542625.1. Classification (NCBI taxonomy): domain Eukaryota; kingdom Metazoa; phylum Chordata; class Mammalia; order Primates; family Hylobatidae; genus Nomascus; species Nomascus leucogenys. The sequence continues at coordinate 77,041,795 of NC_044384.1, forward strand.
TACCCCAGAACCTGAAACATCGTCTTGAAGACATGGAACAGGCTCTCAGCCCTTCTGTTTTCAAGGCCATCATGAAGAAGCTGGAGATGTCCAAGTTCCAGCCCACTCTCCTAGCACTACCCCGCATCAAAGTGACGACCAGCCAGGATATGCTGTCAATCATGGAGAAATTGGGTGAGCTCTGGCAGCTTGGGGTTACTCCCAGGCCATCAGAGGAGAAAGGGGGGAATCCCTAAGATGTAGTTAGCATTCTCTAGAGTATTCTTTACATCCATAATCTCAGTTTGTCCTGCAACCCTGCAAGTTAGAGGGGTAGATGCTATTATCCCATCGGATCATTGTGGAAATGGAGGCTTAGAAGTTTTATGTGACTTACCCAAAGATTCCATGATTTACCCTTGAGCTAGTCAGAGGCAAACCAGAACACTGATCAAGGTCTCCAGCTCTCCTGAGTTTTTTCTGTGGTTCCTTGTGACATAGGCAGTGGAACAGTGGGACAGGTAACCAAGTGAATTATGGATGCTCCTTCCCCAGACACTTTTCAAAACAGTCAACCACACCATGGATATGCAAGAAGCTATCTGAAAGTGCAGGTCTGGAGGCTTCTGAGTTTACAAGAGGCAACAGAGACTCCATTTTCTTTCTTTTTTTTCTTTTTTTTTTTTTTTGAGACGGAGTCTCGCTTTGTCACCCAGGCTGGAGTGCAGTGGTGCGATCTCTGCTCACTGCAAGATCCGCCTCCCGGGTTCATGCCATTCTCCCGCCTTAGCCTCCTGAGTAGCTGGGACTACAGGTGCCCTCCATCATGCCCAGCTAATTTTGTTTTTGTATTTTTAGTAGAGACGGGGTTTCACTGTGTTAACCAGGATGGTCTCAATCTCCTGACCTCGTGATCCACCCATCTCGGCCTCCCAAAGTGCTGGTATTACAGGCGTGAGTCACCACACCCAGCCCAGAGACTCCATTTTCTAACCTTTGTTTCTTCGTTTGTTTGTTTGTTTTTGAGATGGAGCCTCGCTCTGTCACCCAGGCTGGAGTGCAGTGGCATGATCTTGACTCACTGCAACCTCCACCTCCTGGGTTCAAGCGATTCTCCTACCTCAGCCTCCCAAGTAGCTGGGATTACAGGCGCCTACCACCATGCCCAGCTAATTTTTTTGTATTTTTAGTAGAGATGGGGTTTCACCATGTTGGCCAGGCTAGTCTTGAACTCCTGTTCTCAAATGATCCGCCCACCTTGGCTTCCCAAAGTGCTGGGATTACAGGTGTGAGCCACCGTGCCCAGCCTCATTTTCTAACCTTTGAGCTTGTGTCCAGCCCTGTCACTTCATTTATTGTTAGAGAACTTGACCACCTAATACATGATTCCATTTCCTTGTATATGTCATCTGTGTAGGAAGAAAACCTCTTTTTTATTTTCATTCAACACTTCTGGCCACCAAATAGGTGTGGGAGTGTTTTCTAAGCAATTCTCCAGTTCTCTGGGGACACCAACTGGGTGTCCTACAATTCAATCCAATTCTAACACACTACCTGGAAATAACATCAGATCCTGTGCATTTTAAGGGCTCAACCCCACCAAATTTCCCCCATTTCCAATGTCAGTTACAAGACCGGGTTGTCACCTGTGCATCAGACCAACCAGCTCTAATTTGGAGGTTCCCACAACTCCCTGCTAGGGTTTCATCATTTGCTAGAATAGCTGACAAAACTCAGGAGACACTTATGTTTACTGGTTTATTTTATAAAGGATTAAGTAAAGGATACAGATGAACAGCCAGATGAAGAGATACATAGGGCAAAATCTGGAAGGGTCCTGGTGTCTATCCTGTGGGACACATGTATGTGTTCACCAACCAGAAACTCTCAGAACCCTGTACTTTAGGAGGTGTCATCATGTAGGCATGATTGATTATTACCCAATCTCCAGCTCCTCTCTTCTCCCCAGAGGATGGATAGAGGGGCTGAAAGTTCCAAGCTTCTAATCACATTTGGTCTTCCTGGTGACCAGCCCTGATCCAGGAGCCGGCAGGAGTAGCCTCATTAGCACAAAAGGCATTCCTATGACCCAGGAAATTCCAAGGGATCTAGTAGCTCTGTGTCAGGAACTGGGATTGGAGACCAAATATTAGATGGTCTAATATTTGGAGCTAAAGATGCTCCTATAGCATATTTTCCCATTATTTCACAGCATCATAGCATTGCATATAACCTCATTTTTTCATATATGACCTATCTCTGATCTATTACCTCACTTCCAAGGTCCTGGGAGACAAGGAGGCAATGACATCATTTTTCAGGGTTGTTTTAGGGATGGGGGGCAAGGCTTCTCACCTTGAGAGAGAGTGGCAGTGTTGGGCCCACTAATAGAGGATCCCACGAACTGCCAGAGGGTACAGTACGTAATCTGGCAAACAAGGGAAGAGGAGGAGAGCACTGGGACTCAGGATGAACCCAGAGAATTCAGGACAAAGGTCTCCATCAGCTGAGGGTGTCATGCTGGCCTCTGACTCTGTTTTTCTCCGGTTTTGCCCTAGAATTCTTCGACTTTTCTTATGACCTTAACCTGTGTGGGCTGACAGAGGACCCAGATCTTCAGGTTTCTGCGATGCAGCACCAGACAGTGCTGGAACTGACAGAGACTGGGGTGGAGGCGGCTGCAGCCTCTGCCATCTCTGTGGCCCGCACCCTGCTGATCTTTGAAGTGCAGCAGCCCTTCCTCTTTGTGCTCTGGGACCAGCAGCACAAGTTCCCTGTCTTCATGGGGCGAGTATATGACCCCAGGGCCTGAGACCTGCAGGATCAGGTTAGGGCCAGCGCTACCTCTCCAGCCTCAGCTCTCAGCTGCAGCCCTGCTGCTGCCTGCCTGGACTTGGCCCCTGCCACCTCCTGCCTCAGGTGTCTGCTATCCACCAAAAGGGCTCCCTGAAGGTCTGGGCAAGGGACCTGCTTCTATTAGCCCTTCTCCATGGCCCTGCCATGCTCTCCAAACCACTTTTTGCAGCTTTCTCTAGTTCAAGTTCACCGGACTCTATAAATAAAACCTGACAGACCATGACTTTCTCTGCTTTGTCTTTGTTGTTTTTTTTTTATTTTTTTTAGGCAGGGTCTCGCTCTGTCACCCAGGCTAGAGTACAGCGGTGAGATCATGGTTCACTGCAGCCTTAACCTCCTGAGCTCAAGCAATCCTCCCACCTCAGCCTCCTATGTAGGTGGGACCGCATGGGCTTGCCACCATGCCCAGCTAATTTTTAAATTTTTTGTAAAGACAGGGTCTTACTATGTTGCCTAGGCTGGTCTCCAACTCCTGGGCTCAAGCAATCATCCTAACACAGCCTCCCACAGTGCTGGGATTGTAGGCATGAGCCATCACACCATACCTCACCTTTGCCCTTGAATATCAGCTGCTTCAATATTAAAGGACAAGAGCTCCCATGGTTCCTGTATCAGCCAGCTATTGCTGTATAATAAGTCATGTTAAACTTAGTGGCTTCAAACAGCAACCCTTTGTTATTTTATGTTAAGTTTCGGAGTTGACTAGGTGGTTTTGCTGATCTGGGCTGAACCTGGCTGATCTTCCCTGGGCTCATTCATACATCTGTAAGGTATAGTTGTTGGGTTGGTTAGGGGATGATTGGTCTTCTGTGGCCTCAGCCAGGACACCAGGACAACTTGGCTCTTCTACATGTCTTGTATGTCCTTCCAACAGGCTAGTCTGTAATGAAAAGAGTCAAACAGGCAGTCTCTTTTTGTTTACCATTGTCCTGCAGCCAAAGCAAATCACAGGACCAAACCTAGAGTTAGACTGGAAAAGCACTAAAAAGTGACAGGGCAAAGAGACATTAATTGGGGACTATTCATGCGATCCATTTCTCACAGCCCCTATCTTGCTTATTTGTCTGCGACAACTCTGACAACAATAATGACAGTAGCTAACATTGGGAACACAGACAGGCAGTCTGCTAAGAGTTTTGCAGGCATTTAATCTTCACAATAAATTTATATGGTAAATTCAGAGAGGCTAAGTCTTGTTCAAAGTCTTGTAGTTAGGAAATGATGAAACTGAGATTTAATAGCACCTCTTATGGCTCTTTTTTTTTTGAGACGAAGTTTCGCTTTTGTTGCCCAGACTTGAGTACAATAGCACAAACTCGGCTCACTGTAACCTCTGCCTCCTGGGTTCAAGTGATTCTCCTGCCTCAGCCTCCCAAGTAGCTGGGATTACAAGCATGCACTACCACACCAGGCAAATTTTGTATTTTTAGTAGAGACAGGGTTTCTTTTTTTTTTTTTTTTTTTTTTTTTTGAGACGGAGTGTTGCTTTGTCGGCCAGGCTGGAGTGCAGTGGTGCAATATTGGCTCACTCAACCTCCACCTCCCAGGTTCGAGTAGTTCTCCTGCCTCAGCCTCCCAAGCAGCTGGGATTACAGGCACGTGCCACCACGCCCAGCTAACTTTTGTATTTTTAGTAGAGACGGGGTTTCACCATATGGACCAGGCTGGTCTCAAACTCCTGACTCCAAGTGATCTGCCCACCTCAGCCTCCCAAAGTGCTGGGATTACAGGTGTGAGCCACTGCGCCTGGCCTAGTGAAAACAATCTTCTTTACTCAGTCTACCAACTCAAATACCAGTCTCTTCAGGAAACAACCTCACAGACACACCCAGAAATGATATCTTACCAGTTGTCTGGGCATCCCTTAGCCCAGTAAAATTGACACATAAATTTAACATCTTCCCTTCTCAGTTTCCGAAAGTCAATTTCTCAGGCTGCTGGGAAGACCCCAAATTCCTGTCTGGGTGGGTCCCGCTTTGATTCTTATGTGAGGAACTGTTGAAAGCAAAGGCATCCCCCAAATTCAGGAAGATTCCCCTCTCCTTGGGGAGATCCTGACATGATGAAGCTGGTGCTCAGCACCAACCTGAATTGTGAACCAACAAAGTCAGGAGGTGGAAGGTGATTCTGACCCCTGTGGGGGTCAAATCTCTTTGACCCTTCCAATCATGCTGAGCCCGGTAATGTTCCCGTTTGTGAAATGATGAAGCAAAAACTCAGAGAGGTTAAGTAACTATCCAAAGGTCAGACTGCTGCAAATCGATCCCACATTATCCAAACTCAAGTGTAGTAGATAACTTATTTGGGCAGGCTTGACTATAACTTAAATTTATGTCTTCTTACTCCCTACACCATGTGACCCTACAGAGTTTATCAAAGTGTCTTGCACTTTAAAAAAAAAAAAAACTATGGAGGCCGGGCATAGTGGTTCATGCCTATAATGCCAGCACTTTGGGAGACGGAGGCAGGCAGATAACTTGAGGCCAGGGTTTTGAGACCAGCCTGGGCAACATGGTGAAACCCTGTCTCTATTAAAAAATACAAAAATGAGCCGGGTGTTGCGGTGCATGCCTGCAATCCCAGCTACTCGGGAGGCTGAGGGATGAGAATCACTTTAACCTGGAAGGCAGAGGTTGCAGTGAGTCGAGATTGTACCACTCCACTCCAGCCTGGGTGACAGAGCGAGAGACTGTCTCAAAAAAAAAAAACTATGAAATGAATGATTAAATGAATGAGTTATCATATCCAGGTAGAGGGAAAGAGGAGATTCCTACCCATCTGGAAAGCAGAGAAAAATCTGGAAATGAAGAGAATTTATTTATTTATTTTATTTTTTGAGACAGTGTCTTGCTCTATCGCCCAGGCTGGAGTACAGCAGCTTGAACATGGTTCACTGCAGCCTTGACCTCCTGGGCTCAGGTGATCCTTCCACTTCAGCCTCCTGAGTAGCAGAGACCACAGGTGTGCACCACCACACCTGGCTAAATTTTTTGTTTTTTATAAAGACAGGGTCTCAGCTGGGCACGGTGGCTCACGCCTGTAATGCCAGCACTTTGGGAGGCCAAGGCAGGTAGATCACCTGAGGTCAGGAGTTTGAGACCAGCCTGGCCCACATGGTGAAACCTCGTCTCTATTAAAAATACAAAAATGAACAAGGTGTGGCGGCAGGCAAGTGTAATCCCAGCTACTTGCGGGCTGAGGCAGGAGAATCGCTTGAACCCAAGAGGTGGAGGTTGCAGTAAGCTGAGATCACGCCACTGCACTGGGGGATAGAGCAAGTCTTTGACTTGGGAAAAAAAAGTCTCACCGTGTTGCCCAAGCTGATCTGGAACTCCTGGGCTTAAGAGATCCTCTAGCTTTGGCCTCCCAAAATGTTGGGAGTGAGCCACCACGCCCAAGATAATTTAAATATTTTCTCTTCTGAAGCTTTTCTTATAAGAGGGCATGTGTCACTTTTTTTGTTTATTTAAAACAATGAACATTTATTTTGCTTTGTTTTGGTGTTTTTGTTTTTGTTTTGAGACAGAGTCTTGCTCTGTCTTGCCCAGGCTGGAGTGCAGTGACACAATCTCGGCTCACTGCAGCCTCCACTTCCCAGGTTCAATCGATTCTCCTGTCTCAGCCTCCCGAGTAGCTGGGACTACAGGCGTGTGCCACCACGCCTGGCTAATTTTTGTATCTTTAGTAGAAACGAGGTTTCACTATGTTGGCCAGGCTGGTCTTGAACTCCTGACCTCAGGTGATCCGCCCACCTTGGCCTCTCAAAGTGCCGGGATTACAGGTATGAGCCACCGTGCCCGGCTTGAACATTTATTTTGCTAATGAGTCGTTGAGTCAGTGTGGGCTTGGCAGATCTAGGGTAGCCTCAGTTATGTACCTGCTACAGTCAGCTGGGGGTTAGCTGAAGGTTTGATGAGGTTTGATTTCACTGAGCTTGCATAGGCTCTTTCACATGTTTTGGACTTTGGCTGGGATCAATCAGCTGACCAATTCTGATCCAAGTGATCTCTGGTCTTCCAGGAAGCTAGTCTGGCTTATTCACATGAAGGTTGCAAAAGTACAAGAAAGCAAGCAGAGGCATGCATGCAAGGCCTCTTGAATCCGAAGCTAGGAACTACTAGAACATCACTTCTGCCTCATTCTAGCAGCCAAAGCAAGTTACCAGACCAGTTTAGATTCAAGGTAAGGAAAGAATCTCTACCTGAAAAGACCTGCAAAGTCATTCTGCTAAGGGCATTAATATAAGGAAATGTGAATAATTCTGGCCACTTTTCCAGTATACCATATGTGGTCTTACATAGTTTCAAACAACTATTAGCAACTTTCCCCAGCAACCTGCTGCTCTATTTTTCCCTAAAGGATCAAGGGCTTTTGTCAAGATCATAATAATATTAGAAACACTTTGTTACATGAAGTTTCAAGTCGTTTGCATATAAATTGAATCTTCTGTTGCTATCTCTGTGGCATATTTAACAATCTCTGGCTCTTCCAGCTGCCTGTGTTGTAGAATAAATTATTATAAATACACAGCTGCCTGAGTATTTATAATAATAAATAAATTATCTTCATTTCCATTTCCCTTGAGAAAGATGGACAGAGGGCTATGCACTCATAGACACACACACACACACACACACACACACACACACACACCCCTACAACCCCCAACTTTCTGCCCTGTCCTGCAATTCTACTCTGGGGTAGATAAAGGCCTGTATGTCCACAGATCCATTTTCAGTGATCTGTTTCCTATCCCCAACTGTACACTCCTCCACACGTGGATTTGCTTGGGGAAGAAACTTAACGTGAGATTAGGGTTCCGTTGCAATGAGTCTTTGCTGCCACTTGGTGTCACTGTTGAAGCCTTGTCCTGCATAGCCCCATGGACACTTGCCTTTTCAGGGAGATGTTTTTGCTCTTCCAGATTCTTTCTTTTTTTTTTTTTTTTTTTTTTTGAGACAGAATCTCTCTCTGCTGCCCAGGCTGGAGTGCAACGGTGCGATCTTCGCTCACTGCAACCTCTGTTTCCCAGGTTGAAGGGATTCTCCTGCCTCAGCTTCCTGAGTAGCAGGAATTATAGGCACCCACCACCTGTCCAGCTAATTTTTGTATTTTTAGTAGAGATGGGGTTTTACCAGGTTGGCCAGGCTGATCTCAAACTCCTGACCTCAAGTGATCCACCTGCATTGGCCTCCCAAAGTGTTAGGATTACAGGTGTGAGCCACTGTGCCTGGCCGGTTTCAGATTCTTAAACAGCTGATTTGGGGACTTAAACTTTGATTCCAAAGTTTACACTTTATACTTGTTCAGCCACTGTTTCTCAAAGATCAATACCTTCGGTTCTCTCTGGATACTGGAAGGCTTCCAACATGAGCCATAGGCTATGTCAGAATCAGCCTCATCCCTATGAACCCTTAGGACATTGTCTTGACTCATGGTTGATAACCACATTAGCCACGTATCTACCTAACATGCATTAACCATTTGCCATGCTGTCAGGCACTGTGCTAAGAATTTTACATGGATTATGTTATTTTATTTAAGAGAGATCACAACTTAGGAAAAGGATATGTTACTGAAAATATTAGATAATTCAAAATTTAGATAATTTGATACTAAGTTTTCCAGAATAATAACTGTAAAAGGTAGGGAGAGAATCTTCAACCATTATAGAATTTCTTGTTTTCATACTATTATTTTCTGAATACGAAAATCTCTAATATTTCTCAGAGTAGGCACTCTTAAATTAACTGCTTGGCATGTCAAGACAGCTATTTGGGCTTTTTCATAGTGTCTTAAAATATCTAACTTTCATTACAAAGTTATTGATTTTGGAGGGTGTTTTTAGCACTAATGCCATGACTTAATGGATGAACTCTGAGATAACATCATTGTAGAATACAGGAAATATTTTAAATCATAAAGCTGAATGTTAAAATAACAGCACATTAGTCACAAATGTCACTATCAGAATTTATGATGTACATAAACAATAGCTGATTCACACAATTATGAGCAGTGATGGCAGTTATTTACTTTCACCAGCTCAAGTGCCACTATCATGTACCGATAGTTATGAGTATAGTTTACAATCCGCTCAGCCCACCAATTTTGAAATTATGCAACCCTTGATGATTTTTTTTAATTTAGGGAGATTTTCAGTTTTTCAAGTTTGTATAATTCAAATTTATATAATATACAGTAGCACCACCTCATTATTATCCTCTTTTATAGATGAAAAATGAAATCTTACAGTGAATTGATCTACTCATTCAAGATCTCAGAAGACCAGAAGTGGTGGTTCACACTTGTAATCTCAGCACTTTGGGATGCCAAGGTGGGCAGATCGCTTGAGGTCAGGAGTTCGAGACCAGCCTGGCCAAAATGATGAAACCACATCTCTACCAAAAATTAGTCGGGGGTGGTGGTGGGCACTTGTAATCCCAGCTACTCAGGAGGCTGAGGCAAGAGAATCGCTTAAATCTGGGAGGCAGAGGTTGCGGTGAACTGAGATCGTGCCACTGCACTCCAGCCTGGGTGATGCAGTGAGACTCCATCTCAAAAAAAAAGATCTCAGAGATGATAAAGAGTGGAAGTAGGAGTAGACCCCAGTATCTGACTCTAGAACTTGTGCTCGTAACCAAGTTTTCATTTCTCAAAATGTAATTACATTTTAGAGAACTCAGTGATGTTCCTTGTCCTGAACTTTTGTTGAAATTATACTCATCCATCCCAAAAGCTCTCCATAATTTTGAATCTTAGGAAGAAATGTTGGGGAAATATGGATCCCCCTTATTCCAAAAAAAAAAAAAAAACCCTTTTGCAAATTGGGACCTCTCTTCTCTCCTGACCTGCTTTGACGACCAGGGACTGCAGCAAGTGGCAGCTTCCATAGAAGCACAGAAGCTTCTATTATTTCCTCCACTGGAGCAGAGTCTGCCTACCACATTTGCATATTGACAGGATCTAGTCATAGTCAAGTAACTTCTCTGAAACTGAGAGTCTGCTTCATGTGACCCAGACAAAAGTATAGATTTTAAGCATTCTTCTAATTTCTTTTTTTTTTTTTTTTTTTTTTGAGACTGAGTCTTGCTCTGTCACCCATCCTGGAGTGCAGTGATGCAATCTCAGCTTACTGCAACCTCTGCCTCCTGAGTTCAAGCAATTCTCCTGCCTCAGCCTCCCAAGCAGCTGGGACTACAGGCGCACACCACCACACCCGGCTAACTTTTGTACTTTCAGTAGAGATGGAGTTTCACCATATTGGCCACGCTGGTCTCAAACTCCTGACCTTGTGATCCACCTGGCTTGGCCTCCCAAAGTGCTGAGATTACAGGCATGAGCCACCGCACCTCACCCATTCTTCCCATTTCTTACCCTGTTTAATCTTTCTCTTGGGCCAGGCACGGTGGCCGATGCCTGTAATCCCAGCACTTTGAGAGGCCAAGGTGGCTGGATCACTTGAGCTCAGGAGTTTGAGACCAGCCTGGGCAACATGGCAAAACCCTGTCTTTACCAAAATAATACAAAAATTAGCTGGGCATAGTGGCACACACTGATAGAAGCAGCAAAAATATGCACATACTTGTATTTATGCACATGTACAAAAGAACATGCATAAAAGCACATGCCCACCATCCTCTGGAAGTCTGTGCCAGAGTTTGGGGACAAACTTTACATTCCAGTCCCAGCCCCAATTCCTGAGGAAGGCCTCCTGGGCACAGAGGAGCAGGGAATACATGAGTCTTCATGGGAAGGATCTCCAAGCTAGTCATCACTAATTACAAGCCTTGAAATAGGCTCATCCATCATCCTGGAGTGACAGGCTGGCCATGCAGCCTGCCTCTTGGCTTCCTAGCCCCCTTCGCCATTCCATTCCATTTCTCCTTGAGTGATGCAGATCTGAAAAGCATTTTGGCCAAATATTCAATCCTCTCTAAAAACATAAATATAGGTGTGCCCAGGCTCAGCTGGACACCTGCTCATCTCTCTACACACCCTGAGAGCTCCTGTGAAGCTCTCCAATAGCCTCCACCCGTGTATGAGCCCACTTTCAGTTGGCTTTTACATGTGCCCCACTCTAGCCTTTATTTTCAGTATTTCATTGAAACTTTGCAATAATCCCATTACTGGTATTGTTTCGCCAGATTTGCAAATGAAGAAAAGGAGCCTGTAAGAAATAATTCGGGCTGGGGACAGTGGCTCATGCCTGTAATCCCAACATTTTGAGAGGCTGAGGCAGAAGGATTGCTCGAGCCCAGGAGTTGAGACCAGCCTGGGCAACATGGCAGAACCCTGTCTCTACCAAAATAATACAAAAATTTGCTGAGTGTAGTGGCACACGCTTGTGGGCCCAACTACACAGGAGGCTCAGTTGGGAGGATCACCTGAGCCTGGGAGGTCAAGGCTGCAGTGACCTCTGCATACCACTGCAGTGACCTGTGTTCATGCCACTGCACTCCAGCCTGGAGAAAGACCCTGTCTCAAAAAGAGAAAGAAAGAAAGAGAGAAAGAGAGAGGGAAGGAAGGAAGGAAGGAAGGAAGGAAGGAAGGAAGGAAGGAAGGAAGGAAAGAATTTGCCCAGGATGACTCAGCTGGGAAGGGCAGAGGTGATATTCAAACCAAGGTCTGCTAATTGCATACCCCACCCCTGGGTCTTCTCCAGTCTTTCTCCTACCCCAGGACACCCCAATTCACTATCTTAGGTTTAAAGGGCCTGCTCTGTGACTGGGCATTTCCTCTTGGAAGTCCCACAAGTACCTGTTCCTCATCTTGTCTCCTAAGTCAACTTAAAAGTCAAAGTCTTTCAAAACCTTCTTGCTGATCAGTAGCAGGATTGTGCCTAAGAATAGCTACTGCACTCCAGCCTGGGCAACAAAGGCAGAACATGTCTGCTTATAATAGTAATTTTTTAAAAAGCCAAAGTTGGCCAGGTGTGGTGGCTCACACCTGTAATCCCAGCACTTCAGGAGGCTGAGGTGGGCAGATTGCTTGAGCCCAGGAGTTCAAGACCAGCCTGGGCAACATGGCAAAAACCCATCTCTACAGAAAGTACAAAAATTAGATGGGTCTGGTCGTGCAAGCCTGTGGTACCAGCTACTCTGTGGTCCCAGGTACTCAGGAGGCTGAGGTGGGAAGATCACCTGAGTCCCGGGAAGTGGAGATTGCAGTGAGCCGAGATCACACCACTGCACTCCAGCCTGGGCGACAGAGTGAGACCCTGTCTCAAAAAATAAATAAATAAAAAGAACCAAAGTCTATATTAGTCCCAGAGTAGACTAATATAGTAGACCAAATACCATTCCCAAGGGCTATGTGTCAGGGGCTGAGCAGAAAATGCATGGCAACAGGACCACCAGAGTGAGGATGGTTCCTGTCCACGGACCACGATGGTGTGGTCATGGTCACAGTGAGCCTATCTGCCGGCTGGCTTCAGGGAGCAACATCAGAGCCAGTTCCTACTCTGTTGCTACAGCCAGAGTGTCAGGCCTGGAGCCCCAGTCCCTGGCCATCTAGCTCTGCTTCATCAGAACTGAGTTTACTGGAGATTCCTCTGGGGCCCAGAGTGAACCTCACTAGAACACTTGCCCTCTTGCTGAAATAATTTTAAAAATCTCCTAGAAGGCAGGGACCATATCTTTTTGTCATTATCCTCTGCTCTGAGCATGGAGCCTGGAATCTACAGAGTTGGCACTCAGTACATATTGGCTAAAATAAAACGAAGCAAAACAAAACAGAACAAAAATGCATTTCCAGATCCTATTTATTTATTGAGACAGAGTTTCGCTCTGTTGCCCAGGATGGAGTGCAGTGGCACGATCTTAGCTCACTGCAACCTCTGGCCTCCTGGGTTCAAGTGATTCTCTTGCCTCAGCCTCCCAAGTAGCTGGGATTAGAGGCACACGCCACCACGCCCAACTAATTTTTGCATTTTTAGTAGAGACAGGGTTTCACCACGTTGGCCAGTTTGGTCTCGAACTCCTGACCTCAAGTGATCTGCCCGCCTCAGCCTCCCAAAGTGCTGGGATTACAGGCATGAGCCACCAGCCCAGTCTCTACAGATTCTATTCGTTTAAATGCTGCCATTCTTCTAAGTCCAGTGCAATTCTCCAACAGTTTTCTGCTTTTCCCAGCCAATAGCACCTCCTCCATCTTTAGACATAGTGCTGAACTTACACTGCCATGTAAAATCAGTAGCATGTACACAAATATTTGGCTTTCCATTCCAACCACTAGGAAACTCCTTGTGAGCCTGATTCAGGACATCTCTGGTCCCACCTATGCCTATACATGGTCAACAAACACTTTTGATTCAAAGTGTGCAGTGTCTATATTTGAACAGTTTTGTTTTGTTTTGTTTAGAGACAAAGTTTTGCACTTGTTGCCCAGGCTGGAGTTGGCACAATCTTGGCTCACTGCAAGCTCCGCCTCATGGGTTCAAGCAATTCTTCTGCCTCAGCCTCCCAAGTAGCTGGGATTACAGGCACCTGCCACCATGCCCAGCTAATTTTTTGTATTTTTAGTAGAAACGGGGTTTCACTATGTTGGCCAGGCTGCTCTCAAACTCCTGACCTCAGATGATCCACCCGCCTCAGCCTCCCACAGTGCTGGGATTACAAGCATGAGCCACCACACATGGCCAAGCAAAGTTTTTTATTTTACAATGATGACATTAATGTTATTATTTTATGCATCTCCTCTGGAGACCGGTGGAGCTAGGAATATCAAAGCATAGCTTCTCATAGTCATTATCAGCTAGGGTTTTGCTTTACAAATTATCTTTCAACTAGAGGAATTATACCTCTGTGTTTGGATGGTCTTTCCTCCTCCCTGCTGCCCCGTGTCTTTGATTCTTGGGATCAGGACTCCATGGCTTTAGTCAGAAGGGGTGAAGATGATTCTTACCCTTTAAGTAAGTAAGCACCTGGAGTCTGGAATTGTTCTAGGATTAAACAATGCCACAGCCCTGTTAATTGCCTTATCTACTCAAATAGGCCGTCTAAAGAGAATCTATACTTTGTTGTCGTCCTAGAGGCCTTCTTGCTTTCCGCTAATTTATATATATTATCTACTGGCCGGGTGTGGTGGCTCACGCCTGTAATCCCAGAACTTTGGGAGGCCAAGGCGGGTGGATCACCTGAGGTCATGTGTTCAAGACCAGCCTGGCCAACATGGAGAAAGCCCATCCCTACTAAAAATACAAATATTAGCCAGGTGTGGTGGTGCACACCTGTAATCCCAGCTACTCAAGATGCTGAAGCAGGAGAATCGCTAGAACCTGGGAGGCCAAGGTTGCAGTAAGCCAAGGTTTCCATTGGTTACTTGGTGTACACCTTATGTAAATGAAGAGGATGAAGGAAAGTTACAAAGTCATTCACTCTGTGTACACCCTATGGAAACAAGAGGATATTTCCTGTCACAGCTGAAATGTTTCCATTTGATTTAGTTCTAGAAAGTCCTTAGGTTATCTGCCTCCAGGCCCTATTCTCCTGCCTCAATCATAGATCACTGCAGCCTTGAGGTCCTGGGCTCAAGCTCAGGTCCCACCTCAGCTTCCTGAGTAGCTGGGACCACAGGCCCGCACCATCATGCCCAGCTATTTTAATTTTTTTTTTTTGTTTTTGAGATGGAGTCTTGCTCTGTCGCCCAGGTTGGAGTGCAGTGGCGCGATCTTGGCTCACTGCAACCTCTGCCTCCTGGATTCAAGCAATTGTCTTGCCTCAGCCCCCCGAATAGCTGGGACTACAGGCGCCCACCACCACGCCCAGCTAATTTTCATATTTTTAGTAGAGACGGGGTTTCACCATATTGGTCAGGCTGGTCTCGAACTCCTAACCTTGTGATCTGCACGCCTCAACCTCCTAAAGTCCTTTTTTTTTTTTTAAGAGCCAGGTGTGGTGGCTCACACCTGTAATCCCAGGACTTTGGGAGGCCAAGGTGGGTGGATCCTCTGAGGTCAGGACCTCTCCCATTTTCCCATTCATTTATTCAAGTTTTAATTGAGTACTTACTTGTGCTAGGTACTGTTGTGGCAGTGGACAAACTGTTCAACAAGACAGACAGAGCTCTTGTTCTCCGAACTTTAATAGACTGGTAATGTCTCCCTTCACTTCTCTCCATGTGTTATGAAGTGTCCCAGTGTGTGTAGGGTATGTGGGAAAACAATTGAAATGAGGGGAAAATTTTGAAATGTGGCCATGGAAGAGTGATTTTCTCTTGCCTAAGATTTCCTTAGAATGTCCACTTTGGAGTAATGTGGGAGACAGTCCTGCCCTGGCTTGTCTTGGGGTTTGGGATTAGGTCAGGGCTACATTATGAAATCAGTCAATTCTCCTAAGAATCCACAAACCAGACTAGTTATTTCAGTTTCTCCAGGGTCCAAAGAGCTGTAGCTACCAAAAAGAGATCCCTGGCACTAATTAACTGCCAAATATGGTAAGTTCACCACTAAGGACCTATATTTTCTAAACTAAAATCATGGCACAAGGTCTGAGAAGTCTCCATATTTATGGGATCCACTAAAACTGAAAAGTTTGAATCAAAGCTCTCCCCAAATATATTTGGAGACTAGAACATTGTAGTTATATTCACGAGGCTCATGACCCTAAAACCCTTTGGCTGGCTGGAAATTAGTAACATCTAGCAGTCAATCAACAATTTTTCTAGCTAGGCCAAGGGTTCAGATTACTCCTCCTGAGAAACTTTCATTCCATCTGGGGAGATGTAAAAAGGAAAAACGAAAGGGCACAATCTCTGCTCTCAGGGAGCATCTTGGTCTGATGAGGAATTAAACATAAAATAACCGTAACAGAACAGGTGGTAGGTGCTGCTAGACAGGCAACTCGGAATAAGTTTGGAAGTCCTTGAGTTCCATGCTAAGAAGTTTGGAATGTATCCTCTTGAAGAAGTTCTGACCTGGAGGAGATTAGAGCGTGTGTTGGAGGGAGTGGTATGTGAATGAACCCCAGAGGGTTCATGATCCCCTTGAGATGTATGCCTGTATTAGTCCGTTCTCACATTGCCATAAAGAACTACATAAGACTCGGTAATTTATGAAGAAAAGAGGTTTAATTGACGCACAGTTCCACAGGCTTAACAGGAAGCATGACCGTGAGGCCTTAGTTAACGTACAATGATGGCAGAAGTCGAAGGGGAAACAAGCTCGTTCTTCGCCTGGTGGCAGGAGAGAGAGAGAGCGAGGGGAGAAAGGCTACGCAGGTTTAAACCATCAGATCTTGTGAGAACTCAATCACTATCACCAGAACAGCAAGGGGTAAATCCACCCCCATGATCCAATCGCCTCCCACCAGGTTCCTCCCCCAACACTGGGAATTACAATTCAACATGAGATTTCAGTGGGGACAGGGAGCCAAACCATATCAATACCGTAATACAAAAAAAAAAAAAAACCAGATTTTTCTAGAAAGAGTCACCCATAGGTTTCATCAGCTTTTTTTTTTTAAGTGTCCGTGATCCAATAATGTTTAGGAAGCATTATCTAAATACTAGGGGCCAGGCATGGTGGCTCACATCTGTAATCCCAGCACTTTGGGAGGCCGAGGCGGGCAAATCACCTGAGGCCAGGAGTTCGAGACCAGCCTGGCCAACATGGCAAAACCCCGTCTCTACTAAAAATACACAAAAATTAGGCCAGGTGCGGTAATCACTCACGCCTGTAATCCCAGCACTTCGGGAGGCCAAATCGGGCAGATCACTTGAGGTCAGGAGTTGGAGACCAGCCTCGCCAACATGGCGAAATCCCATCTCTACTAAAAATACAAAAATTAGCTGGGTGTGGTGGCAAGCGTCTGTAGTCCCAGCTACTCTGGAGGCTGAGGCAGGAGAATCACTTGAACCCGGGAGGCAGAAGTTGCAGTGAGCCAAGATTGCATCACTGCACTCCAGCCTGGGCAACAGAGTGAGACCCTGTCTCAAAAAATAAAATAAATTAAAATAAATAAATTCAAGAGAGCCATCATAATTCGGGACACACGAATGATCTGAGGTTTGTGTTTTAGACTTACACTCTGATGGAATGGGAGTTGAAAGGAAAGTTATTCAGAGGATGACACAAACCCTCAAGGGGCAGGGGAATGGAGAGAAAAGGAGTCATCTAAGAGGTAGAATGCACAGGATTTGGGGCAATTTGGGTGAAGGTGGCAGCGAGTAAGAAAAGTAAGGATTAGAATTATGATTACAACCCTAAGATAAGAGATGTAAAAGAAATTATGATTGACTTTGAAACACAAATTCTTTTAATCTGCCTGGAGATAGAAATAATAGTTTCACAAATCAAACCCCAGGTGTCTTCTGATCCACAAGGTCATCAGGCAGTTTGTCAGAATTTCATTTTAGTACATGGCGTGTTCAGATAGGAGAGTCAGATACACTATCATCCTCTAAATCATGTGACTCACAGCCAGAAATTCTGTAAGATTCTAACAGCCTAGAGTAACTTGTTTATCAGTACTTGAGATCATGTTTCATGGGACACTCCAATCTGCAACCCATGTTGCATGGGCTACTCCTCCTTACTGGCGCAGCCAATGAGGAAGGGTAAAGATGATCCTGTGATGGTTTTCAGCCTAAACAACTGTGTTATGCTTTTAATTGTGAAATAGAATCTAAGAAGAAAAGCAGGTTTGTGGGGAAGATGAAGGTAAGACAATGAAACTGGGTTTGGGCAAACTGCATCCAAGACATCTCTGTGACATTTTATCAGTCAGGAATTTTTTTGGTTATGAGTGACAGAAGCTAACTGAGACTAACATAAGGAGAAGAGGAAATGTTGTGGCTTACATAATTAAAAGCTCAAGAGGGCCGGGCACGGTGGCTCATGCCTGTAATCCTAGCACTTTGGGAGGCCGAGGCAGACAGATCATGAGGTCGGGAGATTGAGACCATCTGGCTAACACAGTGAAACCCTGTCTCTACTAAAAATACAAAAAAATTAGATGGGGGTGGTGGCAGGTGCCTGTAGTTCCAGCTACTTGGGAGGCTGAGGCAGGAGAATGGCATGAACCCGGGAGGCGGAGCTTGCAGTGAGCCGAGATTGTGCCACTGCCCTCGAGCCTGGGCAACAAGAGCAAAACTGTCTCAAAAATAAAAAATAAAATAAAATAAATAAAAACTCAAGAGGTTCACCTGTAGACATGGCTCTATCAGGTTCCCAGGCACCTGTCTCTCTCCATCTCTTGCCTCTGCTTTGCTCTGTTATGTTGGCATTTTAGGCAGATCTTCCCCCATTCGGCAGCAGTTATGGCCATCAGCAGTTTCAAGCTTTGTCTACCAGCGTAACAGGGATGGCAATACCACTTTCCCAAAGATTACAGCAAACATCTTAGGCCTAATTGTGATTGACTCTGATTGGATACCCATCCTTGATCCAATTATTATGACTTAATTGGCTAAGTTTGGTGTGGGTGATAGCCTCTAAGACAGCCCCCAGTGATCCTACCTCCTAGTAATCATGCCTTTGTATAATCCTCTCCTCTTGAGTAACTTACTTCTAACCAGTAGAATACGGCAATGTGGAGAGGTTGTCGCTTATGTGATTGG
Source organism: Nomascus leucogenys (assembly GCF_006542625.1). Taxonomy (NCBI): domain Eukaryota; kingdom Metazoa; phylum Chordata; class Mammalia; order Primates; family Hylobatidae; genus Nomascus; species Nomascus leucogenys. Next base: position 77,060,188 of record NC_044384.1, read on the forward strand.
GTTACAAAATGTTGTGACTTCATCCTGCTAGCGGACTCTCTCTCTCTCTCTTGCTGGCTTTGACAATGCAAGCTTTCATGTTGGAGAGGCCCACATTGCAAGGAACCTAGCATGGCCTCCAGCCAACAGCAAACAAAGAACTGAGGTCCACAGTCCAACAGCCCTTGACGAACTGGATCTTCCCAAAAACTATGAAACTGAGCTTGGAAGCAGATCTGATCCCCACTGAACCTTCAGATTAGACCCCAACCCCTGGATGACACTTTGATTGCAGCCTCATGAGAGACCATCATCAGGGGACCCAGCTAACCTCTGCCCAGATTCCTGATCCACAGAAACAGAGAAAATAAATGTGTGTTGTTTTAAGCTACTACGTTTTGGACTAATTTGTTATGCAGCAATAGACAACTAATATATCTGGATTGTGTGACTGTCCCTGAAGGGGCAGATGAGGCCAGTCTCATGTGAACCATGTGGTCTGAGGTCAGAGAATAGGTGTTTTCCCAAAGGAAAACTAAGGTGTAGTTACCAGAGGGGGATGGAATATCTGGGCAGGGAAAAGCACCAGCTGCTCACCTCCCACATTTTTTGGGAATGTAAGGAGCTGGCAATACAACTAGAGATATAGATTTGGCAGTGATTCATGTATGGGTGATTGTTAAAACTGTAAGAATGGATGAAATTTCGCCCAAAGAGAGGAGAGTCAAGGACAGATCTCTCAGGAATGGCAACAATTAAGGGGCAGATGAAAAAAGAGACAAAGGTGATTAGGTGAAGGCAGAGGTGTAGGAAGACATATGTTTGATGTTGCCCAAATTCAGCTTAGTTGGCTGGTAAGACACACATCTGAGGAATTGCAACCTGCTGTTAGAAATCTGGGTCTATATGAGTGACTGTTGAAATCAGGCATGTGGATGATTTTGTTCACCGAGAGAGTATAGATGGAAAAGAAGACCAAGGACTAATCTACACAGAATCTGTATATTTAGGCAACAAGGGAGTAAAGAGGACTCACAGGAAGGGAGCTGAGAAGGAACAGTTGGAGAGGTAGGAGGGAATCCAGGAGAGGCCAGTCTGCCAGAAGCCATGGGCATTTCAAGACTGATATAGTCAGTAGTGGCAAGTGCTAAAGAGAGGATGCATGTGATGAGAACTGAGAGGAGAATGGTGGATCAGTAATAAGGAAGTCATTGGCATCCTAGTAGGAATCATTTCGGTGGAAATTGGGGGGCAGAAGTCAGATTGCACAGATTTAAGAATGAGAGAGACATGGGCTGGATGTGGTGGCTCACATCTGTAATCCCAGCACTTTGGGAGACAGAGGTAGGAGGATCACTTTAGGTCAGGAGTTTGAGACCAGCCTGGCCAACATGGTGAAACCCCACCTCTACTAAAAATACAAAAATTAGCTGGACATGATGGTGGGCACCTATAATCCCAGCTACTCAGGAGGCTGAGGCAGGAGAATCACTTGAATCCAGGAGGCAGAGGTTGCAGTGAGCCCAGATCACACCACTGCACTCCAGCCTGGAGTAAGACTGTCTCAAAAAAAAAAAAAAAAAAAAGAATGAACGAGTGAGCCATGAAGGAGAGATAATATAGAAAGCTGACTAGCATTTCGAGAAGCTTCACACAGGTTGAGGGAAGACTTGAGCATATGTATAGACTGAGATGAAAAGTCTGGGCTTCGTCCTTCCACTCCCATCTCGGAGTAATTTCAGTTGCGTTTCTTGAGTTCTATTACATCTTTCTGAGACGGCAAGGTCTAAAACTGCCCATAAATTTAGGAGTTGGCAAACTTCTATTGTAAAGAGCTGGGCAGTAAATATACCAGGCTTTTGTTGGTCGTATGGTCTCTGTCGCAGACACTCAACTCTGCCATTGTCGTGGTTGTAGAAAGCAGCCACAGACAATGTGTAAACAAGTGAGCATGGCTGTGTTCCAATAAACTTTATTTACCAAAAAACAGGCAGAGGCAGGATTTAGCCCTTGTGGGCTGTAGTTGGCTGACCCTTGCCCTAGGTTTATGGAAAGGGATTAGAGATGCAATTAATGGGGCAATTGATGGAGTAAAGGATGACAGCTAGACCTCAAGGAAAGAGGTTTACCTCAGAAAGAAGGTACTTACGTCTACCTGGGCACCTGTCACAGTGTGACTTTTCTGGTTTAATTTTTTTTTTTTTTTTTTTTTTGAGACAGAGTTTCGTTCTTGTTGCCCAGGCTGGAGAGCAATGGCGTGATCTTGACTCACCACAACCTCCACCTCCCAGATGCAAGCGATTCTCCGGAGTAGCTGGGATTATAGGCACGTGCCACCAGGCCCAGCTAATTTTTGTATTTTTAGTAGAGATGGGGTTTCACCATGTCGGTCAGACTGGTCTCGAACTCCTAACCTCAGGTGATCCTCGACTTCCCAGAGTGCTGGGATTACAGGCATGAGCTACCGCAGTCGGCTGTGACTTCCTCTTTATGTGTCTGCCTTGCACTCTCCTCAACTGCGAGCACTTTCCGGGCCGGCAGTGTTTCCCAGCAATGATTCCAGAGCCTTTCATACAGGCAGTGCTCAGACACTGCAGCATTTGAGAGAAGCAGGATGGTAAAGGTGAAGAGGCACCTTACTGTGGAAGGAGGGGAAACGAAAGAGTCTCACATGGAAAAGCCTCTATCATCATCTCAAGTGAACTGGGAGCTGTGTTAGCCAGACACAGTGGCTCACACCTATAATCCCAGCACTTTGGGAGCCTGAGGCAGGAGGATGGCTTGAGCCTAGGGGTTTGAGACCAGCCTGGGCAACATAAGGAGACCCTGTCTCTACAAAAAAATACAAAAATTAGCTAGGTGTGGTAGCATGTGCCTGTAGTCCCATCTAGTTGGCTGTGGCAGGAGTATTGCTTGCTCTCTGGAGGTCAAGGCTGCAGTGAGCCATGACGGCACCACTGCACTTCAGCCTGGGTGACAGAGCAGGACTCTGTCTCAAAAAAAAAAAAAAAACCCATGTGTTACTAGCAATTGAGTTACCTACCTCCACTGATGTTTAAGCAAGGAGGCAACTCTCTCCAGCGTTTCAGATTCAGTCCTTACAAGAGGCAAAGGTTTAGGGCAGATGGTCTCCCTGTCTCACATTTATAGTATTCTATGTGATACTTTCTATTCTTCAAGACTCAGATGCTGCTTCCTCCAGGAAGCCTTCTTGGATTCCATTCTCCTTTGGGAGCCATCCTTTTTTTCCATGCGATTTACCCAAATAGGCATGGAGGGACCCATATATGTATATGACATTGGAGGTTAGGGAGGAAGCCAAAGGAAGCACCTCCAGAATAGTCTTGGATTGCTGTGGGGGTGGTGGGAAAGGGAGGTTCCTGCAAAGCCCAGGTGCATTCTGAAATTCCCATAAGAGGAGTGAAAAATGTGGAGGTGGGGTAGGGTGGCTAGGAGCCAAGTAGCTCCTGGGTGCATTTTTTACACTCCTGTAACAGGTTGGACCATGTCTAGCTGTTCCTGGCCTCCATTTTTGACTCTCCTGAGAAGGGGGGGGGCCATGCGGGGGTTTGGAAGGTGGTGAGTGAAAAAGGAGGGTCCTTCATGCAGCTCATACCTACACACTGGGAATCCAGAGATAGGAGACTGAAGTGAGAGGCACCAATGAGAGTCCATTCTCTACTGGGCAACTGGAGCCCATTTTGCCCAGGGAAGGATGTTTGTGGAACACAGACTGGCCCGTAGACTAAGGCAGAAGAGGCAGAGAGCTGAGCATGGAGGCCCTGGGGCAGCTGAATGAATAGTTGAGGGGTGTGTCTTGGTGAGGAAAAAGATAAAAGTATGTTCAAGGAAAATGATGTCTTTGGAGCAGAGTAGAGGCTGGAGAGATGTGTCCAAGCCCTCCATGATCTGTCCCAGCTGCCTTTTCTTCCTTTCTTTTTTTTTTTTTTTTTTTTTGAGACGGAGTCTCGCTCTCTCACCCAGGCTGGAGTGCAGTGGCGCGATCTCGGCTCGCTGCAAGCTCCGCCTCCCGGGTTCACACCATTCTCCTGCCTCAGCCTCTCCGAGTAGCTGGGACTATAGGCGCCCGCCACCACGCCCGGCTAATTTTTTTGTACTTTTAGTAGAGACGGGGTTTCACCGTGGTCTCGATCTCCTGACTTCGTGATCCACCCGCCTCGGCCTCCCAAAGTGCTGGGATTACAAGCGTGAGCCACCGCGCCCGGCCGGCCTTTTCTTCCTTTCTATTCCCTTTCAGACACCCTAGGTTCCCATTGAATCTCCAGCCAATCCCACCATTTCCCCACCTCTCAGCCTTTGTGTTGTTCTCTCTTCTTGGCATTTCCTTGTCTTCCTTTCTCCCATCTTCTTGTGTCTAAATACTTTCTGTTCTTCAAGTCTCAGATGCTGCTTCCTGCAGGAAGCCTTCTTGGATTCCATTCCCCATTGGGAGCAATCCTTTTCTCTGAACTCCTTATATCTCTCACCAGAGCAGTCATTTAGCAATGTCTCCTAGTAGTAAGGAAATATTCAAGATAGCAGCCATGTCCCAGCAAGCTCTGTGTTTCCCCTCATGCACATTACCCAGGCAAAGGCTCTCCAGAAGCAAGATTGGACAAACACTGTATAAGCTCAGGCCAGTGCAGCCATCTCCTTTATCAACTCCCGGCAGTGGTTCTCTCTCTGTTAGGTTAGGGCCCTATACACATAAGTCATAGCCTATAGCTGCCAAAATCCTGGGCACCCTGCCCTCCTCATCCTCCAAAAACCCCAGCTAATTCTGTTTCTTGGTCAGTCCAAGGATAAACTCAGAGTCCTTCTTCTCCCGCCCCTCAGCTTCCTCTTCTCATGGTGGCAATGCCACAAGGGGGTCCCTCAACCATATTCAGGGAGTGGGCTCTGGGCTGTCCATCTTCTTGTAATCCTGGCATACCCAGGAGCTCTGGATTTCCCCATGCCAGTTGGAGGACCCATCTGGCCCTTAAATCTCGGTTCTCATTTGGCCAAGGTCAGAGAAGCACATTTCTTGAATGAACTTAATGATGTACATGTATGTGTGTGCTCCCACAGGAGCCCCAAAGAGATGGACTAAGTTTACAGGTGCATGTTAACTCATGAGCAAACACATCAACCTGCTGTCCTGACTGTCCTTGGGCAAGTGACAGCCCCTATCCCCACCCCTGTCAACGTCTTGGTTTCTATTTTTGAAAAACAAGAAGGTTGGACAAACCTGCAATTCCCTTTTAGCCACAGTCTTTCATTGTGTAGTGGGGTGGGTGTATCTCAGCTCCCTTCTCAGAAAAGTAGTTGACATTCATAAGGAAAGGATTCCTGACAAAGGTGACAGGAATTTGAACCTCATTTCCTGGGAAGTGATGCCCTTCATTATTTGTGATTTGGACCTGGAGAAGTTCATGCCTGAGGATGAAAAGAAAGGATTTTTTTTTTTCCCCAGCAATAATCACAGAATGAGCCGGACGTGGTGTCTCATGGCCGGGCACGGTGGCTCACGCCTGTAATCCCAGCGTTTTGGGAGGCCAAGGTGGTCAGATCACGAGGTCAGTAGTTTGAGACCAGCCTGACCAACATGGTGAAACCCCATCTCTACTAAAAATACAAAAATTAGCCAGGCATGGTGGTGTGCACCTGTAATCCCAGCTACTCAGGAGGCTGAGGCAGGAAAATCACTTGAACCCAGGAGGCAGAGGTTGCAGATCACGCCACTACACTCCAGCCTGGGCAACAAATCCAGACTCTGTCTCAGAAAAAAAAAGGATCATAAAATGGGCCAGTAGGTGTGGCGGCTCATGTCTGTAATCCCAGCACTTTGGGAGGCCAAGGTGGGAGGATTGCTTGAGCCCAGGAGTTCAACACCAGCCTGGGCAACATAGCAAGTCTTTCTTAAAAAAAAAAAAAAAAAAAAATAGTTGGATGTGGTGGCACGTACCTGCAGTCTCAGCTACTTGGGAGACTGAGGCAGGAAAATCACCTGAGCCCAAGAGGTCTAGACTTCAGTGAGCTGTGATGGCGCCACTGAACTCCAGCTTGGGCAACACATCAAGACCCTGTCTCCAAAAAAAACAAAAGGGTCATAGAATTTTATTCTTATTAGCAATACCACAAAGATTTTCTAGACCGTTTAATATAGTAGCCACTAGCCTCATGTGGCTGTATGAAAGTAATTAAAATGAAATAAAATTAAAAAGCCACTTCCTCAGTCACTGTAGCACATTTAAGTGCTCAACAGTCACATGTAGCTAGTGGCTACCATATTGTTTGATGACTGAGAGAAACATGTCACGCATCTAAACCCAAAGAATGGACCTAGAGGCACAAGGAACAGCAAAAGTGAGACTTTTAATGACAGTCTTGCAAGATCAGGTGTCTGGCAGGCAGGCACACCCAGGACAGTTACAACAAGCAATTTATCCCCTAGTGCACAAGTCCCTCCCCCCGTTCCTCATAGGCTGAGTACTATGGGATCACAATCTTCCCCAGCGTCGCCTATTGGTTGTTGGGTTGGGGCTTTAGGTGTTTTATTTAGGGTTGCCCGGTTGCATTTTGTTGCAGCCCATAATGCATTGCAGCCATCTTGGGGGTCCTTTAACTATTTGACTTATGACCCAGGTAGTTAAGGCAAGCTGATAAAGTTAGCTATCTTTCAAGCTAAACTAAACTCTTTGGTTCGGGTGAGGGCAGCTAAGGGGCCCCAACCAGCAGAGGCTAGCTATTAAGGTAGGGGCTTAATGGATCTTGTTCTTTTGTGGTTTGTGGACCCAAGCCTATCTGAGGCATTTTATTTGAAAAGGGACCACGATATATGTAATTTTCTACAATGATGCAGATATAGAACATTTCCATCTTCTCACAGAAACTTCTATCAGGACTGCGCTGTCCTAGACCAACGTTTTGCAAACGAGGAAACTGAAGCTAAAAAGGAAACATGACCTCGCCAAGCTTTTTTTTTTCTTTTTTTTTTTTTGAGATAGAGTTTCGCTCTTTTCACCCAGACTGGAGTACAATGATTTGATCTCGGTTCACTGTAACTTCTGCCTCCTGGGTTCAAGCAATTCTCCTGCCTTAGCCTTCCAAGTAACTGGGATTACAGGCAAGCACAACCAAGCCTGGATAATTTTGGTATTTTTAGTAGAGATGGGGTTTCACCATGTTGGCCAGGCTGGTCTTTAACTCCTGAACTTAGGTGATCCACCCGCCTCGGCCTCCCAAAATGCTGGGATTACAGGCATGAGCCACCGAGCCCCATCATAGCTCACTGCAACCTGGAACTCCTAGGCTTAAGCTATCCTCCCATCTCAGCCTCCCTAGTAGCTGGGACCATAGGCCACACCACGACGCCCAGCTAATTTTTTTATTTTTTGTAGAGATAGAGTCTCAGTGTGTTGCCCAGGCTAGTCTGGAACTCCTGGGCTCAAGCAATCCTCCCACCTCAGCCTCTCAAAGTGCTTGGATTATAGGCGTCAGCCACCGCGCCCAGCCTCGCCGAGCGTCTTAATGGCAGATCTAGGCCTAAAACCCCGGACCTTACTCCAAGGCCTGACATATCGCCCTCGTCCTTGCTGCCGCCCTCCCCTCTGGGCTCCCCGACCTCAGAGCCCCTTGTGGGCACACAGCACGTTGGCCCAGGCGGGGCAGGGCTGGTCTGAGGGGATGTTTTTGACGGAGCGGAGCTCCAGATGCTGCACATTCCTGATCGGGTCAGGCCTGCCCTGCGGCACTCGGGGAATTAGCTTCGGTGAAGAGCCCCAGATCTTCTTTCTAGAGCTGCCCTCTTCCTGGCCAGCCCAAGAGGCGCGGGCGTTCAGGAACGTTCTCCCACCGCCTTGGGTGAGGCTGAAAGACTGAGTGGATCCCCTGTTGGAGAAGTACTTCTGGTCAAGGAGGGGTTGGAGACGGGCAGGAAATTGCGCCCCTTCTATCTTCCAAGGTCTCCAAATCCAGCAAGAGGGGCATTTGGGAACAGGGTTTCTGCCAGCCCCACCTTGGGGCTGCATTTGGCGGGAACTGTATCTGCCTTCACCTGCAGCCCTGTGGGGGGCGTGACGGAAAGAGCGGGGAGAGGGGCGTCCTGGTGCGGGGGTTGTGGAGGTGAGAAGCCAGGGGAGGGGGCTCCGGGAGCGCCCTGACCTCGCGGACTGTTGGGAGGCGGAGGGGATGGGGGTTGGGGGAGAAGAGGGGAGCCTGGCAGCCAATGGGAGGGAGGATCTCGTTTCAAAAGGGTTAACCCACAGCCAATGGGAGCCTGGGGGAGCGGATCCTGCTCACTCCATTCAAGAATCCCAAGTATTCAAGATGGACGGCAGGGAGTGTGGAAGGAGAAAGGGGGCGAGGGGGGAAGAGCGAGATCGGCAGAGGAGAGGGTCTCCGCGGCCCACCGGCCTCGCAACCTCGGTCCCCGCCGGCGGGTGGCGGGGCGGCCGCTGGGGATCCAAGCCCGGCCAGGGAGAGGGGCTGGCGGGGTGCGAGAGGGCGTGAGCTACGGGGAGCGAGGCCAGGGAGGGGAGCCAAGAGGGAGGGAAGGGCAGAGAAAGAGCCCGGGAAGAAGGAGGTGGCAGGCAGAGGATCCTAACGAAGAGCAATGTGTAGGTATCGAGAGCTTCCCGAAGGGTAACGACACCGATTTTCGGTTTTATTCTCTCTTGGGGAAGGGAGGGGGACGGTCTGGGCTCTTTCTCTCGTCTTCCTTTTTCCCTCCTCATTCTCCACTCGTGGGCATCTTTTCTATTTTTTCCTTTGGAAACACTGTAACTGGGAAGCACCAGGCGTGTCTTTCTGAGGTGGCCTCACTGTCATTTTCCAGTGGGGGGCGTGGTGGCGTAGGGATTGGGGGCTCCGCTGGGCACGGCCGAGCTGGGCCATCTGTCTCCACCTGGGCTGTGTGCGAGGGCGTGGAGTGTTCCAGGGGGACCAGGGGCCGAAGGGCTGGAGCAGGGCAGGGAGTTCTGCACCTCCAGAAGTTGTAGGGTGAGCCAGGGGTGGGGGGGTGTGAGGCTGGTTTTCGAGCTGATAGTTGTGGGGTGTTGAGGGATGCGGGGATGTGTGTGGGGGGGGGGGGGGCGTGCGCTCACACTCCAGTTCTTGTTGTTTGGATGTGTAGTGAGGGCTGAGTTGTGCAGCAAGTATGGCTGAGAGTTTGTGTGTGTTGGGGGGGGGGTGTACGTGCGCCTGTGTGGTCCAGCCTCGAGGTGTGTGTGTTGGGGGGGAGCACAGTTGGGTGTTGAAGGAGAGCGCCCCTCACCCCCACTTCCCAGCTGCCTCTCTCATCCCATTCACAGAACATGGCTTTCAGGACCCTCCTGGTCTCCTCCTCCCGTCGCCATGGCTGCGAGGAGGGGGTGGGAGGAGACAGTTGGGGCCAGCCCCCTGCCCCTGCTGCTCCAGCTAACCCCCCACCTGCCCTTTCTCTCCCTTCCACAGGCTGGGCCCCATCCCCTGCTGCTCTGGGGGCAGGGGCCGGAAGATGGTGGCCAATGAGGAGGGGGAGAGGAGAGAACTTGAGCCGGGGCCTCCCCTCCCCCATTTCCTCCTCGGTCTCTACACTCGCTTCTGGAAGGAGCTGGGGGCTGGCTCCTGAGCCCAAGGTGGGGGAGGGGTCCTGCTGGCTGGTGAGTCGCTGGGCCTGCTCCTCAGGAATGAGTTGGGTGTGTGAGAGCTGAGGGGCTCTTGGCCCTTTCTCCCTGCACTCCCTAAGGAGAGACCTGGAAACTTCTTGGGGAAGAATCTTCCCCTGGCCTCCCTGAAGCTTGCTGTGCAGCCTTATCTTTGCCCCTCTGCCCCCTGTTGGTGTGATCCAGTTCCCAGCTGGGCCTGGTTTGCCCAACCCCAGAGCAGAGAGGTGACTGACCCTCGAGGGGGTCTTGGTTTCTGCCCATTAAAACTGTGGGGCAGGGCCCCATATTTGCAGATTACGGGAACAAACTCTGCCGGGGAGGGCGGGAGGGCACGTCTCCTGCTTCCTGAGGGAGTGGGACGAGGCTAGAGGGGAAGCCCAGAGGAAGAGCTCCCAACTGGAATTCTGCCCTCTATTCCTTATGGTGGCTGTGGATTAGGGAAGAAGGCATCTCCCAGAGGCCACATCGTCGCCTGGGAGGCCTTTGTTGATCAGGGCACTGGAGAAATCACCCTCCAACCTCTGTTTCTCTGGGCTGCACAAAGTTCACTGGGTCAGAACTGGAGCTGGGCTCCGGGGCTGTGGCCCTAGCTGGAATGTGCCACAATAGAGCCTGCCTGGGTCTGAGCCTCCAGATATCCAGGTGTCCTTCCAGGGCAGCTTTCTGGCTTTGGGTGTTAATCTTCCGGGGACTGTTTGTCCTGGATTTAAGCCCCCTTAGGGTTGGATAGGATGAGGAAGTGCTAGGATGAGCTTGAAGACTCCCCAACCAAGGGTCCCTGGATAAGACAGGAAATAACTCAGATTTGAATCCCACTGCCAGTGAAAGCCTATCCCTAACTCTCAGTAACTGTGAGCGAATCACCGTCACCATTTTAATGCTGAATCTGCAAGGTGCTTTCAGGACCTCCAAAAGGAGATGCGGGGGTGGGGCTTCACCAGGAGCATTCATCTCCCGCCTGGAAGCTTCTCTCTACTGCGTGGGGAGCTTTGACTACAGGCTCCCACCTCTCTGGTCCTGGAAGGTCATCTGAGAGTGTTGCCTTGAGGCCTAGAGCTCCCCTTTATCTAAATTTAAAAGGAGATGGAAACTTAGAGAAGAGTAGAAGGTTCTGTAGTCTTGGACAGCAAGCTGCTCTCTAGAAAGGAAGCTAGCAGAAATGCAAATCCAGATGAACACAGCCTCATACAAGTGACCTCCAGACTTTGGGGATTGCTAATAGCCATTTTCTTTGAGGACTGAGCATCAAGCCCGAAGTATCCCTGCAGCTGCTTTAGTGGGTCCTGTCTTCCCATGCCAAAACCTCCAAGAAAAAGGTGGTCTCTGTGCTGGGGGTCGGGGAGTTGGTGAAGAAGAAGGCAAAAGGAAGAGTGGTGAAAAAATAGAATTAACACTAAGAATGGAATAAAAGGGAAAAAAGCTGTATTGAAGCAAAGAAGGGGCAGAGGGAGCCCGTGAGCTGAGTGGGCCAGGGACTGGGAGAAGGAGTGAGGAGGCAGGGCCGGCATGCCTCTGCTGCTGGCCAGAGCTCTTTTCACATTGTGCTACTGTCTGCACCTGTCACTAGCAGTGCAATGTTAAAAGGGCATTGGCCGTGTAGTGCTACCCAGCGCTGGCTGCCTCCTCAGCGTTGCAATTTCCTCTCCCATCTGGGCACCAGTCAGCTACCCTGGTGGGAATCTGGGAAGCCTCACTTGGTAGTTATACTAATAGCTCACATTTATGGAACTACTTCTGTATGCAGTGCTTGTGATAGACACTGCCTCCGTTACTGTGAAACCTAATAACTTTTTGGGAGGTAACAGCCCCATTTTATGGATGAAAAAACTGAGGGTCAGAAAGGTTTAAACAGTTTGGCTAAGATTGTGTAGCTCTTAGGTTACAAAGCCTAGATACAACCCTGTGTTAAGTCTTGACAGCTCACTCATCTTTTTGTAGACCCATCTGGAGAGATCTGAATAGGTTCTTTAAACTGGGAGATTTCCTGAGCTGAGGGGTGGAAGGTTTTGATGCCATCTGCTGGTTGTATGAGGGTATCTTCCAAAGCCTCAAGCCTTTAAGCATCAGAAGTGGTGGCAACTCCTAGGCTAAGAAGAATAAGCATTCCCAGACTCAGCCCGGAATGAAGAGTGAGTGGGAAAAGATTAGGAGAATCACTATTAGGTACAGAGTAGGCCTCCTTGAGAAAAAAAGGAATGCACCAGAAAGGAGAAGGGGTTAACTCGAAAGGATTGCTCCCCAAGGAAAAGGACCTGTGTGCTCCTGGCATCCCATACCTGCAGCTCCTTCCCTGGCTCATGAGGCATGGAAAGACCTCACTCCTTCCCTGAATGCACTTGCCTTTCTCAGCACCACTCCCTCTTGGTCACGGGGTGTTTGATAATAATGCTGCTTGAGGGCACACCTGTCTGGGCATCCAAGATTTGGACAGCGTTGCCCATTCTATTAATCTTAAAGATTAATAGAATCTCTTGAATCTACCTACAGAATGATTCTTCCAGGACCAACTACAAGGAAATTGAGGTCGGGCGTGGTGGCTCACACCTGTAATCCCAACACTTCGGGAGGCTGAGGCAGGCAGATCACCTGAGGTCAGGCATTCAAGACCAGCCTGGCCAACATGGTGAAACCTCATCTCTACTAAAAATACAAAAATTAGCCAGGTGTGGTGATGCACACCTGTAGTCTCAGCTACTCGGGTGACTGAGGCAGGAAAATCTCTTGAATGAATCTTGGAGGCGGAGGTTGCAGTGAGCAGAGATTGCACCACTGCACTCCAGCCTGGGCAACAGAGAGAGACTCCGTTTCAAAAAGAAAAGAAAAAGAAAGAAATCTGAGAGCAACAACTCTGCCATTTACTTCTCTGTCTCCCACAGCACCTAGTAGGCTTAATTAAAACTTGTTAAAATAAATTGAATGAGAGGAATATTTGGGGAACTTCTTTAAGAAGGCAGCTAGTTTTACTTCCTGGTCTTTTGGCTAATATCAAGTGAAGAAGGCAGCTAGTTTGTGCCTCGTTTTCAAGAGCAGAGTTTGGGACTTGAGAAATCTTCCTAAACCTTGCTGCAAGAAATGGGTCCAAGAGGGATAGGGTTTTGAGGTCTTCTGCTGGACCCTGAGAGGGATCTTGGCATCACTAGGCATGTTGAAACTGAAAGATGGGTCAGGCTCCCCTGAGGCCTTAGTTGGGGGATGTTGGACATTTCTCCACGGCTTGCCTTTTTCCTTTGCCCTCTTACTTCTGTGCCTTCCAGTTCTAGTCCTCTTCTCTCCTGCCCAGACAGCCTCTCTGTTTTGATCACAACAGTATTTGAGATGATACAGTTAGCTTTATTTCCCTTACTTTTTTTTTTTTTTAAGACAGAATCTCGCTCTGTCACCCAGGCTGGAGTGCAGTGGCGTGATCTCGGCCCACTGCAACCTCTGCCTACCAGGTTCAAGTGATTCTCCTGCCTCAACCTCCTGAGTAGCTGGGATTACAGGCATGTGCCACCATGCCTGGCTAATTTTTGTTGCCCAAGCTGGTCTGAAACTCTTGGCCTCAAGTGATCACCCACCTCAGCCTCCCAAAGTGCTGGGATTACGGGTGTGAGCCACCACACCCTGCCATATGTGCCTTATTTTCTCCAGTCTATTAAAACTTCTATTTGAGCCTCTTGTGTGGGCACAAATAGCCATTTGATACTGCCACTCCACTCTAAAAAACAAAAATTTTTCCATATTTCCCTAATACCATTGGGATTAAATCTAGATTCCCTAAATAGTTTATGGCTCCTGCTTGTCTTTCCTTTCATCTCATCTCTCACCCACTTACTGCCTATACTCCAGCCACAGGAAACTTTTTTGAGGAGACAAAGTTTTGCTCTGTATCCCAGACCGGAGTGCAGTGGCATGATCATGGCTCACTGCAACCTCAACCTCCTGGGCTCAAGTGATCCTCCTGCTCAGCCTCCTGAGTAGTCGAGACTACAGGTGCAGGTATGGCTTTTTTTTTTTTTTTTTTTGAGACAAGATCTTGCTATATGCCCAGGTTAACCTCAAACTTTGGCCTCAAGCAAGCCTCCAGCCTTGGCTTCCTAAAGTGCTGGAATTAAGGCATAAGCCACTGCTTTCAGCCCACAAGAAACTTTTATTTCCTTCAACTAACTAAACTTAAGTTACTTGACACATACAGTTCCCTCTGTCTGAAATACTTCCATCACTTTTGCCTTTGCCTACCTAACTTCTTATCTTTCAAATACCATTGTAGTCATCACTTTTGTGAAGCCTTGCTTGACTTCTTAAATGTAGGCTGAGTTCCTTTCCGATGAGCTCCCAAGCTTCCTCTACTACGTCCCTGCCTAGAGCCCTTGTTATCATCTTCTACTGGGATTGCCTGGTTATTGCATCTCCTACTGGACAGAAAGATCCAGGAAGTCAGGCCACAGCTGCCTTATCTTGACCACGTGCTTAACATCCAGTGCTTAACACAATGCCGGGCAAGTAATAGGTGCTTTATAAATATCTGGACTATTAATGAATGAATCTGGGAAGAATATTATAGCTTACCAAAAAATGATCTCTATGATGTATATGGTCTCTCCTGTAACTGTTGGGCACCCAACAACAGTAGGGATTTCATATCACTGCCAATAAAATGCCCCTTGGGCCACATGGTGGCATTGATGTTGCAATTTTGAGTCTTTTTTTTTTGAGACGGAGTCTCGCCCTGTCGTCAGGCTCGAGTGCAGCAGCACGATCTTGGCTCACTGCAACCTCTGCCTCCTGGGTTCAAGCGATTCTCCTGCCTCAGCCTCCCAAGTAGCGGGGATTACAGGCACGTGCTATCATGCCTGGCTAATTTTTGAAGTTTTAGTAGACGGGGTTTTGTCATGTTGGTCAGGCTGGTCTCAAACTCCTGACATCAGGTGATCCACCAGCCTTGGCCTCTTAAAGTGCTGGAACTGCAGGCATGAGCCATTGCGCCCGGCCTAATTTTTGAGCTATTTTGTTTCACTTCCCATTAACTGCCAGGGCAGCACTTTGGCTGACTGATTTTCCTTTTAGCCTTAAGTGTGCCCATGAACTGACCAGAGCATTACAGAACCAGGCTGAAAAGCCACAGGACTCAAGAAAATCCGTATTCTGAGATGAGCCTCTTTCAGTTGCCCGATCCTGGATCTAGGCAAAATGGACTTACTGTCAGGGGTGCCAGCAGACACAAGCGGTTTTGGATGCTCTCGCTGAATAGCTCACAAAACCCACCCCTCTTACTGAGGCAAAACCTCACCTGAACGTTTATTCCCCGGTAAAAGCTCAAGCAGTAGTCTTGCCATAGACAAGGCAACTGCTGCCCCCTCGTGGTCTAAAGGGACAGGCCTGAGTGGGTGGGGCGGGGCGGGTATGTGTGTGTGTGAGAGACGGGGACAGTTTATGGGTACATGCACGGGGAAAGAAAGAGGACAGGTTGCCTCAAGTTGCTTTTTCCCTTTTTATTAAAAATAGACTCAAGCACTTTATGTATCATACAAAAGTTTCATTCGCTGGTGGCAGCCACGGGAAAGACTGGCCCCGTAGCACTGATTTTCCACCTCCCCTCCAGGGGACTGGGTCCCAGGAGCAGTGACTGGGCCTCAGAGAAAGCCCATAAAGACTGCTTACTCTGGAAGCAGCCGACTGGGGGTGGGGGCTGTTCCGCGAGCAGCTGTCCCCACCCCACCCAATGGCAAAAGTTAGATACTCGAAAGTGCCTCTTCAGTGCCAAGATAAACTAACAAGTGGAGTGAAATGGAAAACCCTTTGATTATTTTACTATTTTCCAGGGCCGGGGAGTTTTCCCTGCACCCAAGTCCTTTTCCCTACAAATAGGGTTGGGAAACTTCATCCTCAGAGACTCTGGTCTCTCCTGGTGTCTGAGACCAAAATTTCACTCCAACCCAAGCCATTTCTCATCTGCTATTCTGTGGTCCATGATCTACTAGCCCTGTGACCCAAGGTTTGTCCTCTCTTCACTCAAAAAGAGGTGGAGCAAAAAGAGATTCCTCCCACAATCCTCTCTGCCTGAGTCTACACCCTGCCATCGCCTCAGTGTTCAGGATCTTGGGAACAGAAGGACCCACAACCATCCCTTTCCCCCAGTTCTGTCTCTCCCTGACTGCTGCCCACTCCTGAGCCTTAATACCCCTGGGGTACCCCCAGACCCCTGTTCCGAAGGGTGCCTGGTAGTGGATATGGTGGAGGCAGGGGAGGGGTTGGTTGGAGCCAGGTTTCCCCCAGGGGTGGGGCAGTACTCATGCTGGTATAGACTGCTTGGCAGGGCCGAGGGGAGGGAGGGGCATGCGGAGGAAGGGCACAGCCTGCCTGAGCCCCTCAGTCCCAGCCGTTGTCCTTCACCATGTGTGACATTTCAATGATGTATTTCCCTTCCTTGTACTTCTGGCTCGTCTCAAAAGCTTGTTCCTGGTGAAGGAGAAAGCAGTGATTGTAGGACAAAGCAGTTTCCTTCCAGGCTCCACTGTCACCTGTATGGCTCCCACCCCAAGGGTCATCCACCTAGCCCAACCCAGTGACTAGTTCTTTCTTTCCTCTTTGGACCACGCGAGGACCTGATATGGTCACTGGGGCTTGAAGGGCCATGGGGACTGCCACTGTAGAGGGTGACCCTCTTCCTCAGGTACTTACATATTTCCAGCCCAGTGTGGTTTTGCAGCTCTCACAGAAAATGTCAGCTACCGAGTGGAGCCCCGTGAGCAAGAGGCGCTGTTCAGCTGGCCCGCAACCCACGTTGACCCTGTCTCAGGAAACAGGAAGGACCCAGCACCCAGTGGGGTTGCACTGTCAGTCCAGTCCCCAGACAGCACAAGGGAACTTCCATCTGGAGAGAACTGGACAGCCCCTGCCTTTGATAATCCACCCCTTTAAGACTAGAGCCTGGGCCTTCTTTTTCCAACGTTATGATTTCAATTCTCCCCGGGCTCCCCATGTGAGAACTTCAGACTGAGACCCCCTTTGCAAAAGGGGAGGCAAAGACTGAAGGCACAAGATCACATGATGGATTCCCCCTTTTCTCCACAGAGGAAAATTACTCACTCACACATAAGCACAAGCACACGCACAAGGAAAGAGGTAGACTCACACGGAGTTAAACAGGTAGGCTCGGCCATGGCTCCCTTGGAAGGACTGTGGAGACATAGGACAGACAGTGACTACCAAGCAGCCCTCAGCCCCACTGCCTGAATCCCCGCAGAGGTGTGTGGGAGAGAGGAAGAGCTTTGCTGCCTCACCCCTGGGTGACGTTCAGGCTAGCCTGGTGCGCGAGAGGAGGGGAATGGCAGGTCCCCGCTTCGCATACCTTGGAAATAAGCTCATCGTGTTTGGCCAGGTGTGCACGGCAGTGGACACAGCTGTAAGTGCGGTGACAGCGGGGCAGGTAGCTGCGGAAAGTCTTGGTGGGGAGGCAGGCAGGGCCCGGACCGGGGTCACAGCTGGGCATGACGGGCTGGAGGACAATGCCCTGGCGGGCTGGAGGGGCTGGCGCCGTGCAGCCCCCGCAGAGACGGTCGCAGGTGAAGCAGCGGAGCAGGTTGGCTAGAGCCGTGTTTCAGGGCAGGAGAAGTGTTGGGGGGCTGCCCGGCCAGGGCCCCCCCAGACGAGAACCAGATAGAAATAGAAGTCACCTGGGAAGAGGGAAAAGGACATCAGGGGAGCTGCGATCTCAGGTGGACCCCTCCTGAGGGAATGGAGGAAAAGGGGCTCAGCTCACCCATACCTCTACTTCCCCCATCACCATCGACCCCCCTCGGCATCCAGTTGCATTGTCGCCCTGTCCCCTGGATCCCCATCCTGCTCTAGCAAACCTGGCAGCCGATCCAGGCTTCTGGCGCCAAAGCCAGGGAGTCGGTGTTTCTCCCTCCTGGGGCAGAAGCAGCCTCCACCATTTTCCACAGAGAGAAGCCCACGGGCACAGACGCTGCCATGGGAGCAACGTCATCTGCAAGTGCCCTCTCCTTGGTTTTCAGTTCTTCGTGAGGCTCTGCATCGCACAGGCATTGGTAGGCACTGTCTCAGGGGATCAGAGCCTTTTAAGAGTTGGGGATGCCTGAAGGTCTTTCTTTTACATGGTCTTTGTTTGCAATACAATTTGTCCTTTATACACTTTGGGGAGGGAGAGTATGCAGGCAGGTATACAAACCCTGATTCAGTTCTCTCCTGAGGTCAGGGTCCTGCGCTCTGGGACTCTTCACTAGAACTTTACAGATGTTTCCAACAGTACCAAAGCCCTCACATGTGGCCGCCCATTCCTGCACCTTGGTTCACTCATTCTGGCCCAGAATAAGCACCTGCCTGTCTTTCCAGCCTCTGGGCCCCTTGGTCTTTCTCTCTCCTATTCTTTACTAACTGTTGCCTTAGCCCTTGGTTAAAGACTTAGGTAGAAAATACATTTTCTTCAGGCAATCTGACAGCTGGAGCCAATGGGAAATGGGTAGCTTGTCAGAGAAGCCTGATTCCTGGGCTGGGCAGGGCTGTGTGGTAGGGTGAGAGCAATGGCCACAATGAACAGCAGAAGGGGGACTCTTATTTTTAACAGCTGTGCTTTGGGGCACAAGGCAGAAAATGTTTCTTTCTACCTTCTCCCAGGGGCAGGGACAAACAGCAGTGACTCTGTGGGTGACTGAAGATGAAGTAATTGCTGGGTTCTGATTAGGAATAGAGGAAGATTGCCTTCTGCCCACGCGCCAGCCTCCGAGTGGCTGAAGGTGCTGGAGGCAGAGGATAAGAAGGGAGGTGGCCCCTGTTGGCTCCGATAAGCAGGTGAGCTGCTGCTTTCTCCTTCATAGGGCTTCCCAGCCCGCTGTGGGTGGTTAGCCTAAGTCTGGTTCAGAGATGCCAGCTGGGCACTCTGGCAATGGTAGAGCACTAAGCAGAGAAGAGGCAATGTTGGCTCCGGTTAGCCAGGGCATACAGGATCTCCTCGTCCTGTCCTCCGCAGTGGCCACAAGCACCCAGCTGTTCCACTCTCTCTGAAGGCCGCCAGGCAGTCTCTCCGCAAAACCTCCATAGAGACTATCTTCAGTTTCAGGTCCTCTCCTCCTGGCTGGGCCCCAGGAAGACACCTTGGGCTGAGTTCAGGGTGACATTGGGCTCCGGCTGCAGGAAACGGGCCCTCCTCGCCAAGAGACCACCTTTCAGTCTCTGCTTCACAGGTTTGCCTTCAACTTTGCCTGCAAGTTCCCCTCTGACATGCACCACCTTGAAACACCTTCTTCAAGGGGCATGGGGAATGGGGCAGCTTGGGTCCCCAATCCTGAGCTCCTTCTCCAGCCTCTGGCCGTCACGCCTCCCTCCCTCTCCCCTAATTCCCAGTCGAGCCAAGTAGAGGCTGCACAGAAGGCCAGAGAATCACAGAAAGGGGAGTAGGGGTCATTTTTTCACCCATCTCGGATCACAGGGAGAAGCAAGTTGGGCAAATGACTGGAGAAAAAACAAAGGCAAGCCGAGTGCTGGGGAGAGACGTTCCCCTGAAGTGAGACGGGGCTGGACCGTAGGAGGAAGGGGAGAGGGAGGGCTGGCGGGGGCAACTGACAGCTGACAGCAGAGGCGCCGAGGCGGAGGCTGAAGGAACCAGGTGCGAATCTCGTGCTTCTCAGGGGGGAAAAGAAAAGGGAGGGGGACACCTGCTCACAATGGATTCTCTCATCTGCTCTGAGGTTTTGGCACCCCCAGGCTGGTATTCTCAGTATGGTATAGTCCAAATAATTAGCAGCACCGCCAGCTCCCAGAGCAGGCTTTGGGGGTCTGCACCAGCAGCAAAACAATAAACAGTGATGCCTGATGCTGCAGCCAAAGTTGCCGGGAAATAAGTGCGGGAATCGTCAGAGCTTGGAGAGTGATGGAGGAACCGAGAGAGAGGAGCGGAGGCAGCGGGGAGGGGGAAGGGAGGACAAAGGGTGGATGAATAATGCTTTTGCAAAGGGGAGAAAGCAACACGCAGCAGGAGGAGGAAATTTGCAAAGAGAAAAAAAATTCATTTGGAGAAGGGCTGCCCCCTCACCTTGAGGTCTGCTCCAGAGATCTCCGTCTATCTCTCTCTCTCTCTCTCAATCTCTCAATCTCTCTGCTCACTCTTCTCTCTTCTCTTTCCGCTCCTTCAATTGGGAAGGGGATGGGGGTGGGTGGGGGGAGGGTAGTTGGGGGCTCAAGACGGGGGCTGCAAAGCTGGCCAGCTGCTGGGGGGGCAGAGGTTGTCTCTCGTTCTGTACCTCGGTCTGTGGGTGAATGTGGCTGTGTGTTGTGGAACTGCATCATAACACTGTGAGTCATCCATCCCCCCCACCCCCCCCTCACCTCCCACGTCAGAGCAGGGCTGGGAGACACAGGAGGCGGGTCGGAAAGAAGGGAAGGGGTAGGCATCAAGGGACGGGGCTAGAGGAGTGGGGACCGAGGGACAAGGCGGCGATGGTGGGCAAGGGAAGAGGCAGGTTGTTAAGGAGGAAGGCAGTGTGGCCAAGGAGATAGGAAGAACCTGGGGGAAAGATAGGGCTGGGCAAGGATGCAGTGAGGGTGGCAGGGCTGGAGGAAAGGAGGTGGCAAGGCTGGTGAAGGAAGAGATGGATACAGAGTGAGGGAGCACACACACATTTAAGATGATACACTTTCCCATTTCAGCTTGGACACCAGCCCTGAAACAGGGAAAAGACAGATGTACTAATTGTCATGGATGGCAAACTGTGCCCCCAAACTTGTACCAAGCCTCAAAGCCTTGGTTTAATACTCCTGAAAGAGTCATAGACCCAATATGACATTTTGCATGCAGGAACCCCTTAACAGCTACCTCCAAATTATGCGTGCTTCATGAATGGAGATACCTACATTATATGAAGTCCTCTATTGGGCTGTAAACTTCCTGAGACAGGCCTTCTGGGAAATTCCTCCCTATATCCCAGGACTGCAATGCCTAGTGCAGACCGGTGCATTTAGATGTTTCCAAAATAGCAGTTGTTTCCGTGGCATTATGTTCTGCTGGCCTAGAGGTCTTAGTTCCAGAGGGAGGAACGCTGCCACCAAGAGACACAACAATGATTCCATTAAACTGGAAGTTAAGATTGCCACCTGGCCACTTTGGGCTCTTCTTACCTTTAAGTCAACTGGCTAAGAAGGGAGTTACAGTGTTTGACCCAGACTATCAAGATGAAATCAGTCTACTACTCCACAATGGAGGTAAGGAAGTATGCGTGGAATACAGGAGATCTCGTAGGGCGTCTCTTAATATTACGGTGCCCTGTGATTAAGGTCAATGGGAAACTACAACAGCCCAATCCAGGTGGGATTACAAATGGCCCAGACCCGCCGGGCGCGGTGGCTCACGCCTGTAATCCCAGCACTTTGGGAGGCTGAGGTGGGCGGATCACGAGGTCAGGAGATCGAGACCATCCTGGCTAACACGGTGAAACCATGTCTCTACTAAAAATACAAAAAATTAGCCGGGCGTGGTGGCAGGCGCCTGTAGTCCCAGCTACTCGGGAGGCTGAGGCAGGAGAATGGCGTGAACCTGGGAGGCGGAGCTTGCAGTAAGCCGAGATTGTGCCACTGCACTCCAGCCTGGGTGACAGAGCGAGACTCCGTCTCAAAAAAAAAAAAAACCCACAAATGGCCCAGTGGCCCAAACCCTTCAGGAATGAAGGTTTGGGTCACTCCACCAGGTAAAAAAAACATAATCTGCTGAGGTGCTTGCTAAAGGCAAACGGAATACAGAATGGGTAGTCGAAGAAGGTAGTCATCAATACAAACTATGACCATGTGACCAGTTGCAGAAATGAGGACTGTAATTGTCATGAGTATTTCCTCCTCCTTTTGTTAGGAACATATTTGTGCATATATACACTTGTATTAAGAAAATATCTTCGGCCGGGCGCGGTGGCTCACACTTGTAATCCCAGCACTTTGGGAGGCCGAGGCGGGCGGATCACGAGGTCAGGAGATCGAGACCACGGTGAAACCCCGTCTCTACTAAAAATACAAAAAATTAGCCAGGCGTGGTGGCAGGCGCCTGTAGTCCCAGCTACTCGGAGAGGCTGAGGCAGGAGAATGGCATGAACCCGGGAGGCGGAGCTTGCAGTGAGCTGAGAGCGCGCCACTGCAGTCCGGAGTGGGTGAAAGAGTGAGACTCCGTCTCAAAAAAAAAAAAAAAAAAAAAAATCTTCATTTTATTTCCTTTCTTTTGCCTTTATCATGTGACATAAGACTTACTGACTTGATATCAGCATTTAAGTGTTGTTAACTCTATGTAATAGCATTTGGGTTGGGGATTGGTGTGTTTCCAGTTGTACGGAGGATAGCTGTATTATGTTAAGCGTAATTATGACCTTATTATCGTCTTTATTTGAAGATCATGTATAATTTCAGGAGACGTGTATGGGTTCAAGTTGACAAGGGGTGGACTTGTGATGGTTAATATTGTCAACTAGATTGGATTGAAAGATGCAAAGTATTGTTCCTGGGTGTGTCTGTGAGGGTATTGCCAAAGGCCATAAACATTTGAGTCATTGGACTAGGAAAGGCAGACCCATCCTCAATCTGGATGGGCACAATGTACTCAACTGTCAGCTAGGCCAGAATAAAAGCAGACAGAAGAACGTGGAAAGACCAGACTGGTTTAGGCTCCGAGCCTACATCTTTCTCCCATGCTGGACGCTTCCTGCCCTCGAACATTGAACTCCAAGGTCCTCAACTTTGGGATTCAGACTGGCTTCCTTGCTCCTCAGCTTGCAGACAGCCTATTGTGGGACCTCATCTTTTGATTATGTGAGTCAATATTCCTTAATAACTCTGATTTATATATACATCTATCCTATTAGTTCTATCCCTCTAGAGACCCTGATTAATAGAGCAGTTGAGTTGCATCTTCAGACATGAACCAAGTGTCTGGCTTTGGTCTCAAAGAGACTGAATTAGACTCTTAGCTCTGCCAATTACTCGGCAGGAACCACTAGGCAAATTACCGATACTCTTTGTGCCTTAGTCTTACTCTTCTGCTAAATGAAGCTGATAATATTTATTATTATTAGCTCATGGAGATGCAAAATAAAGTGAGATAACATTTAAATGCCTGAAAAGTGTCTGGCACATGATAGGCAGTAACCAGTAGTGTCATTTTAAAACAACACTCTCGCCAGGTGCGGTGGTTCACTCCTGTAATCCCAGCACTTTGGGAGGCCGAGGCAGGTGGATCACAAGGTCAGGAGATAGAGACCATCCTGGCCAACATGGTGAAACCCCATCCCTAATAAATAACAAAAGTTAGCTGGACATGGTGGCATGTGCCTGTAATCCCAGCTACTCGAGAACCTGAGGCAGGAGAATCGCTTGAACAGGAAATCAGAGGTTGCAGTGAGCCGAGATCGCACCAGCCTGGTGACAGAGCGAGACTCTGTTTCAAAAAAAAAAAAGTATTCTTGGCTAGGTGAGGTGGCTCACGCCTTGTAATCCCAGCACTTTGGGAGGCCGAGGTAGGCGAATCACCTGAGGTTGGGAGTTCGAGACCAGCCTAGACAACATGGTGAAACCCCCCTCTCTACTAAAAACACAAAAAATTAGCCAGGCGTGGTGGCGTGTGCCTGTAATCACAGCTACTTGGGAGGCTGAGGCAGAAGAATCGCTTGAACCCAGGAGGCAGAGGTTGCAGTGAGCCAAGATGGGACCACTGCACTCCAGCCTGGGCAACAAAGGGAGACTCCGTCTCAAAAAAAAAACAAAACCCAAAAAACAAAAGCGAAACCAAAACAGCATTCTCAGTGTATGACCCCCAAAACCCAGGGAGGATTTATTATTAAATTCTGATATCTCAAGAGACACATGCCAAGTTTTTGTCTTGTGAAGAAATTACATATTTTGTTGCTATTTTTCTAGCAGCTTCCAGTTAAATTTCATTTGACTCAGAATTCATTTCTCATGGGGTGCTGTCCTGTGCATGTTACTAAAGTATGTGAACACAGAACATATCCCCTAAGACAAAAACCCTGATTTCTAACAGAGGCTAGCATTTAGCAAATGAAGTACGACAAAGATAGGGACTTCTAGAAAGCAGTGCTTGTGGGTGGTTTGTTTTTCTTCTCACACGTAAAGAGGGAAAAAAAGTTAAGGCAGGGAAATGTGGGTAATGGGAGACATTACTAGTTGAGCCTGAAAATAAAAAGGAATTCTAAATATTTAATCAGGGAAGATTCTGGGGTTTAAAGTAAATTCTGAAAAGACAATGTGGTTGTCTTGAGGGATAGCACTAGAGATTTGGAATTGAGAGAAAAAGCTAGGTAAAGAAAGAAGAGAGAAGTGCTCTTGTTTGGGCAGCAGAAGAGAGGGGAAATAAAAGTAGAAAAAGAATTTGAAGGCCGGCGCGGTGGCTCACGCTTGTAATCCCAGCACTTTGGGCGGCCGTGGCGGGCGGATCACGAGGTCAGGAGATCGAGACCACAGTGAAACCCCATCTCTACTAAAAATACAAAAAAATTAGCCAGGCGTGGTGGCGGGCGCCTGTAGTCCCAGCTACTCGGAGAGGCTGAGGCAGGAGAATGGCGTGAACCCAGGAGGCAGAGCTTGCAGTGAGCCGAGATTGCGCCACTGCACTCCAGCCTGGGCAACAGAGCGAGAGTCCGTCTCAAAAAAAAAAAAAGAAAAAAGAATTTGAAAAGCAATTGTTGAGGAGAAAAATGAGAAGTGGGAAAAGGCAGATGATTAGTTTTCAGGGCATGGATTGAAAGTTCTTTTGTTTTGTTTGTTTGTTTGTTCTTTGAAATGGAATCTCGCTCTGTTTCCCAGGCTGGAGTGCAATGCCGTGATCCGAGAATCACTGCAACCTCCGGCTCCTGGGTTCAAGTGATTCTCCCACCTCAGCTTCCTGAGTAGCTGGGATTACAGGCATGTGCCACCATGCCTGGCTAATTTTTGTATTTTTAGTAGAGACGGGATTTCTCCATGTTGGTCATGCTGGTCTCGAACTCCTGACCTCAAGTGATCCACCCACCCTGGCCTCCTGAGGGGCTGGGATTACAGGCGTGAGTCATTGGGCCCAGCTTGTATTGAAAGTTTGGAAGCAGGCCGGGCACAGTGGCTCATGCCTATAATCCCAGCACTTTGGGAGGCTGAGGCAGGCAGATGACCTGAGGTCAGGGGTTCAAGACCATCCTGGCTAACATGACAAAACCCCTTCTCCACTAAAAATACAAAAATTAGCTGGGCATGGTGGCGGGCGCCTGTAATCTCAGCTACTTGGGAGGCTGAGGTGGGAGAATTGCTTGAACCCGGGAGGCGCAGGCTGCAGTGAGCCGAGATTATACCACTTCACTCCAGCCTGGGCAACAAGAGTGAAACTATGTCTCAAGAAAAAGAAAGAAAGAAAGAGAGAGAGAGAAAGAAAGAAATAAAGAAAGTTTGGAAGCAAAAAGAAAATGATCAAGGATCTAGCTGGAGAGGAGAATAAGAACATATGAAGACAGTATTGTTTGGAGGTGGGGTGGAGATGGCGGGAGTGCTGATGAAAGATTAAAACTGAGAAAAGAGCCGGGCGCCTGTAATCCCGACACTTTGGGAGACCGAGGCAGGTGGATCCCCTGAGGTCAGGAGTTCGAGACCAGCCTGACCAACGTGGTGAAACCCTGTCTCTACTAAAAATAGAAAAATTAGCTGGGCATGGTGGTGGAAACCTGTAATCCCAGCTACTTGGGAGGCTGAGGCAGGAGAACCGCCTGAACCTGGGAGATGGAGGTTGCAGTGAGCTGAGATAGCACCACTGCAATCCAGTATGGGAGACAGAGTAAGACTCCATCTAAAAAAAAAAAAAAAAAAAAAAAGTGAGAGAAGAGAGTGTAGTCAAGCACAGATGCTTTAAATGTTGTGTCCTGATTCTTTCTGTATTTTAGAAACAAAATGGAGAGCAGTCTAAAGGAAAGGACAGGTTCTTTTCCCTAAGTTCAGCTTGAGATGGTTATACAATATCCAAATAAAAATAACTTTCAGGTAACTGGAAGAAACTGCCTCAAGGGAGATAGTAGAGGCAAAGAAACAGATCGGGGAGATAGATTGCATGGAAAAAGACAAGGATAAGCCCACTCAGGGAGAAAATTTGCAAACGGAAGACTGGAACTGAATTTTTAAAGAAGAGTAGAAGATTAGGGGACACCCAATAGTTAATTGAAAAACTAATGCATAGGCTGGGCGTGGTGGCTCACGCCTGTGTTCTCAGCACTTGGGAGGCTGAGGCGGGCAAATTAATTGAGGTCAGAAGTTTGAGGTCAGCCTGACCAACATGGTGAAAACCCCATCTCTACTAAAAATACAAAAATTACCTGGGCGTAGTGACACGGGCCTGTAATCCAAGCTACTTGGGAGGCTGAGGCAGAAGAATCACTTGAACCCGGGAGGCAGAGGTTGCAGTGAGCTGAAATTGTGCCACTTCACTCCAGCCTGGGCAACAGAGCAAAACCTCATCTCAAAAAAAAAAAAAAAAAGCTAATGCATATATGTTGAATGAATGAAATAATTAAAGCAAACCATCAAAGAAAAACTCAGAAGTGATAAGTGAGGATGGCACTGCTTGGGGAGTGCTGCTAAGTAGGGCCAGCAGGAGAAAATCTTTCTAGCGAACCAGAAAATCTTCCCAGTCTCCTCAATATGAATTAACTACGTGAGCTGGACTGAAAAAAGTACTCACCTGTAAAGTGGAGATGACAATTATAGTACCTACTGCATAGGATTCTGGCTACGATTAAATGAATTTACACCTGAGAAGTCCATAGACCAGTATCTGGCATATAACAGTATATAAATGTGGTTTTTTTTTTGAGACAGAGTCTCACTCTGTTGCCTAAGCTGGTGTGCAGTGGCGTGATCTCGGCTCACTGCAACCTCCGCCTCCCTGGTTCAAGTGATTCTTCTGCCTCAGCCTCCCAAGTAGCCGGGATTACAGGCGCCCGCCACCACGCCTAGCTAATTTTTGTATTTTTAGTATAGATGGGGTTTCACCATGTTGGTCAGGCTGGTCTCGAACTCCTGACCTCAGGTGATCTGCCCGTCTCGGCCTCCCAAAGTGCTGAGATTGCAGGCATGAGCCACCGCGCCCGGCCTAAATGTTTACTATTATTATAACTGTACTCAGACTCAAAAACTCTGGGTTTGAGTCCTAGCTCTACCAATGGCTGTTAATGTTTGGGTAAACCCCTGCACCTATCTTAGTCTCCTCCCCCATCTGAAATTGGATATAATAAAGCTGTCTTTACAGGGTGGCTGTAAAAGAAGATGCCTGAAAGGGATCTGAAAAATATTAAGTATTGCACGAATGAATGGTATTATAGCCCCTTCTCCCCAGCCTATAATAAAAACGTAAAAGCTGACATCAGATTTTTTCTATATTACAGGCATTGTACTTAGTACTTTACAGGCACATTCCTGCAATCGTCAAAACAACTTTAGGAGGTTGGGCACTGTTATTATCCCCACTTTGCAGACAAAAAACGATGTCACGCTTGAGCCCAGGAGGTCGAGGCTGCAGTGAGCCATGTTCGCGGCACTGTACTCCAGCCTGGACGAGAGAGCGAGACCCTGTCTCAAAAACAAAAAGAAAAAAAAGCGATCTCAGAGAGATGAAGCCTGTGATTTGCTCAAAGTCACACAGTGATGTAAGCAGTAGAGCAAATAATATAAGATTCCAAAGCCCAAGTTAGTAAAAAGAGGATTATAGACGTGGTGGAACCTGTTGGCTGCGGGGCAAATGACTGACCTGTAACTGTCAGGGATTTATGGAGGGAAATGAGTGCCTAACAAAAATCCTCGTTTAGTGGGAGAGAGGTTGTTGGGTAATGACTGACTTGTAGCTGGAAGAAATCATCGGATTTTTATTCTTTTAGTAAGGAAAAAAAAATTGAAATGCCTTCCATGTGCCAAGCACTGTGTCAGGTGGGAGATGACAGCTCGGTGCAACCTCTGTCGGGCTGTCTTCCTGCGCTTTCTCTACTCCTAGGTTTCCCCCTGCCTAAACAGGATTTTGTGCTTCGTGGCTTGTCCAGGCAAGCAGGCCGTCGCGGGACCTAGACCGAGACAGTGAGTCTCCCTCTCTTCCGGGCCTCCCTTCTCTTTCCTGGGCAGCAGGGAAGCAGGAAATCTGGGGCGAGATTCCCGCCGCAGACGCGCACCGCCGAAGCCAGGTCCCTCGACCTGTCCCTGCCCAGCGCGGGGGCGCAATCGCCACGCCTCCTCACCCCTCCCTCCGGCTGCACGAATAATGACAACCGCCGCCCCGCCCACCTTTGGCGTCACGTTCAAAACAATCCTTTGACTACAACTCCCAGAAGGCCGAGCGGCATAGCGAGTGCACCCGCTCTCGGCTTCCCCGGCAAACTACACATCCCAAAGGGCAGCGCGCGACCGCGCGTCCTTTCACGGCGCAAGTGCGGAACAGCGTTTGTTTCCGGCGTGGGTCCGGGCAAGAACCGCTTGTAATTTGGTTGAAGTTCTGCACGGGAGGACCTTCTGGGTTTACCTGTTGGGCTCCTGGCTGCGTAGGTGAGTTTAAAAAAGGGCAGGAACGCAACTGTCGCCTCCTTGGGGTCTGGCGAGATTTTGGTGTCTGGGGAGATTTTGGTGTCTGGGGAGATTGGGACAAATGCTAAACCTGGAGCTGCAGTCCAGGATCAGAAATAATTCATATCGTTTCCTTGCCGTTTTCTAGTTTATGAAGTGCTTTTTTTTCCTCCCACAATTCCTATAAACCCCAAGAACAACACTGTATTTGAGGAAGTGTAAGTGCTTCCAGTCGACAGCTTCAAAGGTTCAGAGAAGTTAAGTGATTGTCTAAAGACACTACTAGTAGTTACAGAGCCGAGGATTAGGCTGTTTTCTGAGTTCAAACCCGGTGTCCTCTGCTTTGCATCCGTATTGCAGACGCCCTTTCCTGTTGACTAAGATGTTTGGGGTCTGGGCATCTGTTACCTTCTCAAGTTTGGAGTTTACCAATAGAGTGATGGCGGGTGATATAATTAAATCTGTCAATCTGTAGGTATGGTTTTTCTCTGATGTCTGAGACGTTAATTCACTCAATGTATTGAGGTGCCTACAGTCTGTCAAGCTCTATTCTAAGCAGTATACAGTATCAAACAAAAATGCCTAAGTCTTACATTTTGGGGTGGGGGAGGCGGGGAAGACACAATATATGGTGATAAGAAATATGGAGAGAATTAAAGCAAGGTAAGGGGAAACATTCATTGTTATGTTTTTATTATTTATTTATTTATTTGGTTTTTTTGTTTGGTTTTTTTTTGTTTTTGTTTTTGTTTTTTGAGACAGAGCCTTGCTCTGTCACCCAGGCGGGAGTACAGTGGCACGATCTCACCTCACTGCAACCCTGCAACCTCCACCTCTTGGGTTCAAGCGATTCTCCTGACTCAGTCTCCTGAGTAGCTGGGACTACAGGCGCCCACCACTATGCCTGGCTAACTTTCGTATTTTTTAGTAAATAACGAGATTTCACCATGTTGGCCAAGCTGGTCTTGAACTCCTGACCTCAGGTGATCCGCCCACCTTGGCCACCCAAAGTGCTGGGATTACAGGCGTGAGCCACCAGGCCTGGCCAATTTTTGCATTTTTTGTACAGATGGGGTTTCACCATGTTGCCCAGGCTGGTCTTGTACTCCTGAGCTCAGGGGATCTGCCCAACTCAGCACCCCAAAGTGATGGAATTACAGGCCTAAGCCACTGTGCCTGGCCCATTGGCTGATTTCTTTCTTTTTTCTTTTTTTTTTTTTTGAGATGGAGTCTTGTTCTGTTGCCCAGGCTGGCGTGCAGTGGCGCAATCTCGGATCACTGCAGCCTCTGCCACCTGGGTTCAAGCGATTCTCCTGCCATGGCCTCCCGAAGAGCTGGGATTACAGGCACCCTCCACCATGCCCAGCTAATTTTTTTGTCTTTTTAGTAGAGACGGGGTTTCACCATGTTGGCCAGGCTAGTCTTGAACTCCCGACCTCAAGTGATCCAGCCACCTCGGCTTCCCAAAGTGCTAGGATTACAGGCGTGAGCCACCACGCCTGGCCCCATTGGATGTTTTTGTAACAGAAGACTGACTTATAATTAGGTCTGATATTTAATTTGTGTTCTAGGCACAGCAGCTATACAGAAGAGATGGGAGAAGAGGCTAATGATGATAAGAAGCCAACCACTAAATTTGAACTAGAGCGAGAAACAGAACTTCGCTTTGAGGTGGAGGCATCTCAGTCAGTTCAGTTGGAGTTGTTGACTGGCATGGCAGAGATCTTTGGCACAGAGCTGACCCGAAACAAGAAATTCACCTTTGATGCTGGTGCCAAGGTGGCTGTTTTCACTTGGCATGGTTGTTCTGTGCAACTGAGCGGCCGCACTGAGGTGGCTTATGTCTCCAAGGACACTCCTATGTTGCTTTACCTCAACACTCACACAGCCTTGGAACAGATGCGGAGGCAAGCGGAAAAGGAAGAAGAGCGAGGTCCCCGAGTGATGGTAGTGGGCCCCACTGATGTGGGCAAGTCTACAGTGTGTCGCCTTCTGCTCAACTATGCAGTGCGTTTGGGCCGCCGTCCCACTTATGTGGAGCTGGATGTGGGCCAGGGTTCTGTGTCCATCCCTGGTACCATGGGGGCCCTCTACATCGAGCGGCCTGCAGACGTTGAAGAGGGTTTCTCTATCCAGGCCCCTCTGGTGTATCATTTTGGTTCCACCACTCCTGGCACTAACATCAAGCTTTATAATAAGGTCAGAGCCAGAGAAAGGTGGGATGGAGGGAAGGGCTGCTATTAGGGTAGGAAAATGGGGAAGTTTACTAGTTAACACTGCATTTTCTCAGCTGGTGTTTCTGCTGCATTACTTTAGAAAGGCAATTCCAAATATGTCAGTCTCAGATTGTTAAATATTTCTGTGGATCTATTCTTAGTAATTTGTTAGATTTTCACTTAGGGCATAAAACAGGAGGCAGAAGCAGCAACATAAAAATTCATGTTATGGTGTCAAAACTACAGCCATTAAAAATGTCATTTTTTCAGGCTGGGTGCAGTGGCTCATGCCTGTAATCCCACAACTTGGGAGGCTGAGGCAGGTGGATCACCAGAGGTCAGGAGTTGGAGAGCAGCCTGGCCAACATGGTGAAACCTCGTCTCTACTAAAAATACAAAAATTAGCCGGGCGTGGTGGCTGGTGCCTGTAATCCCAGCTGTTCAGAGACTGAGGCAGGAGAATCACTTGAACCCGGGAAGTGGAGGTTGCAGTGAGCTGAGATCGCGCCACTGCACTCCAGCCTGGGCAACAGAGTGAGACTCCATTTCAAAAAAAAGTCATTTTTCTTATATCTAATAGCACTTATTCTAAAGAGGAACAAAGTAGCCATGGGTTTGTCTGGGTGTTTTTGTTCTTACCTCGATCCTCTCTTTTGCAGATTACATCTCGTTTAGCAGATGTGTTCAACCAAAGGTGTGAGGTGAACCGAAGGGCATCTGTGAGTGGCTGTGTCATTAACACCTGTGGCTGGGTCAAGGGCTCTGGTTACCAGGCTCTGGTGCATGCAGCCTCAGCTTTTGAGGTGGATGTCGTTGTGGTTCTGGATCAAGAACGACTGTACAATGAACTGAAACGGGACCTCCCCCACTTTGTACGCACTGTGCTGCTCCCTAAATCTGGGGGTGTGGTGGAGCGCTCCAAGGACTTCCGGCGGGAATGTAGGGATGAGCGTATCCGTGAGTATTTTTATGGATTCCGAGGTTGTTTCTATCCCCATGCCTTCAATGTCAAATTTTCAGATGTGAAAATCTACAAAGTTGGGGCACCCACCATCCCAGACTCCTGTTTACCTTTGGGCATGTCTCAAGAGGATAATCAGCTCAAGCTAGTACCTGTCACTCCTGGGCGAGATATGGTGCACCACCTACTGAGTGTTAGCACTGCCGAGGGTACAGAGGAGAACCTGTCCGAGACAAGTGTAGCTGGCTTCATTGTGGTGACCAGTGTGGACCTGGAGCATCAGGTGTTTACTGTTCTGTCTCCAGCCCCCCGCCCACTGCCTAAGAACTTCCTTCTCATCATGGATATCCGGTTCATGGATCTGAAGTAGAGATCAGCAGGAAGCCTTGCTGCCTGGGACACAGAGATCTTCTGGCCACCCCTAGAGGCAGATGGGCTGAGATAAGAGACTCTGTTGGGGCCATCTGACCAGTAAACTGTGGACTAGTAGAAAGTTCATATTCTACCTCCAAAAACAGGTAGTGGTAACCTGACTCTTCTAATCTTGAACCAAAAGGAAAACCATGAGACTGTAATTGGTTTCTTAGACTACCTAAGATGCCACTTTGAATTCTCTAAGACCCTGGAGAATTGCATTTCTTTCACTGTGCTACTATGTGGTTTTTAAAAATCAGTGCTTTATATTCCATATATGGTTCTTACCCATTTATCTAGGATGAAAGTGTGAATTAGAGGGACTCCTTCCAATAAAGTTCAAACTTAAAAAAAATCATTTTAATAAATATTTTTGCCATATCATAGAAGTTGGTATAATTTATTTTTTTTCCCCTAAGCGTTATAGAAACATCATTGGAATGATTTATTGCTAAAATGCTTGGAGGAGGGGAAAACCAAGAAACCTACCTGTGAGCCACGTGAGTTTTTTTTGGTTGTTGTTGTTTTTTGTAAGAGTCTCCCACTGTCACCTGGGCTGGAGTGCAGTGGCACGATCTTGGCTGACTGCAACCTCTGCCTCCCAGGTTCAAGCGATTCTCCTGCCTCAGCCTCCCAAGTAGCTGGGGTTACAGGTGCCTGCTACCACGCCCAGCTAATTTTTTGTATTTTTTTTTAGTAGAGACAGGGTTTCACTATGTTGGCCAGGCTGGTCTCAAACTCCTGACCTCGTGATCTGCCTGCCTCGGCCTCCCAAAATGCTCGGATTACAGGTGTGAGACACTGTGCCCGGCCGTGAGTTCTTATGATAGTTCCCCTTTCCTCAGCACTTAGGTAAATAGATGGTAAA
The DNA here is from genome assembly GCF_006542625.1 of Nomascus leucogenys. NCBI lineage: Eukaryota > Metazoa > Chordata > Mammalia > Primates > Hylobatidae > Nomascus > Nomascus leucogenys. The sequence continues at coordinate 77,092,801 of NC_044384.1, forward strand.
TCTGCTGTCAGTGCTGGATTTACTGTGGGGAGTTAGAGGCTGGTGAAATCTCGGAATGAGATTTCGTATCTAATCATTTTCCAGAGATAGCTCATTTTCCTTCCAGTACAGCTATCCTTCTTGTCTATTTGATTGGAACTAGGCCCTAAGTCAAAGTGTAACTTGAGCTTTCAGGTGGTAAGAAGCTGGGAAAGCCCATTCTTTTTGATCTCTTGCAAATGATTGTTTGGTGTCCCTGGTTTGCACTTGGATTACTTAAGTATCTGATGCCATTCATCCATTCCTTCTTTCCATAAATGTTTACTGAGGACCGACTGTTTGTCAGGAGCCATTCTAGATAGGGAACAAGATAGACAAAAGTTTTATGGAGCTTACATTATAGAATAAACAAATTTAAAAAGGCAAGTGCTATGCAGAGACTTAAATTTGGGGGATATGAGACAGAGTGGCTGGAGGCTACTTTCGATTGGGTGGTCAGGAAAGGCCCTCCCTGAGCATACATTTTGGGCTAAGACTTGAATGGCTCTGTGAAGTCTGGGGCAAAACCTTCCTGGTGAAAACAAACTGCAAAACCCTAATAAAGGAACAAGCTTGGTGAGTTTGGTGAAGAGAAAAGCCAGTGTGGTTAAAGCGTAGTGAACCAAGAGAGACTGTACAAGATGAGGCTGGAGGGGGCAGCAAAGACCAGATAATGTAGGGCTTTTGTAAACCAGGGTGAAGAATGGATTTTTTTGGCCGGGTGCGGTGGGTGGTGGCCATGCCTTTAACCCCAGCCACTCAGGAGGCTGAGAATCCCTTGAACCCGAGAGGTGGAGGTGCAGTAAGCCGAGATTGCATCACTGCATTCCAGTCTAGGTGACAGAAGGACACTCTGTCTCAAAAAAAAAAAAAGGATTTTTTATTTCTTTTTAAGAGATAGGGATCTCAGCTGGGCGTGGCGGCTGATGCCTGTAATCCCAGCACTTTGGGAGGCTAAGGTGGGTGGATCACTTGAGGTCAGGAGTTCGAGACCAGCCTCACCAACATGGTGAAACCCCATCTCTACTAAAAATACAAAAAAAAGTGTAGCCTAGCGTGGTGGCACATGCTCCCAGGTACTTGGGAGGTTGAGGCAGGAGAATTGCTTGAACCTGGGAGGTGGAGATTGCCGTGAGCCAAGATCACGCCACTGCACTCCAGCCTAGGCAATAAGAGCGAAACTCCGACTCAAAAAAAAAAAAAAAAAAAAGAGATGGGGGGAGGGGTCTTACTATGTTGCCCAAGCTGGCTTTGAACTTCTGGGCTTAAGTCATCCGCCCACCTTAGTCTCCTGAGTAGCTGGGACTACAGGCTCATGCCACAGCGCCTGGTTTAAGAATGGATTTTACTCTTAAGAGCAATGGGAACCAGGGGTGAGGGGTAGTTAAGTAGAGTATTATTTGATCTTCTTTTTTTCTTTTTTTTTTTCGTGTGTGTTTGTGGGACAGAGTTTCATTCTTGTTGCCCAGGCTGGAGTGCAACGGCGCAATCTGGCTCACTGCAACCTCCACCTTCCAGGTTTAAGTCTCCTGCCTCAGCCTCCCGAGTAGCTGGGATTACAGGCATGCGCCACCATGCCCAGCTAATTTTGTGTTTTTAGTATAGATGGGGTTTCTCCGTGTTGGTCAGGCTTGTCTCCAACTCCCAACTTCAGGTGATCCACCGGCCTTGGCCTCCCGAAGTGTGGGATTACAGGCATGAGCCAGCACGCCTGGCTGATCTCCTCCCTCCCTTCCCTCTTTCTTTCTTCCTTTCCTTTCCTTCTTCCTTTCTTTTCCTTTCCTCTTTCCTCTCTCTTTCCTGCTCTTTCTCTTTTTCTTCTCCTTCCTTCTCTTTCTTTTCATTCCTTCCCCTTCCTTCCTATTCCTTCCTTTCCTTTCCTTCCCTCACCTCCTCTCCTCTCTCCTCCCCTTCCCTCCCCTCTTCCTTCCCTCCTTCTGAGTTTTGCTATGTTGCCTAGGCTGGAGTGCTGTGGCATGACCTCGGTGCACTGCAACCTCTGCCTCCCAGGTTCAAGTTATTCTCCTGCCTCAGCCTCCTGAGTAGCTGAGTAGCATGCGCCACCATGCCTGGCGAATTTTTGTATTTTTAGTAGAGATGGGGTTTCGCCATGTTAGCCAGGCTGGTCTCGAACTCCCGACCTTAAGTGATCCATCCGCCTCGGCCTCCCAAAGTGCTGGGATTAGCCTGGCTGATTACTTTAAATTTTGAAAAGATCACTGCTTTGCGGAGAGTAGGTTATAGGGCAAGTGTAAAAGCAAGGACAATAATTAGGAGAGTTTTGTAAGGGCGCGAATGTGAGAACTGGTGGGGGATGAAATACTAGGGCAGCAGAGGTAGAGCTGGTGAGAGGATATTCTGAAGGCAGGACTTTGTAATGGAGTGGTGAGGAAAACGATGGAATCAAGGATGCATCCTGGATTTTTTTTAACAGGACACACTAGGTTAGACATGAGATTGGGGAAACTCAGGGAGTTGTCCCCCTGAGGGACAAGGGAAACTCGAGGTTTTTGGCAGTGTTAAATATGAGCTATTAATTGTCCATGGGAGGCGGAGGTTGCAGTGAGCTGAGATCGCGTCACTGCACTCCAGCCCGGGTGACAGAGCGAGACTCCATCCCCCAGCACCAAAAAAAAATGCAGGAGCAAAGGAGATAGGATCCACAGCACAAAGGGAAGAACTACCCTTTAACACATACAGAGACATTTCACAAGGACAGGAGGAAAGATAGCAGTATTTAAACACAAAGAGGTTGACCAGAAGCAGTGTCTCAGACCTGTAATCCCAGTAATTTGGGAGGTCAAGGCAGGTGGATCACTTGAGCTCAGCAGTTGGAGACTACCCTGGCCAACCTGGTGAAACCCTAAAAACATGAAAATTGGGAAATGCATGTTCTAGCTTTCTGTGTGCTTAGGTGCCCATGCTACTGAGGGTCTAAGTCCAGGCAGCCGAAGAGTGTGGTTAGCAAGATGAACAAAGATGCGCAGATGAGAGGAGCCATTAACCAAAAGTTGATAGAAACTGGAGAAAGAGAATGCTTCAAAGAGTTGCTGAGAGCTAAATTAATTGAATGTGGCCGGAAGGATCAGTTGAAGGCACACTGTAAACAGGTAATTAAAGAAAAAAGACTAGAACACATTACTGTTGATGACTTGGTGGCTGAAATCACTCCAAAAGGCAGAGCCCTGGTACTTGACAGTGTAAAGAAGGAGCTCCTACAAAGAATAAGAACATTCCTTGCTCAGCAGGCCAGCCTTGAAGATTGAACTAGATTGTGGTGTTCTATGGTTTTATTTATGAAAGTAAAACTTGCCATAAATTAGAAAACAGTTTCTCCAAATAAAATTTTTTTTGTATGATGGTATACAGTTTTCAGTAATGATGTACACATTGTATTGATTTTTTCCCTAAATGTGTTAATTTTAATAAATAGCTCATGAATTTAAAAAAAAAACACAAAAATTAGCTGGGTGAGGCGGCATGTGCCTGTAGTCCCAGCTACTTTGGAGGCTGAGGCAGGAGAATCACTTGAGCCTGGGAGATGGAGGTTGCAGTGATCCTAGATCACACCACTGTACTCCAGCCTGGGTGACAGGAGTGAAACCCTGTCTCAACAAAACAAACAAACAAACAAACATAAAGAGGTTGTTTGTTTGTTTGGTGCTGAAAGGCAGGGCATTCCTCTCTGATTGCTTCTAACCCCCAGGGCAGCATTTTGTTCTTGTTTGCATGTTTATTTACTAGTGAGTTGAACTAAAAATGACCCAGTGGTTTGCCGTCTATAGGCATAAGAAAATGCAACTGAAGACAATTTGAAAAAGTGTAGATAAGCTACGCTAGAAAAACTGTAAAGGGCCTGGTGCAGTGGCTCATGCCTGTAATCTCAGCACTTTGGGAGGCTGAGGTAGGAGGATCACTTGAGCCTAGGAGTTCGAGACCAGCCTGGGCAATATATAGTGAGACCTCATCTATACAAATCTTAAAAAATTAGCCAAGCATGGTGGCACACATCTGTAGTCCCAGCTACTCAGGAAGCTGAGGTGGGAGGATTGCTTGAGAATGGAAGGGGGAGGTTGTAGTCAGCTGAGATAGCTCCACTGCACTCCAGCTGGGTGACACAGCCAGACCCAGTCTCAAAAAAGAAAAACAAAAACCTATAGGGTATTAATTGATAAACATATTAATTTGAAGTTTGGGTGGTCTGGATATCCCACTGTTTTAGCCTAGATTTTACTCTGGATACTTTTCAGAAGTAGCTGGCACTTTAAACCTTATGTTCTATTAAACGTTCTTTCCAAGAAATACCTTGAGTGATCCCAAGGAAAACTGGACAAGTGGAATCTCTGTCTTTCAACTTTGGGATAGTGATTATACCTCTGTTAGTGCTCATCCACCTAACAAAGCTTGGCAATCCAAGCTAGTATCCCAGGGGAGTTTGGCTGGATGGTGGAAGACTGATTTTTTTTTTTCCATTAAACACTGTCTAGCCAAGAGACACCACTATTTACAAGTTCTTAGACAGCTGAAAGGAAAATAAAAATGCCTAATTTGTGAAGTGGAGGAAATCAGAAAGTCTAAAAATCCAAGAAAAATATTGCAACAGAAAAATGAAAGCCGACTTCATCTTAAAGAAACATGGCTCACAGGTAGAAAATGCCAATATCAGGCCGGGCACTGTGGCTCACGCCTGTAATCCCAGCACTTTGGGAGGCCAAGGTGGGAGGATCATTTGAGGTCAGGAGTTCCAGACCAGTGTGGCCAACATGGTGAAACCCCATCTCTACTAAAAATATAAATATTAGCTGGGTGTGGTGGCACATGCCTGTGATCCCAGCTACTCAGGAGGCTGAGGCATGAGAATCACTTGAACCCGGGAGGAGGAGGTTGCCATGAGCTGAGATGGCGCCACTGCACTCCAGCCTGGGTGAGTGTGAGACTCCCTCTCAAAAAGTAAAAAATAAAATACCAATATTGTATCTTCAATAATTTACCTTTCATATGGTCTAAAGAGGTTTTTGTTTTGTTTTGAGACAGAGTCTTGCTCTGTTGCCCAGGCTGGAGTGAAGTTGTGTGATCTCGGCTCACTGCAACCTCTGCCTCCCGGGTTGAAGCAATCCTCATGCCTCAGCCTCCCGAGTAGCTGGGATTACAGGCTCCCCCGACCATGCCCGACTAATTTTTGTATTTTTAGTAGAGAGGGAGTTTCACTATGTTGGCCAGGCTGGTCTCGGTAGTACCTGACCTCGTGATCCGCCTGCCTTGGCCTCCCAAAGTGCTGGGATTACAGGCGTGAACCACCACGACAGGCCAGGTCTAAAGAGTTTTAAAAATATAAAGTCGTTATAAACAACTCTCAAGTGTGTTGCAATAAATGCTGGATTGACGCTGTTAACAAGAATAAACTAGAACTGATAATATATGCCAGGTCAGAGAAGGAACTAGACTCCAGAAAACAGGAGAAGGTAGTTATCCTTTACCTTGCTGCCTAATGCTAAAGTGTCAGAACCACAGTAAAGCCAGCGACATTTGAGACCAAACCCGAGGACAGTCCTCAGGATTTTACAGGTGAGGGGCCTCGGCTTCAGGGAAATGGCTTGTGAAACACCTTTTCGAGGGGCCATTATGTAATAGCCAGAGTTGCTTTCCAAAAAAGAAATAGCCTCGAGCTGAATGGGGAGAGAATACGGGGCATTGCTATTGGTATTGGTTCACAGCTGTCTAGGGCTAATCAGGGCAAAGTGTACCACTATGACCTATGCAGAGTTAGCTCGCCAGGGACAGTAGCTATTCTAGAGAACCATTTACTTCTAGCTTTGTATTCTAGGATTGGGTAAGGTGAGGGATGCGGGCGCCCATCCCACGTGTGGCAGTGGGAAACTAATGGAATTAAGGGAGTTCATTTCCCGGCTCGCACTACGGGGGCGGGAGGGTGCTGCCACCGCCTCAGGTCGCGTGCTCCTTAGGCTTCCCTCTCACGGTTAGCGCTACGGCTCCAAGGCTGGCGCCTGCTCTTCTTCATCTCCCTCCCCGGCCCTTGGAAGGAGCCTCGCCCTACATTGGCTCTTCAAGTCCGGGCGTCCCCTTCATGTGGGAGACAGCCCAGAGCATTCCATCACCCTGGATTCTGCCCAGACCAGCGACCTCGCCGGACTGAAGATTTCTCCAGCAAGATTGTTTTAAATAAAGTTTTTGCCATCAAAAAAAAAAAAAAAAAAAAAGGAGGTGGGAAGGAGAAGAGGGAGGCCTAGTCACCAAATGGTTGGCCAATCTGACGCGAAGGGGCTGAAGCAGGAAGCGGCGAGAGTCGCCGGTAATTGGCTGCGCAGGAAGCCTGTCTGGACTGTACCACCTCAGTAGGAGAGGGGTTGCTGAATTCGAGAAGGTAGCTGCATGCTTTTGAGTACTTCTAGTACACACACATAATTCTTTTCTTATTTCCGAGAGTTTTTGCTTGGATTCAGTGGGAATACAACAGGACGCAAGAGAAGGGAAGACTCATCTGGCCATTTCCTCATTCCTGACTCCTGTGCATTAGTCCAATCCTTGTCTCTTAGTTGTCCCCGCAACCCCACGGCCTTACGTGCGCGCTCTCGTCTTCTCGCGTGCGTACGCCGCTGTGTTGCTACAGCCAATCAGGCCGCGAGGTCGCCGCGGTCGCCAGGGTTCGCGCGCACGCCCCAGATCGGAGTCGGGGTGGGGGCTATGGGTGAATGGGAGAGTGAGCGGGGGTGGGTGCGGCAGCGCGAGCCGCATGAATGAGACAAACGTGCGCCGCGCGAGACGTCGCGCGAGCCCGGACCAGGGAGCCAATGGGAACGCGGGAAGGGTTCGAGACCCGGCACTGAGGGCAACGGCCGCGCGCCGGCTCCGAGACGAGAGCCTGGCGGGAGCGCGCGGCAGCGGGGCGGGCGTGGAGCGTGCGGGGGCCGCGCGCTGCTTCTCTGAGGCAGGACGGCACCGCCGGGAGGCGGCGGTGACAACGACGGCGGTGGTGACGGGCACCGGGCTCGGGGGTGAGTGTGGAGGACACCGGTCCCTGCGGAACCGGAAGTGCCGGACCAGCGAGGTGGGAGGGGAGGGTGACCTCTAGGGAAGGGGGACCGACGACGGGGAGGGGGTTAAGGCCCCATGTCTTCTCCGGGCCGGGTCTTCCAACCGCGGCGGGACCCGTGGGCCCTGGAAACGGACGACGAGTGGAGGCCGGGGATCCACGACCGCCAGGGCTCGGAACGGGTTAGAGACGGCCACTCAGCTCGAGACCGCGGTCCCCGGTGCCTGGCGCCCAGCCGCCGCCCCTTCCGCCCCCGGCCCTGCGCCCTCGGGCTCTGCGGTCCCCGCAGCCCGCTCTCTCAACCTCGGTGGGCCTGGCCGCCGTGGATTCCTTCTTCTCAGTTTCAGCGGTCGTCAGCCCTGCTCCAACGGGTGATTCTCCTTGCCCCAGTCCCGTGGTGGGGACCGGGTGCTGTTTCCCTTTTACCGCTCTGCGGTTCGAGTCCATCGCTCCACTCTGCTGATACTTATTTTGGCTCATGCTTCGTCCTGTTACCTGTTCTGTCTCACCCGTCCGCTTCCTCCTCCTACCGCCACCAGCCGAGTGCTCCATGCTTTTAGTACTTTGTACTTTTTAAAGTGGAGCTCGAATGCGTTTGTCAATATTTTACCTATATAAATTTCTTTTTGGGGCAGGGAGGTGGAAAGTGTTTTACCCACTTGGCCAAATGAAACACTGAAATAAGAAGTAAGAAAGTTGCTAAAAGTTGTGAAGGCAGTTGTAGGATCACATATACGTTATACGCTAGACTATTTTTCTGCCTTGGATTCTTCACTTCCTGGTTAATGCCATCTTGACCAAGTTAATCTAACATTTGCATATCATCCTTTTATCTCAGTATCCCTTTGTCCTGGATCAAATATCTTCAGAATGCTCATTATCACCCATTGTATAAACTTAATGTTTACAAAATTATATTGCCATGTATTTTGCTACCTCGGTATATAATGATAACACCCACATTAAACTTCTTGGCTACCCACATTAAACTTCTTGGCTCTTTCTCCCATACCTTGACATGTGAATTATTCCATGGTACCTCCATTACTGTGTATTTAGATTTACTCTATTGTACTGTTACACCACTTATTTCAACAAAAAATAGTTGTGTTGTCCTTGGTACTGCTGGTATCCACCAATTTAAGGAAATACCTGTATTAAACCTTATTAAAGCCTTCAGACCACATATCCTGTATTGTTTGTTTTACATATATATATTTCCATTTCATAGTTTACTCTGTGCCTCAATATGGCATACATATTACTTTTTTTCTTATTTTTGAGACAGAGTCTGGCTCTGTCGCCCAGGCTGGAGTGCAGTGGCTGCAGTCTTGGCTCACTGCAACCTCCACCTCCCGGGTTCAAGCGGTTCTCATGTCTCAGCCTCCCTAGTAGCTGGGATTTCAGGCACGCCCCATCACGCCCTGCTCATTTGTTTGTATTTTTAGTAGAGGCAGGGTTTTGGTATGTTGGCCAGGCTGGTCTCGAACTCCTGACCTCAAATGATCCGCCCGCCTCGGCCTCCCAAAGTGCTGGGATTACAGGCGTGAGCCCCCGCGCCCGGCTGGCATACATATTCTTGTATACTTTTTTGATACTAGTATGGATTCGAACTGTTGACTCTGATGAACCACACTCACCCTCGTGGTTTCATCCTACTATCTGCAGCACATCCTTCTGCGAAGAATTGGTTCATCTTTATTTATACCCAATGAATTCTTAGGTTTTATGATTTCCCTTCTATTGTGTGGCCCCCAAGCATCTCAGATGCTGATCTCTTTTGTATTCCCAGTATTATACTCCCAAAATTGCATGGCCTTTCATGACTCTCTATTACTATGTCAATATTAGTCCATGTGACTTTTTTCCTGTGGAAAATATATGAAATAATATATAGTATCTAAATGATATTCTACTCTAGATAAAATTTAAGTAGTATAATTTTCCATCTTTTCTAGTCTTTGGGATTTTGAGGGAAAAGTTTGCTTTAATAGTACATATTGTCTGGGCAGGGTGTCTCACACCTGTAATCCCAGCACTTTGGGTGACCTGGAGGTCAGGAGTTCGAGACCGGCCTGGGCAACATGATGAAACCCCGTCTCTACTAAAAATACAAAATTAGCTGGGCGTGGTGGTGCCTTCCTGTAATCCCAGCTGCTCGGGAGGCTGAGGCAGGAGAATTGCTTGAATCCAGGAGGCGGAGGTTGCAGTGAGCTGAGATCACACCATGCACTTCAGCCTGGGTGACAGAGGGAAACTCTGTTTCAAAAAAAGAGTACATATTGTCTACAAATCAAGAATTTGCTTTTGTTAACAAAGTTACTGAGGCCTACATTCCAAATGTTAGGCCTCAATTCCTGTAGCAAACTGAGAGTTAAATAATCATTAAATCAGGGACTAGAGAGGATTTATGTTTTCTAGGACTATAACAGTTTCTTAGAGTCTTTGGGCGCTCACTGTATTCTAATACTGCTGTTTGGCCCTCTGAAACCCTAATTTTATTTATTTATTTTTTTTCTGAGGTGGAGTCTCGCTTTCTTGCCCAGGCTGGAGTGCAGTGGCGCGATCTCCGCTCACTGCAAGCTCCGCCTCCTGGGTTCACGCCATTCTCCTGCCTCAGCCTCCCGAGTAGCTGGGACTACAGGCACCCGCCACCACGCCCAGCTAATTTTTTGTATTTTTAGTAGAGACCGGGTTTCACTGTGTTAGCCAGGATGGTCTTGATCTCTTGACCTCGTGATCCACCTGCCTCGGCCTCCCAAAGTGCTGGGATTACAGGCTTGAGCCACCGCGCCCGGCCAGAAACCCTAATTTTAAAGAGAGAAATGAATCATAAGGGAAGGCACTTTTGCCTTCCATGCCATAAGTGAGAGAGGAAGTGGTAAATTATAGGGCACATTTATATTTTGTTATCTGAATCTTCTGATTTTCTTTTTTTTCTTTTTTTTTTTTTTTTTTTTTGAGACAGAGTCTTGCTCTGTTGCCTAGGCTGGAGTGCAGTGGCTCACTGCAACCTCTGCCTCCTGGGTTCAAGTGATTCTCCTGCCTCAGCCTCCTGAGTAGCTGGGACTACAGGTGCCCGCCCAGCTGATTTTTGTATTTTTAGTAGAGAAGGGAATAAAACTGCTTTCTTTTAAAATTCTAACTTAAAATTTTTTGCTTGCAGATTCTAAGTTATCATCTCTGGGCAGGTAGTGGATGAAAAGGTAGAAAGGGTTTGTGTCACCAGAGGGGCATGTGACCTCTTGAGTTCTGAACCTGAGGTGATTCAGTGGACTGTCCTCGGGCATTCTGTAGCCTTCAATTTTAAAGAGTGGGATAAGGGACTGCGTCACCAGATAATGTGAGTAAAATGCTTTTAGATCACCAGATGAAAAGCATCTTATAAAATCCCAAGGTGCTGGTGTTAGTTTGTTACTGTCTTTAACAGAAATAATTGTTACTTTTAATCATATTGGGGCAGGTGGGGCTCAGTTACCTTAGGCCAATATGGGAATAATAAACTGTTGAATTGGGAAAAAAGGACCAACCCTATGCTTATTCAGTTTCTCAGAGGGCATCATGCCTTTCTCTGCAAGAACATTTCTTACCCAGTGTTCTAATGGGTGGTTCCAGAAGACCAAAAATTCAGCTTCTGCCTCTTTGGGATTGTAACTAAAAAGCATAGAGGAGCAAGAGAAACACAGAGAAAGAAAATGAAACTTGCTTTCCTAATTTTGAGGTTAATTTTTCTTGTCCAAAGAGAAATCTTTGTTCTAGGACTGCCCTTCACTGCTGTGCCCTTGTTTGTGATTTTGATATTCTTGGTATTTGTTACACCATCTGTGTCCGGTGAGATGGCCCCTTACGAGAGCTAGTCCTTCGATGTCCTTTGGCCAGGTGAAGCCATGTTCTCCTTCCAATCTGAACAGAGCAAAGGATTCTCAATCAGTTTTCCTCTCAATTTAGAGTCCTTTCTTACCCACATACATGTAAGTGAAATGGAAAACAGTCTTTCTTTCAGAAAGTACTTTTTAACAGCAGCCTGTGGAATTTTAGCCTTGGTGTCTAAGAAATACCCCGAAAGAATTCTCTGATAAAGATACTTGTTTTTCTCCAGGTGAGACACATTAACCGGTTGAACTCTGCATCTGGAAAGCTGAAGACTGAAGAAAGAAGAGACATTGACTAGTCTGGAAACAGGGACATCTTTGGAACTTCGTTTTCATCCACAGTAAACTTTTGAAGTGTCATCAAGTGGAATTGATTTCTTCATCTTATTCTGCCTATTGGGAAGAACATGGCTTCAAGGATTTTAAGTTTCCCTTTAGTTTTACATGAACTCTGTAGGAAACAGAGCCCTTAAAGGGCTTGGGAGTAACAAGAAGAGATTGAAGACAGACAAGCTTGCCCTGTTTTCCTTGCCCCTTCAAAGAAAAGGATTTACAGCTCAAACTTACAACAGCTGTTGTCCAGCTTTAGCCATCAAGAGAGAAATAAACCACCATTGCCAGACTACAAGCCCTGGTGAAGTCAGGCTGTGGGAGTGGTGGCATTGAGAAGACTACCTAAAAGAGACAAAGACTGCAGTAAACACAGCTCCTCCTTAAAGTTGGAAGGGGCCTCAGGTTCCTTCTTGGATTGAAATAGAAACACAGGGCACACCTCTTCTAGGTGCAGCTCACATTTTATGGAACTGTAGTCGTGGAGGTACTATAGTATCTCCTCAGAAGAATTTTTCTTTGCCCAAAGTTTTTTTTGCCATACCCTGATATTCTCTCCTTCTTTTGAAGACCTGCCTCCATCCATGAGCTGTATCTTGACCTGTCTGACTCTCCATGTTTTCCGCCTGCAACCATTTGCATGTGTACAGCCTACTGTTTGTCTCCAGTTTTTAAACTGTACAAGTTGTGTTTCTTAATCTTCCCTTCTGCCTTGTTCTGGGGAGGTGGTTATTCATCATTTGGAATCACCTTTCCCCCTCCCATGTGCTTTCCTTCATTTGAGATCTTTTGACCTTTGGCTTTGTTTGGGAGGGGGAAGGGTGATAACGTTTTCTGTTTCCCTGGTTTTCTTTTGTACTCCTCTCTGTTGCTTCCCTCCTCCCATTTTCTTGTCTGTTCTGCCGCTGTGTGGGCCTGGGCTATGCGGCAGGGCAGATTTCCCATCAGAGCTCCAACATGCCCGCAGAGTCTGGAAAGAGATTCAAACCCAGCAAGTATGTCCCGGTCTCTGCAGCCGCCATCTTCCTAGTGGGAGCTACGACACTCTTCTTTGCCTTTACGTGAGTTTTCTCCCAGCAGGGGTGTTTGGGTGGGTGGATACTCCATGGGAAGTGAGGAGATATGCTTTCTCTTGAGTTTTGCAAAGCCAAGTGGCTGAGAGGCCTCAGTGTCTGGTACAGGTAAATCCAAATCCCAGAGACATGTAAGAAAAATGAGAAAAAGCCTGTCCTTTCAGTCTTGTTACCAGTTTTACTTCGCTGAATCTTCTACCTACCCTTTCCTCCTTTATTTTGGAATCGTAGATGTCTTCATATTTTTCTACCCAGCTCCATCATTAGATGATCCTAAACTAGGAAGGAAGTGGGAGGAAACCACCAGAGAGGCTTAAAGCAGTTTAAGCAGTCAATTCTATAAGAAAGAGAACTAGACTAGACTAAAGGCTTTTTTTTTTTTTTTTTTTGGAGACAGCATCTTGCTCTGTCACTCAGGTTGGAGTGCAATGTCATGGTCTCGGCTCACTGCAACCTCCGCCTCCCGAGTTCAAGTGATTCTCCTGCCTCAGCCTCCTTAGTAGCTAGGATTAAAAGTGCCAACCACCACACCCGGCTAATTTTTTGTTTTCAGTAGAGATGGGGTTTCACCATATTGGCCAGGCTGGTCTCAAACTCCTGACCTCAAGTGATCCATCCACCTTGGCCTCCCAAAATGCTGGGATTACAGGTGTGAGCCACCGTGCTGGGCCGACTAAAGACTTTTTAAATGCTAATGGCTTTTTTCCACGATGTCTGAAGCTTAAGGTTTGAGATGGTGGAAACTGGGAGTACTGGAAAATTTCAGAATTGATTTATAAGATACACCAATGAGAGAGTTTTGGCTTTTAGTGTTACCCAGATGTTTTCTTTGTACTCTTAAGAGCAGAAGCCTGGAGAAGTGAAGGCCACTGAGGAAGGAAAGGGTAAGTTGTATTTGGGAAGAGAGTCCTAAAAGAGTCCCTTTATGTTAGTTTCTGCCGAGGGAATGACAGTAATTTTCCCATTACTTGGTTCTGTTGGGAAAAGCAGTTGGTATGAAAAAATTTCCCATTTAGGATCTAGGATCTGCATCATTCTCACTTTGATCTTCAGACTTTGTTCATTTACTTGTTATTGGAAGAGACTGAGTGATTTACCCTTCCCTTTTTCCTCAGGTTTTTTTTTTTTTTTTTTTTTTTTTACGCTCTTGACCATTTGGAAAGCATCCTTGCTGTTACCTGTTTATAAATTAACATGTACCAGGCTTCTGAGCCTTATACTGTTGAGTCATTGATTTAGCGCTCTAGTTGCAGCTCTTGGAATCATCAGAGCATGCTGGATCTTCTGGGAAATTACTTTGTCATGGTTCAGGCTCAAACCTGGTTGTGAAGTGTTATTCAGAGCAACATGAGGTTGCTGGAAAGAGGAAGAAGTGAGTTGAAGTGGTAGGGAATAAAAACACTTGGGCTCATTGAAGTAGAGATTGTTGGGGTGGAGGCAATTATACACAGAAGTTAAATCTGAGGTAGGAGGGTAGGAAAACTCCCCATATTTAGCTTTAGAAGCCAAAAGATATTCTGAAAAATGTGGGTCACATTGTCTAAAGAGTCAGCAAAGTAATACTGATGTATTTCTCTAGTTTTTAAAGAAGGAGAGAAAGAATCACTATCTAAGGCATGAACACCATCCTACTTCTCACCTCCTCTGAAGCAGAGAAGTTGTAGATTTTTTTGGCCCCCAGCTCTGAGCTTGAGCATACCTGCTGCAGTCTCTCAAGGATCTAGAGACAGTGCCTGCATTTCTCTGACTTAATATTTTCTTCATAATCTTTTCCTCTTGCTTAAACTCAACATGTTCAGTGTTCTGTCCTTCTTCATGCATTTACTACCAGAAAGAGGGGTGAGTCTTTGATGTCAGAACTTATTTTGGTTTTTGCTAATATGGCCAGTAAGTAGAATCAAAATTTTAACCAAGGGACATTTATATTATTTATATCTTAGTATCCTGTAGCAATTTTGGTTCTGGGTCAAGAGGGGTATGTGCAAGACCAGTTTGACATCCTTAGCTCTGCTCAATTGGGGAGGGTCTATTTTCCTTTAAGAGGCAAAGCCTTTGGAGAAGGAAATTGAGGGGATTAAGTGATTTCTGTCTTTCAAGCTCCCTCTTCTTGAGATAGGGCAAGCAGAATCCTTGTTTTTAATTTGCTAATCTGGAACCATTGAAGTGTTTGACTGGTTATACCAGTTTGCCTACAAAGAGTTGTCCTGACATAGGCATTTTCTCAACTGATAGTTGAAGCTGTTTAACCTACTTTCTCATTCCCTGGTGCCAGTAAAGTAGGAGCCCTCCTTATTCCATGGTCTCTTAGCTCTAGGAAAGAGGATTTTGGAGGACAATATTGACCCTATTTGGAATTATTGCCTCTCATCCAAAGTTAGAAGAATCCTAAGTCATAGCTGGAGTTCCTTCCCCCGGCGCTAGTTTCCACAGGACCAAATTTCTGGGCTCCGTCTTTTCCTAAGCATCTCCCCTGTTCACCTTGTAGGGGCATAAACACCCTGTTTATCTTACTCTAGCACCTAGCTCGGGTAATTCTGAAATTCTCATCTCCTCTTCTCCATCTGACTAGAATATCTCCTCTATAAGCATGTATCTGGGCTGAGGCACCACTGTTCTTAAAAACTATCCTCTCATTTATTTTACCTCTTTCGAGGTTCAGTTCTTTGGAGAATCCCCTGTTTAAAACCATACAACCTAAAAAAGAGTTCAGGGTTTCAAATGGAGAGGCAAGAGGAAAGCTCTCTGAACTAGCTCCTATGTGGGGCTGTAAATCTGTAACTACTCTATCATCCTCCTATTCTCTTCACTAGGCTACAACTAACTACATTATTAGAAGCCCCAGGTGAGAATTACTTTGGGATATAGAGGACTGTGAGTAGGAGGGAGAGTCCCTTTCAGGTAACAGACATAATTAGTGGAGGCATGTAGACTTCAACTAATTAGGAACAATTTACCTTCCATGTTTGTTAAGTTGGGGAAAGCGATGAGCAGAAATTACTAGTTGAGTTCGCGTCAAAGAAATAGTGATCTTCTGCCCCAGAGAATCTTGAACAGAACAGTTGAGGCCTTCCTCCCGGAACCCTAATCCCTCTCATTCCCTGAATTTGTCCAGCACTAGAACTAAGGAATAGTGGGGATCCTGTCTTAATTCTTTTCTGTTTTCACTATTGGGGAGGGAGAGTGTCTGCTGAAGTAACCTTCTACCTCCCAGTTAGTTACTAGACTTCATTTAGGATAACTACTTGGATGTTTATCTATCTTAGTTTAATCTTGTTTTTTGACTGGCAGAGGGGCAGTCCTAGGTAAGTGTGATAAGCACTCTTTGGGGGAGGTCAGGAGATTGATTCTGGTAAAGTCTGTTAACTTTTGTGGACCTAAGATCTTCCTGTCTATAATGAGAATGTTGACCTACAGCAGATTGTTTAAGCAACATGACCCTTTTTCAAATGAAATCTTATATACAAAAAAAAAAAAAAAAAAAAAAAAAACCACATAAAAATTAGGGCTGCTCTGGTTCAAGTGAGGCTGGCATGTAGAGGCCCAGCCCCTTGGTATTGCCTCTTTACCCTGTAGGATCCCCTGAGACCTTCTAGTGCTCCTGGTAACACCATTTGGAATCACTGAATTGTATCTTGTTTAAAGTCTCATCAAACTGTGAATTAGTCCAGTTAAGGTCTTATTTTATCCATTTCTAAAGCTGGTGGGAGGGGGCAGGATAAGATCTCTGCTTCACGTGATTTTTTTTTTTTTTTTTTTTGAGATGGAGTCTTACTCTGTCGCCCAGGCTGGAGTGCAGTGGCGCCGTCTTGGCTCGCTGCAAGCTCTGCCTCCTGGGTTCATGCCATTCTCCTGCCTCAGCCTCCTGAGTAGCTGGGACTATAGGCGCCCACCACCATACCCGGCTAATTTTTTGTATTTTTAGTAGAGACAGGGTTTCACCATGTTAGCCAGGTGGTCTTGATCTCCTGGCCTCGTGATCCACCCGCCTCGGCCTCCCAAAGTGCTGGGAGCCACCACGCCTGGCCCCTATTTTATCCATTTCTAAAGCTGGTGGGGAGGGGGCAGGATAAGATCTCTGCTTCACATGATTTTTTTTTTTTTTTTTTTTTTTTTTTTTTTGAGATGGAGTCTTACTCTGTGGCCCAGGCTGGAGTGTGGTGGTGTGATCTCGGCTCACTGCAACCTCCACCTCCTGGGTTCAAGTGATTCTCCTGCCTCAACCTCCTGAGTAGCTGGAATTACAGGAACCTGCCACTACGCCCAGCTAATTTTTGTATTTTTAGTAGAGATGGGGTTTCACCATAATGGCCAGGCTGGCCTCAAACTCCTGACATGAGGTGATCCACCCATGTCGACCTCTCAGAGTGCTGGGATTACAGTCGTGAGCCACCGCACCTGGCCACTTCACGTGATCTTCTAAGGGAAGGATAAAGTCAGAGTTGTATGGAAATCCATGATGGTCTTTCAGGCTCCCATCCATAATACAGCTTGCGGCTTTTCAGTTTCTGCCTCAGTCCTCTTCCAACCCTTTTACCCACAGGAAGTTGGCCAATCTCCATGGAGTTCTCTCTGGTCCCCCCTCCCCTGTAACTGCAGAGATATTAGCACCTGATTTGAGTGGGAGCAGCCTTGTGATTTAGCACATTAATGGAGCAGTGGTTGTGCCTTTTCCTTCTTACATTGTTTTCTTATCCAGGAATAAGTGCCCAGGTCCTACGTCTCACCTTCAGCTGGTTGAAAGTCTGGGTACCACAAATCAGGTGTTTTCAGAGAAACTGGGTTGCCCCCCTCTAAAGGGAGAAATTGATTTCTCATGGAATCTTGAGGAAAGCATTTCTAAATGAGGATCCCCATGGGCAGGAAGTGGAACATTCATTTCAGCCTTCTCTCATCAACAAGGAACACTAGTCATATGCTCAAGCAATATGCTAGGCATGGGTGGAATGCATAGAGCTATTCTTTAGGAGCTTAGTGTCTCTGTTTTAAGTGTCCTTGAATTCCTAGTATTTCATATAGGGGAAGGTAGAGCTGGAATAATTGATAATGATAATGATGGTGATAGTTAATAATGTTTTCTTTTGTCTTCTGTCCACTGAATGCTCAGTATCAAGCCAGCTAGTTTAAAAAGAATTCTAGCACTTTGGGAGGCCAAGACAGGCAGATCAGGAGGTCAGGAGATCGAAACCATCCTGGCTAACACGGTGAAACCCCTTCTCTACTAAAAATACAAAAAAAATTAGCCAGGCGTGGTGGCAGGCGCCTATAGTCCCAGCTACTTGGGAGGCTGAGGCAGGAGAATGGCGTGAACCTGGGAAGCGGAGCTTGCAGTGAGCCGAGATCACGCCACTGCACTCCAGCCTGGGCAACAGAGCGAGACTGCATCTCAAAAAAAAAAAAAAAAAGAATTCTAGAGGCTGGGAGCAGTGGCTCACACCTGTAATCCTAGTACTTTGGGAGGCTGAGGCGGAAGGATCGCTGAGCCCAGGAGTTCGAGACCAGCCTGGCCAACATAGTGAGACCTGTCTCTACAAAAAAATAAGCAAAGTCAGCTGGTCATGGTGGCATGCACCTGTAGTCCCAGCTACTTGGGAGGGTAAGGCTGAAGGGTTGCTTGAGTCTGGGAGGCAATTTTAGTGAGCCAAGTGTGGGTGACAGAGCGAGACCCTGTCTCAAAAAAAATGAATTCTAATGTCTTTTGAATGAAGATCTTTCTCCTTCATTCTCATATTTGTACTATGTAGCTGAAGTAAAAAGGTTGGAGAGTTTCATGTGGATTACCCAAGGCCTTGCATAGAGAAGTATTAATTGAGGCAGGATTAAATTCCAAAGATTCTGGACTCCTACTTTGTGTTTCTTTCTAAGAACTTAACCATTTTTTGTAATAGGATGTGTTAGGGAGTGCTCTGAAACAGGGTTTCAGGAGTATGGATATTGGAATCCATTCTCCCAATTTTATTTTTGTTTTTTATTTTATTTTATATATATATTTTGAGACGGAGTTTGGCTCTTACGCCCAGGCTGGCGTGAAGTGGCGCGATCTCGGCTCACTGCAACCTCTGCCCCCTAGGTTCAAGTGATTCTCTTGCCTCAGCCTCCCCAGTAGCTGGGATTACTGGTGCCCACCACCATGCCCAGATAATTTTTGTATTTTTAGTAGAGATGGGGTTTCACCATGTTGGCCAGGCTGGTCTCGAACTCCTGACCTCAGGTGATCCACTTACCTTGGTGTCCCAAAGTGCTAGGGTTACAGGCGTGAGCCACCATACCTGGCCCCACTCTCCCAATTTTATTTGGCCTTGAAAACAGGAGTGCTGAATGGATGGGCAGAAGAACCTGTTCTACCTGAGATGGTATAGGTCTGGTAGTCCTGTCAATGAGTCAGCCAGCCTTCTGGGCTGTGGCCACTCCCTAGGCTTTTAGAGCTTTATGATTATTGCCATAGTCTAAGGACGAGCCCCAACAACTCCTTTTCTGAGCTCTGGCCTCATCTTCCATCAAAGGCAACAGATTCAGACAGGCCACTTGGGGTGGTCACCTAGGAATCTGGCAAAGTACCATAGCAACGGAAAGCCTCTCCTTAAATCAAGCAGAATTTGGGATATGGCAAGAACAGGCTCTGCTCACACATGCCTCTCCTTGGTGGGGTGTTCCCTTATAGTGCTGATTGGAAGCAATGGTTCTGTGAATCTAGGAGCAAATATTGTCCAGGAAGTTGTTATTTGCATCATTTCTAGATTCTGGCACTGTGGGGGCAAACTTTATTTTGGCAACAGATACTGGAATTCCATTCCAGGATTACACACTTTATCTGGACCAAGTTGATATCCAGAGGGTTGTAGGGTAAAGTTCATCATCCAGGGGTAGGTTGGCAGGATCCCCAAGAAACTGAGTTGCTTTGCTTAAAAATGAAACCAGCTGGGCATGGTGGCTCATGTCTGTAATCCCAGCACTTTGGGAGGCTGAGGCGGGCAAATCACTTTGAGCTCAGGAGTTGAGTCCAGCCTGGGCAACATGGTGAAACCCTGTCTCTACAAAAAATTAGCCGGGCGTGGTGGTGTGCATCTGTAGTCCCAGCTACCCGGGAGGCTGGGGTGGGAGGATCACTTGAGCTCAGGAGTTTGAGGCTGCAGTGAGCTGTGATCTTGCCACTACACTCCAGCCTGGGCAAGACAGCGAGACCCTGTCTCAAAAAACAAAAGAAAGAGTCGAGTCAGAAAGATTGATATGGGCCTGCAAGAGGTTTCATATCTTGTTCTTATTCTCAGTTTCTCTCAGAGATGGAAACTAAGGTGAATATTTCTTTCAGAAGCTCAAGAGGCCACAATGGCCAGTTGTAGGAATGAGGCTTTTAAATCATGGGCACCTCAGTGTTCTAAGGATTTAATTTCTTTTTCCCTTCTAATTATCTTCCCAGGCTGTAGGAGTCAAGTGAGTCACCCTTTCTCTTCTTCCCCAGGCGGAAATTGAAGTGACAACATAGTACTAGGGAGGGGCTCTGACCTGGATGACTGGTTTTCAGTTTCTCTCCCTCCCTCTTAAGGAACCTAGGAGGTCAGGCTTTGGGGTGAGGCGGTACAGGAACTCTTCTTTTTGCTTATATTCCACTCCAAACCCTGCCATTGTATGGAGACATCTTTTCTGAACCAAAGAACTCATAGAGGAGGAAGCTTCCATGGGGGGCTTTCTTTGAGGATAGTGTAGAACTATGACTGAAGGTCTGTTTAGTCCCTGAAATTGATGCCCTCGCTCCAGCTTCGATATTTTGTCTTCTAATTGTGTACTGACATATCAAGAGAACCAAACAGCTAATTGATATTTACTATCTAAAAAGCCTGGCATATAATAAATACTAAAAACTTTTCAAAATGAATGGCTGAATGGAATTTGAATAAATAGATGTGGTGGTAAAGATTTGTGAGATACTTTGTGACATTTTTGTCTCTTGTCTTGGTTTGCTTGTATCTCCTTAAGGAACTGAGTTCTTCCACACTGCTCTGAGTCAGTTTCAGGGCTGTGCTTTTTGTTTTGGTGGGTGCAGATATCTTTTCTTCACAGAATCCCGGACTGCTGTGGTTTAATTATCTGGAATCATATACTGTCTTGTTCTCCTGTCCTCTTCTTCCTTTCCTTCAGTGAGTTCTTCCTTTCCTTTGACTAGTCCAGATAAAGGGGACAAGGACAGATGCTGTCCTCATTCTGGAGATTAAGTTCTCAGCCACAAAGTAGATTAGAGTATTTATCCACCGTCTTGGTAGTGGGAAGTTCTCCCTGAGCTGAGACGAGAGTTTTTGATACTACTGACAAAATAAGCAGCATATCAGGTTCTTCCAAAACTTCCAGCTCCCAGGAAATCAGCAGAGAAAGGAAGAGCTCTTGAAGCATTCCTACGTAGATTCAAATCCTGAAAGAAACTGAGTTTAATTCTGGACTAGAGAATTGTTTTTTTGGTCAAGAAAAGTTACCTTAAAGCATGTCTCTTGAGTTGACTGCTGTGGAATACTGGGTATGTTTGGGTAGTTTCTTTTTCCTGCAAAATTGAGGACTTCTTTGGTCTGATAGTCTCTATCCTCCCCTATTCCTGCTTCATTTTTAGACATCAAAGGGTTTACTTCTGTGTCTTGATATCCATTCTCATCTGTGTGTTTTAAAAGAATTTCCCAACCTTAACAACTAGCCTCTAGTTGAGTAAACTCTCAGGCATATCCAATGCAATGAAGAAACTTTAGGCACTTGAGTGGTTCAGAGTCACCTGGCAAGGGGGAGCGGGGGCTAGAAAGGTAGGTGATATCCCATGCTTTGGGCCAATGTGCAGGTCAGTGGGACATGGCTGGGATCCAGAAACCTCAGGCTGCTCCAGAGAAGGGAGTGTAGCTGGTATCAGTTACATAGTCAGTACCTGGTTCTCATGTCCGGTTAGAAAGGAGATAAGGACAGATCTCAAAACGTGGCAAGATCCACAGGATAAGAATGAATCTGAAGCACAAAGACCTTAGTGCAAGGGGTTAAGATGGGAGAGATTCTGAGTCTTGTACTTTTATCTAAAGTGAGCAGTTCCCATAGGAAACTAGACTCACTTGGTGGGAAAGATGAAGATAATAATTTGGGATGGCAAAGGTAAACCACACAAGATTTATCTATAGGTAGGGGGCTAAGTCTTTATAGATTTTTGTATGTATGGTTCATGTCCAAAATATTAGAGGCAACCCCTCATTTTCTTTATTGTCTGTGCAGGTGTCCAGGACTAAGCCTGTATGTGTCACCTGCAGTGCCCATCTACAATGCAATTATGTTTCTCTTTGTGTTGGCTAACTTCAGCATGGCCACCTTCATGGACCCAGGGATTTTCCCTCGAGGTAAGATCTGCTTCTCTCTTAGAAGCACCTTACACTGCCTTTGAAAAATAATGATTTGGCTATACGCAGTTGATCTTGGGCCTTAAGAGTCCTGGGATTTTGGGATATGAAAAATAAAGATTTGAGCATACGCAGATGATCCTGGGCTTTAAAGTCCGGGGATTTTGGGATACTTTTATCATTTTCTGATGATGAAAATCAGGTCAGGGTCTTCAGGAATATGTGTCATAACTTCTAGTCCTATGATTCACTTTGGGTCAAATCTTTGAGTTTTAGTTATTTGTTCAGCAGAAATTTATTTAAAGCATATGGGTTGGATGCTATTTTTAGGTACAATAATACCCACAGTGAATTAAGACAGTTATAACAGTGTGATGCAGACTATAATGGAGGCAAGAGCAAGGTTCTGTGAGAATACAAAAAATTGAGAACAAAGAAATATGAGAACATATTTTGCCCAAATAAATTGGGGAAATGCTGCTGAAAATAGGTGGGAAAGACTTTACCAAGTAGAATATAGGAGGGAAGGGCATTTTTAGGCAGAGGAAACAGCACATGCAGAAGCTTGTAGCCATGAAATGGCAAACTTAGTGGGGCTAGAGGAT
The DNA here is from genome assembly GCF_006542625.1 of Nomascus leucogenys. NCBI lineage: Eukaryota > Metazoa > Chordata > Mammalia > Primates > Hylobatidae > Nomascus > Nomascus leucogenys. Next base: position 77,115,103 of record NC_044384.1, read on the forward strand.
GTTATGCATGTTGTGACCAGAGGTATGAGAGGTAAACCCAGAGCCAAATTGTCAAGGACTTTATATACTAAGTTAAATAGATCATACTTTTTCCTTTGGATAGGAAGAGGTCTTTAATTGGAGGATTCAACAGCAGAATTCCTTTTAGAAAAATAATTCTTGTAAGAATTACAGCTACCTTTTGGGAAGCTGTGGAAATAAACCAGATGAGAACTTGAATTCAAGGCTGGATTTACAGATTTTTTAGTAGTAGACTCAACAATTTTTCATAACTTTTCATGATTTTATTTGGCAAGAGAGAGAAAGTGGAGGAATTATCTAGAGTAGTTTCAAGGTTCATAACTGGGAGATAAGTTGGATACTGATTTTTATAAACCTGAATATGAGATACAAGAATGTCAAACAGGTTTGGAGGGAAGACAGAGAATAAATATTCTTAGACATGTTGAATTTGATATACTTGAATCAGCCAGGTAGAGTTACCCAGTGGGCAATTGAATAGTCAGTGTTTGAAGACCTTGATTTAATAATCTTCATCCATGTGGTATTTGAAACAACAGGAGTAAGATTGTCCAGAGAAAATACTGTGAGATTATGAAAGAACTGAGGTTAGACCTGATCAGCACTGACATTTTTGTAACGATCAGAGGAGGAGGAAGAGCCATAGAAGAAGGATTAAGAAGAGTTAGGAGGAGGAGAAATAGAACAAAGTAGGAACTAAGGAAAATTCATTAAGTAGCCGATGGTTGGCAGTATTAGAAATTAGAGAGCTCCAATAGTATGGAAACTCAAATTTCCCATTTTTTTGGTAACTAAGAAATAATTTTTTTTTTTTTTTTTTGAGACAGGGACTCACTCTGTTGCCCAGGCTGGAGTGCAGTGGTGCAATCACGGCTCACTGCAGCCTTGACCCCCTGGGCTCAGGTGATCTCCTACCTCAGCCTCCAGAATTGCTGGGACTACAGGCGTGGGCCACCACACCCAGCTAATTTTCCTATACCTATTCTTGGTAGAGATGGGGTTTCCATATTGGCCAGGCTGGTATCGAACTCCTGACCTTGTGATTCGCCTGCCTCAGCTTCCCAATGTGCTGGGATTATAGGCGTGAGCCACCGCAGCTGGCCCAAAATTACTCTTTTAAGAAGTAAGCTGGCTAGGCACAGTGGTTCATGCCTGTAATCCCAGCACTTTGGGAGGCTGAGGTGGGCGGATCACCCAAGGTCAGGAGTTTGAGACCAGCCTGACCAACATGGAGAAAAGCCGTCTCTACTAAAAATACAAAAAATTAGCCGGGCGTGGTGGCGCATGCCTGTAATTCCAGCTACTCGGGAGGCTGAGGCAGGAGAATTGCTTGATATCTTATGGGAGGAGAGAGTTTTTTAGGATACAGAATTTAGCTTGTTTGTAGCGTGAAGAGATGGAACCAGAGGAGAGAGAAGCTGAGGTTGAAGAAAGGTGATAATTGAAATTGGACTTTTAGAGGAAGGAGATGCTTTCCAGTACGTATCTGAAGGTTATGCTTGCAGAAGAAGTAGGCTGTTTCTGGAATAGGAGGGGAGAGAACCATCATCAGTGGACTAAAAGGTAGAAAGAAAATAAGTTGACAAAGGTTGTCACTGATGACATGTAGTTTTCCTCTCAAATGTGAGGTTATTTTGCCAAGAGTGAGACAAGTAGTTTCAGGCTAGCAACTCTGGTGAGATGAAGTTTTTCTGAAATTCACTGTAGGCTCGGCATGGTGGCTCACATCTTAATCCCAGCACTTTGGGAGGCCAAGGTGGGCAGATCACCTGAGGTCAGGAGTTCAAGACCAGCCTGGCCAACATGGTAAAACCCCATTTTTACTGAAAAATACAAAAATTAGCTCGGCATGGTGGCGGGTGCCTGTGATCCCAGCTACTTGGGAGGCTGAGGCAGGAGAATTGCTTGAGCAGGGGAGGCAGAGGTTGTAGTGAGCCGAGATTGCGCTATTGCACTCCAGCCTGGGCAACAGCAAGACTCCGTCTCAAAAAGAAAGAAAAAAAGAACCTCATTGTGCTCCCAAAGCCTACATCATTGTGCTTCGTTTGTGACTTCCCTTCAAAGATTGGGTGAGGGAAAAGAACTTTGTGTCCCTAAAGCTAAGGAAGGCTATTTTAATGAGCCTTTAATGTTCATTCATCAAATATTTATTGATGTAATATGGAAGGCACTATGATGGCCATTTGGGGTGATGTATTTAAGGTCATTGCTGGCTGGGCGTGATGGCTTACGCCTGTAATACCAGCACTTTGGGAGGCCAGGGCAGATCACTTGAGGTCAGGAGTTCAAGATCAGCCTGGCCAACATGGCGAAACCCCGTCTCTACTAAAAATATAAAAATTAGCCAGGCATGGTGGTGCACGTGCCTGTAACCCCAGCTCCTTGGAAGGCTGAGACAGGAGAATTGCTTGAACCTGGGAGGTGGAGGTTGCGATGAGCCGAGATTGTCCCACTGCACTCCAGCCTGGGCAACAAGAGCAAAACTCCATCTGAAGAAAAGTAAATAAAAAATAAAAAGGTAATTCCTTTCAAATAGCTCAGACTAGAAAGGAAGATAGGAAGACACCTCTATAAACAAATACACTGTGGGCCGGCTGTGGTGACTCACGCCTGTAATCCCAGCTCTTTGGGAGGCCCAGGTGAGTGGATCACCTGAGGTCGGGAGTTCGAGACAAGCCTGACCAACATGGAGAAACCCTGTCTCTACTAAAAATACAAAATTAGCCGGGCGTGGTGCCGCATGCCTGTAATCCCAGCTACTTGGGAGGCTGAGGCAGAAGAATCGCTTGAACCCGGGAGGCGGAGGTTACTGTGAGCTGAGATTGCGCCACTGCACTCCAGCGACAGTGCGAGACTACCTCTCAAACGAACAAACAAAAAACAAATACATTGTGTAAGTTGTAAGAGTAATCAAAGAGATCACTTCTGGTAGATGATGATGTAGAAGGATCAGACATTTCAAAATAAGGAGCGTTTCAACTGGGCATGCTGGCGCCCACCTGCAGTTCTAGCTACTTGGGAGGCTGAGGTTGGAGGATCAGTTGAGCCTGGAGTTCAGGGCTGCAGTGAGCTGTGGTCGCAGTAGCCTGGGTGATAGAGCAAGACTCTCTTAAAAGAAAAATGTGGTGGCTCACGCTTGTAATCCCAGCACTTTGGGCGGCCAAGGTGGGCAGATCATGAGGTCAGGAGATCGAGACCACAGTGAAACCCTGTCTCTACTAAAAATACAAAAAATTAGCCGGGCGTGGTGGCGGGCGCCTGTAGTCCCAGCTACTCGGAGAGGCTGAGGCAGGAGAATGGCGTGAACCTGGGAGGCGGAGCTTGCAGTGAGCCGAGATCGCGCCACTGCACTCCAGCCTGGGTGAGAGTGAGACTCCGTCTCAAAAAAAAAAAAAAGAAAAATAGCATTTGAATTTTTTCCCTTTAAAAGAAAAAAATCTTTTTTTGAGACGGAGTCTCACTCTCTGTTGCCCAGGCTGGAGTGCAGTGGCGCCGTCTTGGCACACTGCAACCTCTGCCTTTCAGGTTCAAGCAATTATTCTACCTCAGCCTCCCGAGTCACTGGAATTACAGGAGCGTGCCACCATGCCTGGCTAATTTTTGTATTTTTAGTAGAGATGGGGTCTCACCATGTTGGCCAAGCTACTCTGGAACTCCTGACCTCAAATGATCCACCTGCCTTGGCCTCCCAAAGTGCTGGGATTACAGGCATGAGCCACTGTGCCGGACCAAAAGAAGAAATCTTTTATTTAAATATTTTAATAAGTAGTGCACATTCATTATGTATGAAGTATAAAAAAGGCAAAACATTACCTATAATTTCACAGACCAGAGCTAACTACTGTTGTATTGTGGTATATATCCTTGCAATATTTTGAAGACTTAAAAAATATATGTGTATATTTATGTATACCATGTATCTGCAGTATATATTTGTGTGGGTTTTTTTTTTTTTTTTTTTTTTTTTTTTTTTCAGACAGTATCTTACTCTGTCACCCAGGCTGGAGTGCAGTGGCATGATCTTGGCTTACTGCAACCTCTGCCTCCCAGATTCAAGCCATTCTCCTGCCTCAGCCTCCCAAGTAGCTGGGATTACAGGCGTGTGTCACCACCCCTGGTTAATTTTTATATTTTTTGTAGAGATGGGGTTTCACCATTTTGGCCAGGCTGGTCTTGAACTCCTGGCCTTAAGTGATCTGCCCTCCTTGGCCTCCCAAAGTGCTGGGATTACAGGCATGAGCCGCTGTACCCGGCTGTACAGTTCTTTACCTAGCATTTCTTGTGATGTAAATATGAAAAAATGCTATGTAAAGAAATCAGTAAAACTTGAAAACTTAATTTTTAATCCCACACTATCATCTATTTAATTTTTCCTTCTCACATTTTTTTTTTTTTTCTAGGTTAATAATAAAAATTGCTCTGGGTGTGGTGGCCCATGTCTGTAATCCTAGCACTTTGGGAAGCTGAGGCAGGTGGATTGCCTGAGCTCAGGAGTTTGAGACCAGCCTGGGGAACACAGTAAAACCCCATCTCTACTAAAAATACAAAAAATTAGCCGCCGAAGCGGCATGCGCCTGTAATCCCAACTACTTGGGAGGCTGAGACAGAAGTATCACTTGAACCGGGGAGGTGGAGGTTGCAGTGAGCCAAGATCACGCCCTTACCTTCCAGCTTGGGCAACAGAGCAAGACTCCGTCTCAAGAAAAAAAAAATGCTAACTATAAGAAGGCAAATAATGTCTTTTAAGTTTTGAAATGGGATGGTGGGTTTCTGATAGCTGAAAATTGAGAGAAAGGGCATTTATGCTTGTGCAACAAATAATACTGAAATATGTATATGTAGAGAAAATTATAGAGTGGGGAAGACATTTTGGGAAAGGATTTTTTTTTTTTTTTTTTTTTTTTTTTTTTAAGATGAAGATGAAGTCTTGCTGTGTTGCCGAGGCTTGAGTGCAGTGGCGTGATCTCAGCTCACTGCAACCTCTGCTTCCTGGGTTCAAGTGATTCTCTTGCCTCAGCCTCCTGAGTAGCTGGGACTACAGGTGCACGCCACCACACCCCACTAATTTTTGTATTTTTAGTAGAGACGAGGTTTCACCATGTTGGCCATGCTGGTTTTGAACTCCTGAGCTCAGGCAATCCGCCCTTCTCGGCCTCCCAAAGTGTTGGGATTACAGGCATGAGCCACCATGGTTGGCTGGGCAAAGGATTCCTGCCTGGAAAAAAAGGTTGATGTTAGTTCCTTTCTTGGATTGCTATAGTTCACTCATATAAATGTAGATACTGAACTCTTACGCAAACTTATTATGTATGTGCTTTGATATGTAAACTATTTCTTTAAAATATATTCATATACTTAAACCAAATAACACCAGCTGTTGCATATGAGAGCTACCTCTTGAGTCATTTTATCTCGAACCTCACTTCCCAATGCAGAATAAATTGCTTCCTCATCCGTGTTCCCATAGTGTTGTATAAAGACCTGACCTCACAGTCTTATAGTTCCTAGTTCCTAGTCTCACTCATTAGACTGTGAATTCCTCAAAGGCAGAAGCTATATTTTAAACATCACTGGATCCCTAGCACTTACTACAGTTCTGGCATCGTTGTTTTTAATTGACTTTTCCTCTCTACAGCTGAGGAGGATGAGGACAAGGAAGATGATTTCCGAGCTCCCCTTTACAAAACAGTGGAGATCAAGGGCATCCAGGTGCGCATGAAATGGTGTGCCACCTGCCGCTTCTACCGTCCCCCTCGATGTTCCCACTGCAGTGTCTGTGACAACTGTGTGGAGGTAAGCACCCTGGGTGGGGTAGGACTTCATGCTTAACCTTCATTGTCTTCATCCTAACCATATAATAGATTCTTAGCTTTCGATGTGGTATAGTCCTGTCTAACTATGTTGGACACATGGTCCAGCTCTGTCAAATGGTGTTAATAATGACATAACATGAGAGGCAGAGCACAAATATTATTGCAGGAGGGAAGCTTTAACTCAATGTGGGCATAGGCTTTCTTTTTTATGTTTACTTTTTGTAGTGATGAGGTCTCACTGTGTTGCTTGGACTGTCTCAAATTCCTGGCTTCAAGTGATCCTCATGCCCTGGCCTCCCAGACTGCTGAGTGCTGGGATTACAAGCATGAGCCATTGCACCAGCAGGGTGTAGGCTTTCTTGACAACCAAGATTTATAGTTCTAGCCTTCTATCTATTGGCTCATTTTTGGTTATTCTGGCTTTGCATTTTCTCTTCCAGAAAATCATCCTGTTGTGTTTCAATTTGTTGTAGTTCTGTTCCTGCCTGTCCTTCTGCATCCCTTGTCCTTTTTCCATTCCATTTTCATTTAGCTATAAGCAGTTATCTGCCAAATCCTCCTTCCAATCCTCTTTTCTCATGAATCTTGATGTTTCTGCAAAACTTCTGACATTCGTCACTTTTAAGAGTTCCTTGGTCACATAGGATAAACGTTGAGAGCTGGCCTTGGCCTTTTCATTAATTAATTAATTAATTTATTTATTTATTTATTGAGATGGAGTCTAGCTCTATCGCCCAGGCTGGAGTGCAATGGCGCAATCTCGGCTTACTGCATCCTCTGCCTCCCGGGTTCGACTGATTCTCCTGCCTCAGCCTCCTGAGTAGCTGGGATTATAGGCGCACGCTACCACGCCCAGCTAATTTTTGTATTTTTAGTAGAGATGGGGTTTTACCATGTTGGTCAGGCTGGTCTCGAACTCCTGACCTCAAGTGATCCACCTGCCTCGGCCTCTCAAACTGCTGGGATTACAGGTGTGAGCCACCGTGCCGGGCCAAATTTTTTTTTTTTTTTTAGAGATGGGGTCTTGCTGTGTTGCCCAGTACAGTGGCTATTCACAGGCAGTCATCATAGTTCACTACAGCCTTGAACTCCTGGGCTCAAGCCCCAGCCTCCCAAGTAGCTGGGACTATAAGTGTGCACCACTACACCTGGTTTGGCCTTGGCCTTTGACCAACCTCTGGAAGGTCTCCCTTGCAGATTTATAGAGCAAAATAAACTGGATTTAATTTTGAACTAATTGGTGACCATGATCATAAATTACTAAAACCAAAACTTAGCTGCCATTTGTTTCTCTTCTTGACAGAAGTAATTTAATGCTATGGTCCAGGGATGCCTCTCATCTGTCTCTCTTTGTCCCTAGGAATTTGATCATCACTGCCCCTGGGTGAATAACTGTATTGGTCGCCGGAACTACCGTTATTTCTTCCTTTTCCTCCTTTCTCTGACAGCCCACATTATGGGTGTGTTTGGCTTTGGCCTCCTTTATGTCCTCTACCACATAGAGGAACTCTCAGGGGTCCGCACGGCTGTCACGTATCCTTCAAGGCCTTTTAGGTTGTGGGACTGGAAGGGGGAGGAATGAGGGCTAAAGGGAAAATGGCTGCAGTAGGGGCTGGGGAAAGTGAGATCATGTTGCTCTGTTCTCCTTGATTGTTTGGCATCAGAATGGCAGTAATGTGTGTGGCTGGCTTATTCTTCATCCCTGTAGCTGGCCTCACGGGATTTCACGTGGTGCTGGTGGCCAGGGGACGCACAACCAATGAACAGGTACGGAGAGAAGTGACGAGAGACCCCTGAAGAGCAGGTCATGTCTCTTTAGCCTTCTGATTAGGGTGCAGTGTAGTGCTTCCACAAAGAGATGCTTAATGAATACTTTTCATGATTATGTAGAGATTAATGGTAGGGAGTGAGGTAGTCCTAGTTCCTCATGTAAGTGTAGAGGCCATGTAAGAATAGAGGCCATTTCTCACATATACACCATGGAATACTATGCAGCCATAACAAAGGATGAGTTCTTGTCCTTTGCAGGGACGTGGATGAATCTGGAAACCATCATTCTGAGCAAACTGTCGCAAGGACAGAAAACCAAACACTGCGTGTTCTCACTCATAGGTGGGAATTGAACAATGAGAACACTTGGTCACGGGGTGGGGAACATAACACCCTGGGGCCTGTTGTGGGACAGGGGGAGTGGGGAGGGATAGCATTAGGAGATATACCTAATGTAAGTGACAAGTTAATGGGTGCAGCACACTAACATGGCACATGTACACATATGTAACCTGCATGTTGTGCATATGTACCCTAGAGCTGAAAGTATAATAATAATAAAGATACTCTCAAAGAGATGCTAAGACAATAGAGATAAAGGCTGAATTTTGCCCTAAAATATTTTTTTTTTTGAGATACAGTCTTGATCTGTCACCTAGGCTGGCATCCAGTGGCGTGATCTTGGCTCACTGCAGCCTCTGCCTCCTGGGTTCAAGCGATTCTCCTGCCTCAGGCTCCCAAGTAGCTGAGATTACAAATGTGCATCACCACGCCCAACTAATTTTTGTATTTTTAGTAGAGACAGGGTTTCACCATGTTGGCCAGGCTGGTCTCGAACTCCTGACCTCAGGTGATCCACCCACCTCAGCCTCCCAAAGTGCTAAAATATCTTTTATTTATTTATTTTATTTTTATTTATTTATTTATTGTAATTTTAGTAGAGATGGGGTTTCACCATGTTAGCCAGGATGGTCTCGATCTCCTGACCTCGTGATCCGCCCGCCTTGGCCTCCCAAAGTGCTGGGGTTACAGGCGTGAGCCACCGCGCCTGGCCTAAAATATATTTTATAACAAAATAATGTCTATCTCCAAAGAAAGTCTTGGATGGTTTGGCACCATCACCTGAAATATCAGTTGAGAGATCCAAACCAAACTAAAACTAGACAATATAGCATAAAGAATAAGATGATAGTTTTTCAAACAATACTCACCATAGAACTTGGTATCCAAATGATAGTATTCTTTCTTTAGTTTGTCAAAAATTAATAGATTTTTAAATTTAAAGTGTAGCAAGACATATGTATATGTATATATATGTTCATATGCATATAAATATTTAAGATCTTCCTGAAAAAAAAAAAAAAAAAGAATAGAGGCCATTTCTTAGTTAACAGACATTTACTATATGCCCACTGGATACTGGAGAATTTAGGCTCTGAGTTTATAGAAACAATGAAAGACTTGGGCTAGCCCTCAAGAAGCTTATAGTGCAATGATTTTTGTGCATATAATAGTAGCTAACCTTAATTGCGATCTTGGCTCACTGCAACCTTTGCCTCCTGGCTTCAAGCAATTCTCCTGCCTCAGCTACCCAAGTAGCTGGGATTGCAGGTGCCTGACACCACGCCCGGCTAATTTTTATATATTTTTATAGTGGAGATGGGGTTTTGCCATGTTGGCCAGGTTGGTCTCTAATTCCTGACCTCAGGTGATCCACCTGCCTCAGCCTCCCAAAGTGCTGGGATTACAGGTGTGAGCCGCCACGCCCAGCCCTTAATTGCTTATTCTTTATCTTAGTTTTCAATATTTAGAAAGCTATCCCATTTTACATGAGGAAACTGAGGTTTTGGGTCAGCAACCATGACGTAGACCTAGGATTTGAACTAAGGACGCTGACTGTAGATTGCCTGCTCTTAACCGTAACATATATAAATTTCTTGTGTTTTACTCATTTGCATATCCCTCAGATAGTGAGTGCACAATAATTTATAATAGATTTGTATTTTGGCCTTTGGAAGTCAAGGTCTCATCTTCTAACCTGGTATTTTGTTCCTCCCTCTAGGTTACGGGTAAATTCCGGGGAGGTGTGAACCCCTTCACCAATGGCTGCTGTAACAATGTCAGCCGTGTTCTCTGCAGTTCTCCAGCACCCAGGTACACCTATCCCTTTGGTCTAGTGTTTACCATTGGTCAGAACTTTTATCTTCTTTGGGTTTGTTGTGGTAAAGGAGGGGTCTGGTGGGAGACAGCCTTCAGGAAGGGTTCTCTGTCTTAGAATGGTTAGTACCCACTCTATCTTAGAATGGTAAGTACTCTATCTTAGAATGGTAAGTACCTACATGCCCATCCTTTAGTGCAGTGGTCCCTAACCTTTTTGGCATCAGGGACCAGTTTCATGGGAGACACTTTTTCCACAGATGGGGGCTGAGGTGGGGTGGTTTCAGGATGAAACTGTTCCACCTCAGATCATGAGGCATTAGATTCTCATGGCTGGGTGTGGCGGCTCACACCCAGCACTTTGGGAGGCCAAGGTGGGCGAATCACTTGAGGTCAGAAGTTCGAGTCCAGCCTGGCCAATATGGTGAAACCCCTTCTCTACTCAAAATACAAAAATTAGCTGGGCAAGGTGGCAGGCACCTGTAATCCCAGCTTCTTGGGAGGCTGAGGCGGGATAATTGCCTGAACCCAGGAGGCAGAGGTTGCAGTGAGCTCAGATCACACATACAACCCTTGCATGTGTAGTTTACAACAGGGTTCTAGGGTTTGCACTCCTAAGAGAATCTAATGCCTCCGCTGATCTGACAGGAGATGGAGCTCAGGTGGTAATGCTCACTGGCCCACTGCTTACCTCCTGCTATGTGGCCCAGTTCCTAACAGGCCACGAACTGGTACTGGTCTGCAGCCCAGAGGTTGGGGACCCCTGCTTTAGTGGACATTGTGAATTCCATTGATATTCTTCAGGTATTAAGGCAAATCTTTGAGAATTGAGGGTGAATAAGATACACTCTAAAGTGCTTTCCTTGAGCTAGGTATCTGCTCACAAAGGCCTAGTCCTGCTGCAGACCTTCACAGAATCAATTCTGTTTATTGCTAAGTAAGTGATGGCCAAAACTGCAATTACTTTTGTACCAACCTAATAAAAATGCTTTACACAAACAGTAGATACTTTAAAATAAATGAATGAAAGCTCTCTCTCTCTCTCTCAACACTTAGGTATTTGGGGAGACCAAAGAAAGAGAAGACAATTGTAATCAGACCTCCCTTCCTTCGACCAGAAGTTTCAGATGGACAGATAACTGTGAAGATCATGGATAATGGCATCCAGGGAGAGCTGAGGAGAACAAAGGTGAGGAATTTAGGGAAGTCAAGCTAAATAACATGGAAGTCTCACCCAAGGCAAAGAGATGGAAGCTTGCTTTAGTTTCCTTTTTTTTTTGAGACAGAGTCTTGCTCTGTTGCCCAGGCTGGAGTGCAGTGGTGCTCACTGCAAACCCTGCCTCCCAGGTTCAAGCAATTCTCTTGCCTCAGCCTCCTGAGTAGCTGGGATTACAGGTGCCTGCCACCTTGCCTGGCTAATTTTTGTATTTTTAGTAGAGATGGGGTTTTGCCATGTTGGCCAGGCTGCTCTCGAACTTCTGACCTTAGGTGATCTGCCCACCTCGGCTTCCCAAAGTGCTAGGATTACAGGCATGAGCCACCGCGCCTGGCCCATATTTCTTATAGTGTTTATCACTTACTAATTTGTGTTAAAATTACCTAAATACAAATCTTGTTTTCTACATTAGATTTTTTTTTTTTTTTTTTTTTTTTTTTTTTTTTTTCTGAGAGGGAGTCTTGCTCTGTTACCTAGGCTGGACTCCAGTGGTATGATCTCAGCTCACTGCAACCTCTGCGTCCCAGGTTCAAGCGATTCTCTTGCCTCAGCCACCCGAGTAGCTGGGACTACAGGTATGCACCACCACGCCTGGCTAATTTTTGTATTTTCAGTAGAGGTAGGGTTTTCCTATGTTGGCTAGGCTGGTCTCGAACTCCTGACCTGAAGTGATCCAACCCCCTCAGCCTCCCAAAGTGCTAGGATTATAGGTGTGAGCCACTGCACCCGGCCCTACATTAGACTTTAAGTTCATTAACAATAGAAAATGAATTCATTCATTTCCATGTCTTATTAAGTTCCATAGGACTTAATAGCTTACAGCTAGATGGCAGGAGCTAAACAAGTAGGTGTTGGTTTAAATGGGCAAATAAGTGACAGAATTAAAACATTTTTTGAGACGGAGTCTCACTCTGTCACCCAGGCTGGAGTGCAGTGGCGCGATCTTGGCTCACTGCAAGCTCCGCCTCCCGGGTTCACGCCATTTCTCCTGCCTCAGCCTCTCCGAGTAGCTGGGACTACAGGCGCCCGCCACCACGCCCAGCTAATTTTTTGTATTTTTAATAGAGACGGGGTTTCACCGTGGTCTCGATCTCCTGACCTCGTGATCCGCCCGCCTTGGCCTCCCAAAGTGCTGGGATTACAAGCGTGAGCCACCACGCCCGGCCTAAAACATTTTTTAAACCCTTTCTTCTGCCAGGTACAGTAACTCATGCCTATAATCCCAGCACTTAGCGAGGCTGAGGTAGGAAGATCACTTGAGTTCAGGAGCTCAAGACCAGCCTGGACAACATAGCGAGACTCCATCTCTAAAATAGACTAAAATAAAAAATAGAAAATTTTTCTGGCTGGGCGTAGTGGCTTATGCCTGTAATCCCAACACTTTGGGAGGCTGAGGTGGGTGGATCACCTGAGGTTGGGAGCTCGAGACCAGCTTGACCAACATGGAGAAACCTTGTCTCTATTAAAAATACAAAATTAGCTGGGCATGGTGGTACATGCCTGTAATCCTAGCTACTTCGGAGGCTGAGGCAGGAGAATTGCTTGAACCCAGGAGGCGGAGGTTGCAGTGAGCCGAGATCGTGCCATTACACTCCAGCCTGGGCAACAAGAGCAAAACTCCATCTCAAAAAAAAAAAAAAAAAATTAGCCCGGCGTGGTGGCACATGCCTGTAATGCTAGCTGCTTGGGAGGCTGAGGCACGAGAATCGCTTGAACCTGCGAGCCAGAGGTTGCAATGAGCCGAGATCAAGCCACTGCACTCCAGCCAGGGTGACTGAGCAAGACTCCATTTCAAAAAAAAAAAAAAAAAATTTTCTTCATCTAATACTATACCCAAACTGATTCTTGTGCCTTGTCTTCCAGTATAGTTTAGAAATATATGATAGGCAGTGGCTCATGTCTATAATCCCAACACTTAGGGTGGCCAAGGCGGGGTGGTATTGCTTGAGGCCAGGGGTTCAAGACCAGCTTGGGCAACATGGCGAGACCCCCATCTCTACAAAATAAAGTAAAATAAATTAACTGGGTGTGGTGGCATGTGCCTGTAATCCCAGCTACTTGGGAGGCTGAGGTGGGAGGAGCACTTGAGCCTAGGAGTTGCAGGCTGCAGTGAGCCATGATCATGCGTGCCACTGTACTCCAGCCTGGGCAACAGAGTGAGACCTTGTCTCAAAAAAAAAAAAAAAAATACATGAGAATTGACTCCCAAATACCTCTCTCTTATACCAATTTAATACTTCGAATTGCCATAATGCTCAGTTTCTAAATCTGATTTTCCCTCCCTTCATCAATCCAGTCTAAGGGAAGCCTGGAGATAACAGAGAGCCAGTCTGCAGATGCTGAACCTCCACCTCCTCCTAAGCCAGACCTGAGCCGTTACACGGGGCTGCGAACACACCTTGGCCTGGCTACTAATGAGGGTAAGTAAGGGCTGCCTTGATTTGCAAGATACTAGAACTAGGGGCAGGATTGAGAAGGTTGCGTATGAGCTGTAGAAGACAGGCAAGGGCTGGGAGATATTACTCGTGTTGTGACTTTAAACACCCAACAGTTGGTACTTGTGACACTTTGCAACTGAAAGAGAAGAGATGCCATTTAGCTATTGGCAGTGAATGGGACTTTTGCCGGGAAAATGGTCAGCCTCTAGGCAGACCAGAGAACATCACAGGACCTTTTTGGTGCATTTACCCACCCTGATTTCTGGGCTGGTGTGAGTCTTTAAAAGTCTTGATTTCAGCGAAGGGTATATCTATTCCTACCTTGTCGTACTTAAGGACAAGGTAGGCAGATAAAGTGAACAACTCATGGACTAGATGCAGTGGCTCACACCTGTGATCCCAGCACTTTGGGAGGCCAATGCAGGAGGATTGCTTGAGCCCAGGAGTTCAAGACCAGCCTGGGCAACATAGCAAGACTCTGTCTCTACAAAAAATTTAAAAAAATTAGCTGGGCATGGTGGCATATGCCTGCAGTCCCAGCTACTCAGGAGGCTGAGGTGGGAGCCCAGGAGTTCAAGGCTCCAGTGAGCTATAATCTTGCCAGTGCACTCTAGCGTGGACAGTAGAGTGAGACCCTGTCTCTTAAACCAAAAAATCGCTTGTAAAGTAGTGCCCCCTTGGCCTTTTTTCTTGCAGATAGCAGCTTATTGGCCAAGGACAGCCCCCCGACACCTACCATGTACAAGTATCGGCCGGGTTACAGTAGCAGCAGTACGTCAGCTGCCATGCCGCATTCCTCCAGCGCCAAGGTACTGAGTACTCTAAGAGGTGGGGTAATAACATGCCAACTGGCCGGGCACAGTGGCTCATTCCTGTAATCCCAGCACTTTGGGAGGCCAAGGTGGGCAGATCACAAGGTCAAGAGATTGAGACCATCCTGGCCAACATGGTGAAACCCCGTCTCTGCTAAAAATACAACAATTAGGCCAGGCGTGGTGGCTCAGGCCTGTAATCCCAGCACTTTGGGAGGCCGAGACCGGTGGATCACAAGATCAGGAGTTCGAGACCAGCCTGGCCAATATGGTGAAACCCTATCTCTACTAAAAATACAAAAATTGCCAGGCACAGTGGCTCACGCCTGTAATCCCAGCACTTTGGGAGGCTGAGGCAGGTGAATCATGAGGTCAAGAGATTGAGACCATCCTGGCTAACATGGTGAAACCCTGTCTCTACTAAAAATACAAAAAAATTAGCCAGGCGTGGTGGCAGGTGCCTGTAGTCCCAGCTACTCGGGAGGCTGAGCCAGGAGAATGGCGTGAACCCAGGAAGCGGAGCTTGCAGTTAGCCGAGATCACGCCACTGCACTCCAGTCTGGGCAACAGAGCAAGACCTCATCTCAAAAAAACAAATAAATACAAAAATTAGCTGGGCGTGGTGGGGGGCACCTGTAATCCCAGCTGTTCGAGAGGCTGAGGCAGGAGAATCACTTGAATCTGGGAGGTGGAGGTTGCAGTGAGCCGAGATTGTGCCACTTCACTCCAGTCTGGGTGACAGAGTGAGATTCCGTCTCAAAAAAAAAAAAAAAAAAAAAATTTAGCTGGGCATAGTGGTATGCACCTGTAGTCCCAGCTACTTGGCAGGCTGAGGCAAGGAGAATCGCTTGAACCTGGGAGGAGAATTGCTTGAACCTGGGAGGCGGAGGCTGCAGTGAGCCAAGATCCCACTGCTGTATTCCAGTCTGGTGACAGAGTGAGACTCCACGTCAAAAAAAAAAAAAAAAAAAAAAAAAAAAAAAAGGCCAAGCACAGTGGCTCAAGCCTGTAATCCCAGCACTTTAGGAGGCTGAGGCAGGCAGACCACCTGAGGTCAGGAGTTTGAGACCAGCCTGGCCAACATGGTGAAACCCTGTCTCTACTAAAAATACAAAAATTAGCTGGGCATGGTGGCGGGCGCCTATAATCCCAGCTACTCGGGAAGGTGAGGCAGGAGAATCGTTTGAACCTGGAAGGCTGAGGTTGCAGTGAGCCAAGATTGCACTATCACACTCCAGCCTGGGCGACAGGGTGAGACTCTGTCTCAAAACACACACACACACACACACACACACACACACACACACACACACGCCAACTGTTATGGGAAAAAAATAAGATTGGGGAAGGAAAGGCAGAAGGGAAGAGAAGAAAACAAAGGACATTTCACTAATTGTTGGCATTCGTGGAACTGAATCTCCTTGATACTGTGTCCTTCATCAGACTGGGCAATATAGCATAATAGATTAGTGCTTGATTCAAGTTTATAACCCAGTTCTGCCCACGGGCGAGATACTCAACCTTTCTATGCCTTGCTTTCTGTATCTGAAAATGAGACGATATTTGCCTGAATTCAGTTTTTCTTGAGGGATTAACCCAGGTAATGCATGGAAGAGTTCTAAGCATATTACTGGCACATAATTCTCTTTTTGACCAACTCCTTGAGCTCTGGGGTCTAGCTTCTGTCACAAAAGGAGCACTAAGAGCCTGCTTTGCTTTCTTCCTCAGTTGAGTCGTGGGGACAGCTTGAAGGAGCCAACCTCAATTGCAGAGAGCAGCCGTCATCCCAGCTACCGCTCAGAGCCCAGTTTGGAACCAGAGAGCTTCCGTTCTCCTACCTTTGGCAAAAGTTTTCACTTCGATCCACTATCCAGTGGCTCACGCTCCTCCAGCCTCAAGTCAGCCCAGGGCACAGGCTTTGAGCTGGGCCAGTTGCAATCCATTCGTTCAGAGGGCACCACCTCCACCTCCTATAAGAGCCTGGCCAACCAGACACGCAATGGAAGCCTGTCTTATGACAGCTTGCTCACACCTTCAGACAGCCCTGATTTTGAGTCAGTGCAGGCAGGGCCTGAGCCAGACCCACCTTTAGGCTATACCTCTCCCTTCCTGTCAGCCAGGCTGGCCCAGCAACGGGAAGCTGAGAGGCACCCACGTTTGGTGCCAACTGGCCCAACACACCGAGAGCCCTCACCAGTCCGTTACGACAATCTGTCACGCCACATTGTGGCCTCTCTCCAGGAACGAGAGAAGTTGCTGCGCCAGTCACCCCCACTCCCAGGCTGTGAGGAAGAACCAGGCTTGGGGGACTCAGGCATTCAGTCAACACCAGGCTCAGGCCATGCCCCTCGTACTAGTTCCTCCTCAGATGATTCAAAGAGATCACCTTTGGGCAAGACTCCACTGGGACGCCCAGCTGTCCCCCGTTTTGGCAAGCCAGATGGGCTCAGGGGCCGGGGAGTAGCGTCCCCTGAACCGGGCCCAACAGCCCCATACCTGGGCCGATCGATGTCTTACAGCAGCCAAAAAGCCCAACCTGGTGTCTCTGAGACAGAAGAAGTGGCCTTGCAGCCATTACTGACACCCAAGTAAGTATTAGTACTGTCCTGACCCTTAGATAATTTCAAATTAGCATACTGCTCTGCAAAAGCTATCAGGGCTTCTGTTGTACATCCTAATGTAGGTGGACCCGGGGGTATCCTGGTAGCTCTTTATTTTCACTTTGACTCTACCTGCCTTCATGGGCAATTCCTGTTAAGAGACTGAAGATTAATACTTTTTCCATAATGCTATCTTCCTAAAAGTATTTGCTTGGGAGTAAGTACATGTGATAGCTGTTACTAGAGAGTAGTAGTAAATAGGAGAGATTGGGAATCAGGCTTATTTTAAGCAGGGCAATAAAGGGGAACATTTGGATAAGAAAGTATGGATATAGAAAAGAACATCATTTTTTTCTCTGAACCTTTGAAACTGCCTCCGACGTTTTGTGTCCCATTTCCTGACAACTGTCTCGTCTCTTCTTTCCAGAGATGAAGTACAGCTGAAGACCGCCTACAGCAAATCCAACGGGCAGCCCAAGAGCTTAGGCTCAGCCTCCCCTGGCCCAGGCCAGCCACCTCTCAGTAGCCCCACGAGGGGAGGAGTCAAGAAGGTGTCAGGGGTTGGTGGTACCACCTATGAGATTTCGGTGTGAGCCTTCGGCGCCTCCCCTCCCCAACGCCTCTGCGCCTACACCAAAGGGCCCCAGGTGGCCACCTTCCTTCCCTCAAGGGGCTCCCCTCCTGTGCATGGACGTTTTTTAAACCACCGATTCCAAGAGGATGAGGAGTGTTTTCTAAAATGCAGTGGGCTTGGGGAGTCGGAGAGTTGGGGCCCTGAGACTGGGGTAGCAACCCCCCTTTTATCTTTTAAGACCTTCCCTTCCTTGATCCCTGGACCAGACTCAGTGGACATTTGTGCAATTGCTCGCCCTGGAGGGAACCAGATCATTTTTAAACCAGAAATAATTTTTTTTATTATTGTTACGGATTCTATTTTTTTCCTCTTCTGCGTTACCAGGTGTGTGTGTACATATAATATATATATATATATTATAAATATCAAAGAAATTATATATCTATCCTGGGATGGGAAAATGAGGGAGGGATACATATATGGAGGGGGATCTTACTCTTCCCATTCCTCGGACCAGCAGGAAAAGAGGGGAGAGTCAGTCTATTCCCTGTGGTTCCCTCTCATTTGTCCCAGTTACTAACTAAGGAAATAGCATCCTCTGCTGGTGCTAAGTATGATCAGGAAGAAGCCTGCGGAGAGGCAAGTCTGGGATTTGGGTCACAAGAGGGAAGGACTTGGAGAGGAGAGTTAGTTTTCTAGGCTCATTGGCATTTAGTTTTCCTAGGAAAGGGGTCAAAACTTAAAGACACTGGTGGTGGTGGGAGATCAGGAAAATAACTTGGCCTAGCTTCAACAATATTGGATAATCCCCTCCTTGGGGGAGGGATTAGAGTGGGCTCCTACTGGCCCCTTGGAGCCTCCCCTAGCTTACACAGTTAACTTGATTTTAAAATCCAAGGCCAGGAGAGAAGAATCCAAAAAGCAATATTTTTCATCACATGCCAAAAACGGGGGATAGAGAGAAGGAGTGGCAGGTCTAGGCCCCTCCAATTGTCCCTTGGGGGTTACCCCTCAGCCCACCTCACTATGGTGCTGGTTAGAGGGGATACCTGGGTTCTAACCTCTAAATAGGGGAGATCCCAGCCTCCACAAAGAGGCCCTTTTATTTTTTATTCTGATTAGCCATTTTAAACCAACGAGGAATAAAAAGAAATCCTGATCTAACCAGCGCCCCCTGACTTGTGTTATTTTGTCTGGTTGAGGCAGGGTGAACGATCTCTGGTGGGAAGAAGTTATCAGTGACAACCTCATAAACTTCTTTGGTCCCAGCCCATCTTTAGGCAAGACTATAATGAAATTAGCCACTTAACAACTAAAAAAAAGAGACACAGTGCGGTGGCTCATACCTGTAATCCCAGCACTGAAGGAGGCTGAGGCAGGAGGATCACTTGAGCCCAGGAGTTCCAGACCAACCTGGGCAACATAGTGAGAGAGACCCCATTTCTAAAAACAACAGGTCCTGTTTTTATTTGGGTGATTTAATTCAAAAATTCCTGAAAAAAGGTCTCTTGAAATCACCAAAACTGCTTGTTATTTGAAAGCTTAGAGAACTCTTAAAAGTTGTTTCTTTCTTCTTTTAAGAGACGGGGCCTCATTCTGGTTGCCCAGGCTGTAGGGCAGTGGCACAATCAGATCACTATACCCTCAAACTCCTGAGCTCAAGGGATCTTCCCACCTCAGCCTTCTGAGAAGCTAGGACTTACAGCTGCATGCCACCATGCTTAGCTAATTTTTTTTTTTTATTGGTAGAGACAGACTCTCAACCAATTTTGCCCAGGCTGGTCTCAAACTTCTGGCCTTGAGCAATCCTCCTGCCCTGGCCTCAAAGCATTGGGATTACAGGCATGAGCCACCATGCCCAGCTACAGTTTTTTAATACAGGATTTAGTCTCTGGAAAGTAAAGCTAATTCTGGAAACAGCCAAAGGTGAGAATAGTAACAGGTATGAAAGCCTGCTGAAAGCAGGTTAACTAGATACTGGTGTCAGTTCAATTAGATATATTGCCTTTTATTGGACAAAAGCTGTGCTCTAATTTTAAATAGGTATCCTTAGATGCTAAATCTCAAGCAGTTGACCAGAACCCTTTAATTACTCAAAATTTAAGAATATAAACCCTTAGCCGGGCGTGGTGGCTCACGCCTGTAGTCCCAGCACTTTGGGAGGCCGAAGCGGGCGGATCACAAGGTCAGGAAATCGAGACCATCCTGGCTAACACGGTGAAACTCCATCTCTACTAAAAATACAAAAAATTAGCCTGGCGTGGTGCGGGCACCTGTAGTCCCAGCTATTTGGGAGGCTGAGGCAGGAGAATGGTGTGAACCTGGGAGGCGGAGCTTGCAGTGAGCTGAGATTGCACCACTGTACTCCAGCCTGGGTGACAGAGCAAGACTCCGTCTCAGGAAAAAAAAAAAAAAAAAAAAAATATATATATATATATATATATATATAAAAACTCTTATTTGGGTGCAGTGGCTCACGCCTGTAATCCCAGCACCTTGGGAGGCTGAGGCGGGTGGATCACCTGAGGTCAGGAGTTCAAGACCAGCCTGGCCAAAATGGTGAAACCCCCGTCTGTACTAAAAATAAAAATTAGCTGGGCGTTGGTCATGGGTGCCTGTAATCCTGGCTATTTGGGAGGCTGAGGTGGGAGAATCACTTGAACCCAGGAGGCGCAGGTTGCAGTGAGCTGAGATTGCACTACTACACTCCAGCGTGGGTGACAGAGCAAGACTCTTTCTCCAAAATTAAAAATATGTATATATAAACAAAAATTAGCCAGGTATGGTGACACGCACTTGTAGTCTCAGCTACTTGGGAGGCTGAGGTATAAGAATCACTTGAACCCAGGAGGCAGAGGTTGCAGTGAGCCGAGATCATGCCTCTGCACTCCTGGGCAACAGAGCGAGACTCCGTCTCAAAAACAAAACAAAACAAAAAAAACCCAGCAAACTCTTACTCTGAAATCCTGGATTTAAACCAGCTGAATGAGTGGTTTTCCACCCACTGATTGAGGAACAACTTTGGCTTTCACGGCAACAGATTTTAACTGTGTGTTAAATTTAAAGTCAGATTACATTAATTCAGGTTTTCTCATGGATGTTTTCAGTTACCTAACCAGCTGGAAAAAAAAGTTTTGTTTTTTTTTTTTTTTTTTTTTACATTTTGATAGTTTAGGCTACATTTTGTTGCTGTTTTAGAAATGTTTTCACATCAGCTAAGTAACTTTATTATCTTAACTAAGGACCGAAGCAGGTCAAAAGTTCTTGTAAAGAGAAGAGAAGCATTTACCTTTGCTTGCCAGAAGTTCATCTCAAAAGATCACAGGCTTCTGACCTAAGAACCAATCTTGTTGAAACACATGGGTTTTCAGTTGGCTATTCTGTTGGCTATTCTGTTTTGACACAAAATTGACGTAGAATACACTGTTGAGCCCTACCTGGATCAGCTCTTCAGATGGAGCCTGAGATCACCAAGGCGCTTGGTTCTTAACATAATGGGCAGAGTGTCACGTGTCTGCTGTGGAGTATTAGTAAGCTTGGGTCACTTTTCAGTTTGGCTGGTTCCCTGCCTGCTAGTGAGATCATGTAATGACAAGACCCAAATCCCCTCAAGTCTTAGCAATGCCTTGTCTTAAATCCTGATTCACAGAAAGACACATACCTCTTAACAGGCAGTCACACTTCAGCCAGTTTGATATATGTAATTTTTTTTTTTTTAAGGAAAGAACAAGTCCTAAATCAGACAAATTGCACAAAAGAGAGAGAAGAAAATTGTAAGCTTCCTGGGAGAGGAAGAGATGTCCATGAGAAAACCAACTGGGATGAGCCTACAAAAGCATGTCCCTCTCTCTCCTAATTTACTTAGTCTCAACTGAGCCCAACAGGAGCTGGCCTCTGTCCCAGCTGCAGGATGCTCCCAAGGCAGTGTCCAAGAGCCTGGAAGGCAGCTTTTATCAGCAGGTTCAGTACAGCAGGAAAAGCCATCCTGGCAAAGAGTCCAGTGGTCCCGTTAGCGTAGGCTGCTGCTGCTGCTGGCCTGGGAGCTGCCCATACCTGGGTGGTCTGGACTATGTCGGTTCTGGGGGAGAAAGAAGGAAGGGTAAGAACAACTAGGAACTAGCCTTGGCTTTGATCAGGCTGTACAGGAGAAACCTGCAACCTGCCTTGGGTTTTCAATCTCAGGTCCAACTTGAGGCAAAGAACTCTTTAGGGTATTTAGGACAGGGGTGAGATCTGGGGAAACTCACTGGGTTGTGGCAATAGGCCTCTACTCTACCTTCTTTTTCTTCTTCTCTTTCTTCTTCCTTTTCCGTTCAGGATCCTCTTCTTTTTTCTTTTTCTTCTTCTTGTGATCTGAATCAGATGGTGTTTCTGTAGGAGACATTAGGTACCTATCACCTGTAAAGCTCAAAATCCTCTACTGTTATGAACCACTGAAGACTACAGGAAAATCCCAAGTTGGGGCAACTGCTTTTGTCCAAATGGCCAGAAAGGATACAGAGGTGCTGCTAGAGTCCCTGTCCCAAGTCCCAAGAGACCACAGTACACTGGTTTCTTCTTCAGGGGAATTTAGGAGTCCAGAGCTCCATACGGAACTTAACTGGGTTTACCTATGGAAGTTCAAACCAGATTCAGAAGGTCAGGTTTTTTTTTTTTTTTTTTTTTTTTTGCTTTGAATAGAACTGCTTCTTACCTGGGGGGACAGGATCCTGGGTACGGCTCTGTTTGTGCTTGTGCTTATTCTTCTTCTTGGGAGGCTGAATATGCATCAGACGACACTGCTCCGGCAACTGAAGGAACCAAAGGAAGGTCCAGGTGAGTAGAGGGAGGAAATCTCTCCTGCTCCTATCGTCCGTTCTGCTCCATTATGTAGGAACAGACTTGGAGAGAAAAACCATCTCCATGTTTAGGCCTCCCCATTTGCCTTCTTCCTCCAACAGGACTCACCGGGCCAGTGTGGAGGCGGAAGCCGGCCAGCATGGTCCCTGTGATAGGATTAAAAGAGCTACTGAGAATAGGGGGCTTCTCAATGAGAGAGCGGAGGCTGCTGTTATCATGGGAACCAGGCAGATCAATCATCCCTGGCAGGTCAGGCAGGAAGTTACTTAGCTTCTCCTTCACCTTCTTCCCACAGAATTTATTATAGGCTTGTTCCAAGTTGTAGTGTGTGATCAGATTCGTGCTGCCTGTCAGTTCTGTGCTACCTAGACAACGCAGAATAAAAATAAAAAAAGATCAGTCTTCAAAGTAGACCCAGGGAGTGAAGGACTATATATTAACCTAAATAAGGAATTTTTTAAGTGCAGATTTTAAAATTTAAAATTTATTTTTAAAGAAACAGAGCAGGCCGGGCGCTCATGCCTGTAATCCCAGAACTTTGGGAGGCTGAGGCGGGTGGATCACGAGGTCAGGAGATCGAGACCATCCTGGCTAACATGGTGAAACTCCGTCTCTACTAAAAATACAAAAAATTAGCCGAGTGTGGTAGCACATGCCTGTAGTCCCAGCTACTCAGGAGGCTGGGGCAAGAGAATCACTTGAACCCAGGAGGTGGAGGTTGCAGTGAGCTGAGATTGCGCCACTGCACTCCAGCCCGGATGACAGTGAGACGCTGTCTCAAAAAAAAAAAAAAAAAAAAAACAGCAAAAGTAAATAACATGAAAAATATAATACAACACAATGGTAGGTTCCAATGGGAAGGGGAAAAACAGGCAAAAATCCAATAGGGCAGAGACAGGAACTGCTCTAGCCCAATGAAGGAGACACTCCACTCTCTTAAGATTAACTGGAGTTGATTTACATGATGCTTGCTTCGTGGTAAATGCTGTTCTGAGTGCTTCTCATAAAATGTATTACTGAAAAATTATATTCTCTGACATAGCCAGGAAAATACGACCTAGCGGCTCAGCTACAACCATGCTCAGAAGGCCAAATGTGACCCAGTGACTTAAGGGTCTTGTCAAGGACTTTTTTTTTTTTTTTACTAGCAAGAAACACTAATCACCTTTACATAAGAAAAGAACTGGGAGATTTTTCTAGCTACCACTGCCTAACTTGTTACCAACATCTTTATTCTTCCTCATGATACTGAGTATGATGCCTTGCCTAAAAGGAATAAATGTTTTTTGTTTTTGAGACGGGAGTTTTGCTCTGTTGCCTAGGCTGGAGTGCAGCGGGGTACGATCTTGGCTCACTGCAACCTCCGCCTCCCAGGTTCAAGTGATTCTCCCACCTCAGCCTCCCAAGTAGCTGGGATCACATGCACACACCACCATGCCTGGCTAATTTTTTTCTAACATAGACGGGGTTTCACCATGTTGGGTAGGCTGGTCTTGAACTTCTGACCTCAAGTGATCTGCCCCCCTTGGTTTCCCAAAGTGCTGGGATTACAGGTGTGAGCCACAGCGTGTGTCCAGGAAGAAATGTTTGATTAGAAGTCAGTCAACTAATGGGCAGGCGCGGTGGCTCACTCCTGTAATCCCAGCACTTCGGGAGGCCGAGGCAGGCAGCTCATTTGAGGTCAGGAGTTCAAGACCAGCCTGGCCAACACGGTGAAACCCCGTCTCTACTAAAAATACAAAAATTAGCTGGACAGTAGTGGCACACACCTGTAATCCCTGCGAGGCGGAGGTTGCAGTGAGCTGAGATCAGGCCACTGCACTCCAGTCTGGGCGAGAGAGTGAGACCCTGTCTCAAAAAAACAAAACAAAACAACAAAAACAAAAAAACAAGTCAGGCAACTAGAATTATTCTGGCTGTCTTCCATGCCTCAGTTTCCTCTTATCTGTGGAATGGAATAATAACTATCTTACATACACATAATTTTCTCCCAAGGTTCAAATGAAAATATGCTGAAAAGCATAAAGTATCAGGCCTGGCACAGTGGTTCATGCCTGTAATCCCAGCACTTTGGGAGGCCAAGGCAGGCAGATCACCTGAGGTCAGGAGTTTGAGACCAGCCTGGCCAACATGGTGAAACCCCATCTCTACTAAAAATACAAAAATTAGCTGGTTGTGGTGGCATGCGCCTGTAGTCACAGCTACTCGGGAGGCTGAGGCAGGAGAACTGCTTGAACCTGGGAGGTGGAAGTTGCAGTGAGCTGAGTTTGCACCACTGCACTCCAGCCTGGGTGGGAGAGTCAGATTCCATCTCAAAAAAAAAAAAAAAGTATTATATATACGCAAGGCACTATCTATATAAATACTGCATGGCTGAGTCTTTTTTAAAAAATTACATTTGTTAGTAACTTAATAAAGACCTAGTAGCAAGGGTAGAAATGGCTAACTACAACTTCATTTGTAATTACGATAGACACAGAGGGTACAAATGACAAAAATGGCTTGTTTATAATCATTCACTTGGGAAAACTGAGGTACTGAACTGTAAACTCCTTGGAGGCACAGACAATGTCTTGTTCATTCATGTATCGCTAGTACCCAGCACAGTACACACATTAGGTGCTTAATAAATATTTATTAAATAAACAAGGCACTTTCCCTGTATACCTCTAGGCCTTACTTCATCCTTTTCCTTCCCTTTACTACCAAACAACTCAGAAGACTGAGTGAGGGTAATGGCAGGAGACCCAATGTCACAGTATCTCTCCTCGTAACTCTGGGCACTGCCTCTTGCCATTACAATCTTCTGAATTTCCCCTCCTCCACCAGCTCTCCTCTGTCCAGATGGTTATCCTTAAGGCTCAGGTGAGAAGGCAGTCTGTGTTTTTTCTAAACTCTAACTTGAGAGTTCAAATTCCAGTTTTGACTATTCTACAAAGATTACTTTTTATATTTATTTATTTATTTTTTGAGACAGTCTCGCTCTGTTACCCAGGCTGGAGTGTAATGGCACGATCTCAGCTCACTACAATCTCTGCATCCTGGTCTCAAACTACTTTCCTGCCTCAGCCTCCCAAGTAGCTGGGACTACATGCATACACTGCCATGCTAGGCTAATTTTTGTATTTTTTGTAGAGACAGGGGTCTCCCTATGTTGCCCAGGCTGGTCTTGAACTCCTGGACTCAAGCAATCTGCCTGCCTCAGCCTCCCAAAGTGCTAGGATTACAGGCGTGAACCAACCTGCCCAACAAGATAAAAAAAAAAAAAAAAGTTGTTTTGAAATTCCAAATCTTGCCAACATCACTCATGGCTTCTCTATTTCAATCCATGGCACCCACATGTTCCAGATATTTTTGGAAAGCAGTACTCCTCAGTTCACAAATCTTAATGGTTTCTTTTTGCCCTCAGGAGAAAGCTCAAATTCCTCTGACTGGCACTCAAGGCTAATTACATCTTACTCCAACTTAGCTTTGGGGCCTCATCAACCACTACTCTTCTATGCAAAATTTCTAATCCATCCAAATGGATCTCCTTATCGCCTCAAAAAAACACCCCTCACATTATTTCATCTTAGGAAAATTCTTCCTAATTTTTCTTCACCAACATGAATTATTTGAGGTCTAGCTCAAGTGACATCTTATTCTCACTGTCATTGTGGATAGCAACACACTTTGAAAACCATTAGGCAGTTCTTAATATTGATGGCTAAGATATTGTTAATTGCTGTTGTGAGGCATGAGCACAAAACGAGATGGAGTTGACAGGAAATATAGTCACTATCCTTAAACCACAAATTTTACATTCCTAACTAAACTCCTTGAAAAGCAATGACCAGCATTACTAATCTCTCTCTCCATCTCACCCGCCTCATACACCCAGCATTTGCCCAGAACAGATAATCAATATCTGTCAACTGACTGATAACAAATAGCTACAATCAGAATAGGGAAGGCAAAAGAAAGATGAAAAGAAACCACTGGTGGACATCAACCACTAACTAATCAAAGGGATGTCAACTTCTCCATGTTTCAGTTTTTTCAATTATAAAATGTAGATAGTAATGCTACCTCAAAGGGCTATTCTAAGTATTAAATACTACTGCATATAAGTGTGTTGTGAACTTCAAAGTACTATACCAATATTTGTTGCTATTTCCCTCAAGTCATGATGTAGAAATAAGACTTGAGACAATGAAAGGCATCTGGGAGGCCGGGTGTGGTGGCTCACGCCTGTAATCCTGGCACTCTGGGAGGCCAAGGTGGGCGGATCACCTGAGGTTGGGAGTTTGAGATCAGCCTGACCAACAGGGAGAAACCCCGTCTCTACTAAAAATAAAAAATTAGCTGGGTGTGGTGGCACATGCCTGTAATCCCAACTACTCGGGAGGCTGAGGCAGGAGAATTGCTTGAACCCGGGAGGCGGAGGTTGCAGTGAGCTGAGATTGTGCCATTGCACTCCAGCCTGGGCAACAAGAGCAAAACTCTGTTTAAAAAAAAAAAAAAAAAAAAAGGCATCTTGGAGACCAAACATGTCCAAAATAACTCTTGATTTCCACCTCTTCAAACTTGTTCCTTCCTCATCTTCCAAGTCCCCGAACCCATACACCCAATTATTCAAGCCAAAAACTTAAAAAGGCATCAATTCCTCTATTTCCTTCACTTCTATATACAATATATATTTTTAATTGAGACAGGGTCTTCCTCTATCATCCAAGCTGCAGTGCAGTGGCGCAATTATGGCTCACTGCAGCTTCAACTTCCCGGGCTCAAGTGATTTCTACCACCTCAGCTTCCTAAGTAGCTGAGACTACAGGTGCATGCTGCTATCCCTAGCTAATTTATTTTTATTTTTTGTAGAGATGGGGTCTCATTATGTTGCCCAGGCTGGTCTCAAACTTTTGGGCTCAAGCAATCCTCCCACCTCAGCCTCCCAAAGTGCTGGGATTACTGGTGTGAGCCACAGCGCCTGGCCCTATATTCAACTTTTCAACCCTGTCAGCTCTACCTCTAACATCCTATATCCATTTACTTCTCTATGCCCTGCTATGCCCTGGTTCAAACCATTATCTTTCCTGGACTACTGAGCAGTAACTTCTGACTAATTTCCCCACTTGTCATGTGGCTGCTTAAATGATTATAAATAAGTACATTTGACCAAGTTCCTGTGTTAAAATGGCTTTCCTTGGCTGGGCACAGTGGCTCAGACCTATAATCCTAGCACTTTGGGAGGCCAAGGCGGGAGGACTGCTGTTGGCCAGGAGTTCAAGACCAGCTTGGGCAACACAGTAAGACCCAGTCTCTACAAAAAAATTTTAAGTTAGCCAACTGTGGTGGTGCATGCCTGTAGTCCTAGCTACTTGGAAGGCTGAGGTGGGAGAACAGCATGAGCCTAGGAATTGGAGGTTACAGTGAGCTATGATTGTACCACTGCAGTCCAGCCTGGGTGACACAGTGAGACCTTGTGTCTATAAAAAATTTTTTTAAAATGGCTTCCTTTTGTATTTACAATCTAAATGCCTTTATTGCTTTATAAAAGCCTCTGCTTAACTCTCCCAGCTTCATCTCTCTCCCTAACACTCTTTCCTTTTGTTCACTTCACTGGAGTCCAGCTGATTTTCTGTCCCTAGATATTCTAAGCTTTTTCTCACATCAGGGTTTCTGACCTCATTTCTTGTATCTAGAATTATCTCTCCCTCCTGTCCAAACATGGCTGGCCCTTTGTCTATGCTTACATTTTAGTTCAAATGTTAGCTATGTGAAGAGAGCATCTCTGGCCGCTCTAGCTAAAGTAGTTCTGCCCCTCAATTTTTTTTTTTTTTTAAGAGACAGGGTCTCATCTGTTGCCCAGGCTGGAGTGCAGTGGCACAATCTTGGTTCACTGCAGCCTCGACCTCCTGTGTTCAAGCGATTCTCCTCCCTTAGCTTCCTGAGTAGGTGGGGCTACAGGCATGCATTACCACGCCAGGTTAATCTTGTATGTTTTGTAGAGACTGGGTCTCGCCATGTTGCCCAGGCTGGTCTCAAACTCCTGGGCTCAAGGGATTCTGCCTCGGCCTCCCAAAGCGCTGGGATTACAGGTGTGAGCAACGCGCCCGGCCACCTTCAATTCTTTATCATGTTTTCTCTTCCTAGCATTAACCACTTTCTGACATTATCTTGTTTACAATGCCTCCTCCACTGAAATGTACATCCCAAAAAAGGCAAGTATCTTGTCAGTCTTGTTCACAACTGTCTCCAGCATTTAGAAAAGTGTTTGGTACATAGGTACTCAACAAAATAATTTTTTGAATGAAAAGAGTTTGGTTCGATTCTTATCCCTCCTTTGATCAGACCAGGAAATGCTAGAACCTTAGAAGGAAGAATGGAAACTTGCCCCAAACCAATAGCAAGTCTGTGGGAGACTTGTAACTAAAACTTTGGGTCCCCAAAGATATTAAATCAGGCCTCTCGAGTTCCAAACTCAAACCCTGGATTTTGTTTGTTTGTTTTGAGACAGAGTCTTGTTCTCCCAGGCTGGAGTGCAGTGGAGCAATCTCGGCTCCCTGCAACCTCCGCCTCCCGGGGTTCAAACGATTCTCTCGCCTCAGCCTCCCGAGTAACTGGAACTAAAGGTATACGCCACCACGCCCAGGTAATTTTTGTGTTTCTAGTAGAGGCAGGGTTTCATCATGTTGGCTAGGCTGGTCTCGAACTCCTGACCTTAGGTGATTCGCCTACCTCCGCCTCCCAGAGTGTTGGGATTACAGGCGTGAGCCACCGCGCCCAGCCCTAGGTCATTTTTTAGGGAGACGTAAACCAGTGTCAGGGACAGAGCCTGGACATGGTGCAAAAGACAGTAACGGAGATGCACCGCGCCCCTGCCCGCCATTCATCCCTTTGGTTGAATTCAACTTATCCTGGTTGAATTCAAGTCATCCCTCTGCTTGTGAATCCTAACAGCCCTTCCGACTTAGGGCTCCACAGTCCGGGTATGCGTTGCCTAGGTTACCTCGCACCTCCGCCAGCCGGCTGAGAGCCACGCCCATCACCGCCTCTCTAAGATTTGATTGGCTGGCTTTGGCAAGGCCGAGTACTCACCTGGCAGTTCCCTCATAAGGTAAAAAGGGCCACAGCCAGCTCCTGACTTGTCTGCGCCAGGAGGGGCCGTGGCCGCGGTGGGAGGCGGGGCCGTGCCGGGTCCCCCGCCCGGAGGAGGCGGTGGCGGGGGTGGAGGCTTTCCTGGTCCGAAGCCGAGTGCGGTTGGGGGCGGTGGTGGGTCAGCCTGAGCCCCGAACAGTGCTGTGAAATTCTCCATCGTACCCTCCGCCCCGGCGCTGTCTCGGTGTCTGGCGTTGGTAATTTTCATTGGACAATGCTTTCAAGGAGTACCCCCGCCTCTTTCTCAAGGAGCCGCTTGTCATTGGATGCCTCAGGCACCACCTACCTTGTTTCTACAACTACTTCCGTCGCCTTATGAGAACGTTCAGAAAGTGCTATTTAACCTTATTAGAGTCTTCTGCTAACTCCGCTTGCTACAGTCCAATAAAATGACTTAGGCGGATAAAGCGACAACTAGACTAACCAATGAGATATTAAGTTCTTTTTTGGGTTCTGACCTACCACAGCGTTTAGAGAACTACATCCGGGTTTAGAGGCCGTACGTTTGCGATATAGCCCAATAGCAGTCGTTATGGTGGGGGAGGCGGGGCCAGACCTACGTCGCTGGCGAGCAGTGGCCCTTACGGCCGAAAAGATGGCGGTTTTGGCACCTCTAATTGCTTTGGTGTATTCGGTGCCGCGACTTTCACGATGGCTCGCACAACCTTACTACCTTCTGTCGGCCCTGCTCTCTGCTGCCTTCCTACTCGTGAGGAAACTGCCGCCGCTCTGCCACGGTCTGCCCACCCAACGCGAAGATGGTAACCCGTGTGACTTTGACTGGGTGAGCCTCCCGCGTCTTAGTACCCCGCGACCTTGACTTTCCCTGCCCTTGCAGGTGCATCTGGGAACCCTGGGGTTTACCTCTCTGAGGACACCTGAGGTTCCGAGCCTGTAGCGGACTTAGAGACTATTAAGTGCAGGGTCCGAACCGTCGTCGAGTCTAAACTTTGTGTTTAAAATGGGAAAACGGAACCTGTTAGTGGTAGCTCCTGCACAATGGCCCAACAGCTTCTGACTGTTGAGTCCAGGTTTCTTTCCATTTCACCATTGAGACTAATAAACAGCCCTATCAAAACTGTACATACACGTGTATAACGTTTTACAGTGCCGCTTATTATGTAAAGCCTCCTGAGGAGCCAGTAAGGTAGACAAGGCAAGTAGTAGTATTCCTGTTTCATTGGTAAAGAAATGGATCTCGGCCGGGTGCGGTGGCTCACGCCTGTAATCCCAGCACTTTGGGAGGCCGAGGCGGGCGGATCACAAGGTCAGGAGTTCGAGACCATCCTGCCAAACACGGTGAAACCCCGTCTCTACTAAAATACAAAAAAACTAGCCGGGCGTGGTGGCGGGCGCCTATAGTCCCAGCTACTCTGGAGGCTGAGGCAGGAGAATGGCGTGAACCCGGGAGGCAGAGCTTGCAGTGAGCTGAGATCGCGCCACTGCACTTCAGCCTGGGCGACAGAGCAAGACTCCGTCTCAAAAAAAAAAAAAAAAAAAAAAAAAGAAATGGATCTCGGTATATTTAGGCGACTTGCCCCAGGTCATACAACTAATGAGTGCCTGGGACTTGAAACTGCTCTTTTGGCCACACTACCTGCACAACACTGTCAGCCGCTTCTTAATTCAATAAACATTTCTAGAGTATACACTCTAGGCACTCTGCTTGATCCTGAGGATGCGAAAGTGGATAAAATGTGGGGGCTACTGTAAAGAAATTGTAAAAAATACGTTGTAAAGAAATCTTTGGGATTTCTTTGGGAAGTGTCCCAAGCTCCTTGCTGTGCTTCCTTGGTATGGGTGGAGGGACTGTTCGGAACATGAACTTAAAGCACTTTGCCCTCTGCCATATAGCATGTAGGGGCCAAGGAAAAGCTTCCCCTTTGCTCTCTGAGGGTTTGTTGAAAAATCAACCGACAAAGGGCACATTAATAGGAGAAAGGCATAGAAATCTTATGTTAACGTGCATAGCATGAGGGAATTGCAGGAGAATGACCCAGTGGGGTACAGATGCTTATATACCCTTCTTCATAGTAATATGGGAAATGGGAAAATGTGGGTGATTTTAAGGTGGATCGTAAATGATTTTTAGGGTGATTCAGTGGCCTGGAGAACATACAGTGGCCTGGAACAATGACTGTTGGGCCTGCAGAGCAGACAATGGTTTCTGACAAAAATCTGTCCAGGTGTGTTGACAGGCTTCAGTCTTTCTTCTTGTACTGAGATAAGTTAATGAAAACTCAGGAAAGAGACCAGAGTAATTGTTGTGTTCTGTGACAGGTCTGGACTTTAGGCAGATAAGGTAGTTATCAGAGTAAAGCTGCTTCCAGTATCTGCTGGTATCCAGGGACCTTTAATTTAAGATAATTAGCATACAGGATGCCATCTTTTGGGGTGAGTCCCTGGTCTCCTTTATTTCCTTTGTCTGAAACTTCCTTAGAAGTTTCACTATAAGCTGAGTTGGTGTCTGTGGAGAGAGAAATTGGGCTAGTAATTGAGCGGCAAAGGATCGCATTAAACCAGTCTCTCATTTTGGGGGATAGGCCAGTTCAATTAAATTGTTGTGTCTCATTTCAGGAGATGGCATTGTAGGTGAGTTCTCAAAGCTAGGCCTCTGTATATGATGTAGGCAAACAGGTATTTAATAAGAGAGACATTTCTATGGAACAAGACAAAGCTTAATATCTGGTATAGTCTATAAACTAGTTTCTTTAGAGTCTGGAGGGCAGTCAGTTGGGAAGATTAATAGCAATCTATTTTCCTAGATTGTAGGTTGTGTGTAAAGTTTGTCCAAATATAAGCTATTGTGGTGATTTTTTTTTTTTTTCAAAGCCAGGTTGACTAGCTTTAGCTGGTAAGGCCTTAGGAAAAAGGCAAGGTTTTTAGTTTTTTGGATTTTTTTTGAGACAAGGTCTTGCTCTGTCATCTAAGCTGGAGTGCAGTGGTGTGATCATGGCTTACTGTAGTCTTAACCTCCCGGGCAAAGCCATCCTGCCACCTCAGCTTCCCAGGTAGCTGGAACCAAAGGCATGCACTACACACCTGGCTAATTTTTAAAAATTTTTTTTCGAGGTGGGGGTCTCTTGATGTTGCCCAGGCTGGTCTTGAACTCCTGAGCTCAAGGGATCCTCCTGACTTGGCTTCCTAAGGAGCTGGGATTTACAGGTGTGAGTCACTGCGCCAAGCCAAAAAAGGCAGTCTTAATTTTTAGTGATTCTAAGTCAGAAGAGTGGGTGAAAAATGGAAAACATTAGTCTGGAGGTTAGCAATTTTATGAGTCCAGTTTTCTTTTTTCATTAGACTTTGGAAATTTTTACCCAGTCCAGTTATACAGTTTCAAAGTTATCAGAAACCTGTATTTGTCAGAATTCTTCCCATGCTTTCCATGAGCCTCCTTGAAAATAAGACATTTGTCCAGGTGTGGTGGCTCACATCTGTAATCCCAGCACTTTGGGAGGCTGAGGCAGGTGGATTTCCTGAGCTCGGGAGTTTGAGACCAGCCTGGCCAACATGGTGTAACCCTGTCTCTACTAAAAATACAAAAAATTAGCTGGGTGTGGTGGTGGGTGCCTGTAATCCCAGCTACTCTGGAGGCTGAGGCAGGAAAATCACTTGAACCCGAGAGGCAGAGGTTGCAGTGAGCCAGGATCATGCAATTGCACTCCAGCCTGGGCAACAAGAGCAAAGTTCTGTCTCAAAATAAATAAATAAATAAAATAAAAATATATTTATTTTATATATATATTATATATGTATTAATGCGCTTTTAATACTAAAGCTGATTTTAATAAACTTTACAAACAAATCTGTCTAATCTTGATCAGCTTTGACTACACAAGATAAAATTTCCATAAACCTTTTATAATCTCTTAGAATTTGTTTTCATTCTTTATTTTCTTTCCCCAGCTTTTTGTTGTTGTTGTTATTTAGTTTTTATTTCATAATCATAAACTTAACTGCAATCCAGCTAGGTATGGAAGGGAACAAGGAAAACACGGAACCCAAAGGGAACTGCAGTGAGAGCACAAAGATTCTAGAATACTGCGAGCAAATGGGGTGGAGGGGTGCTCTCCTGAGAGGAGAGTACAGAAGGAATGGTGTAGTGGTTAAGACAAAACAAGTCAAACTTACTAGAGTTATCCACAGTCAGCAATGGTGATCTTCTTGCTGGTCTTGCCATTCCTGGACCCAAAGCGCTCCATGGCCTCTACGATATTCATGCCTTCTTTCACCTTGCCAAAGACCACATGCTTGCCATCCAACCACTCACTCTTGGCAGTGTAGATGAAAAACTGGGAACCTTTTGTGTTGGGTCCAGCATTTGCCATGGACCTTGCCAGGACCTGTATGCTTTAGGATGAAGTCCTCATCAAATTTCTCCCCATAGATGGACTTGCCACAAGTGCCATTATGGCATGTGAAGTCACCACCCTGATACATAAACCCTGGAATAATTCTATGAAAGCAGGAACTCTTATAACCAAATCCTTTTCATCCATTGCTCAGAGCACGAAAGTTTTCTGTTGTCTTTGGAAACTTGTCTGCAAACAGCTCGAAGGAGATGCGGCCCAGGGGCTCACCATCCACGGTGATGTTGAAGAACATGGTGGGGTTGACCATGGCTGATAGTACAGGGCTCCTGGTGGTGGCAGCAAAGCCTCTTTGCCCAACTTTTTATGTCTGTTTAGTTTTATCTATATCATTGTTATCCTCCATTCATTTATTCTGAAACAACCCCCCCTCTTTTTTTTTGAGATGGAGTTTTGCTCTTGTTACCTAGGCTGGAGTGCAATGGCTCAGTCTCGGCTCACCGCAACCTCAGCCTCCTGAGTAGCTGGGAGTAGAGGCATGTGCCACCACGCCCAGCTAATTTTGTATTTTTAGTAGACGTGGGGTTTTTCCATGTTGGTCAGGCTGTTCTCAAGCTCCCAATCTCAGGTGATCCACCAGCCTCGGCCTCCCAAAGTGCTGGGATTACAGGCATAAGCCACCATGCCTGGCCTAAAATGTTTTTTAAATAAAGCCAATTTACTTAGCGACTTAAGCCAATAAGCCTTTTTCATGGAAAGTCTCAGAGGTAATTTTCTAGGTTCAGAATACCAGATGATATAACCCTCACATTCCCCCAAAATATTCACTTTCAAAAATAGGCTAAGATAGCGAAAGACTCTTGTTGTCATAGACAGTTAAGGATGGTGTTTATGTGTGTGGTTCCTGTAGTATCCCACCAATACGTGGGGGGCTGCTAATCATAGACCTATTAATTCGAGACACCAGGTAGGCCTTCCCTGGATTGGACTTGCCCAGGACTAACCAGGCAATAAGTGTTGAGACTTCTTCCTTCTCACTGAAGTAATTTTATTTATTTATTTTTTAAATTAATTTTAAAAACTGAGGGGGGAGACAGGGTCTTGTTCTCTTACCCATGCTACAGTGCAGTGGCATGGTCGCAGCTCACTACAGCCTCAACCCGCTGCACTTAAGCCATCCTCCCACCTGAGCCTGTCAAGCAGATGGGAGTACAGGCATGTGCCAACCTACATGCCCAGCTAATTTTTAAAAATCATTTCTGGAGAGGAGGTCTCACTGTGTTGCCCAGGCTGGTCTCGAACTCCTGAGCTCAAGCAATCCTCCCATCACAGCCTCCCAAAGTGCTAGGATTACAGGTGTGAGCCACTGTGCCCAGCTTCAGTGAAGGAATGTTTTAAAAAGGAGAAGAAAAAGATAAAAGAGTTGAGACAATAAAATCAGACGTGAGCCACTGCGCCCGGCCCTCTTTCTCTTTTGAAAAGGCCTTGAAAGATGTCTCTCTCCTTCACCTTTTGTTGTGTCCTGTAACTTTTACTAATTATCTAAAGTAAGAGAGAAAAATTGTTTTTGAAAACAGGCAAAGTATCTTTTGAACATGGCTTTTATTCTGCATGCCTGTTATATCTGTATCTTTATGTGTGTCATATAGAAGTGATACTTCACTACCAAACTCTACTTGAAAGAGCTCTAATCAAGTAATTTAAAAAATGTAAGTGCTTATCACATTGGTAAAAGCTAGCTCAGATGCCTTTTAATTTACATAACCTTGGTAAAACTCTCCAGTAATTTAAAAATCTTCAAGTCACGTTTAAACCCTCAAGTTTTTTTTTTCCCCACTGGAAATTTGGGTTACTAGAAGTTAAGATAGTAGAAACATAAAATATGCTTTCATTAAAATTTCATTGGCTGGGGTGCAGTGGCTCAAGCCTATAATCCCAGCACTTTGGGAGGCTGAGGCAGGTGGATCACCTGAAGTCAGGAGTTCGGGACCAGCCTGGTCAACGTGGCAAAACCCCATCTGTGCAAAAATACAAAATTAGCTGGGCGTGGTGGCATGTGCCTGTAATCCCAGCTACTCGGGAGGCTGAGATGGGAGAATTGCTTGAACTCATAAGGTGGAGGTTGCAGTGAGCTGTGATCACACCACTACACTCCAGCCTGGGCGACAGAGCAAGACTCTGTCTCAAAAAATAATAATAATAAGCTAAGAGTTGCTTTATAATGAAGAAAATTATACAGATAAAACTAAATGGATTTTTTTTTTTTTTAAAGCAAAACAAAACAAGCCAGGGCAGCAAAACTCTGAGCCCTGTGGTTACCAAGAAAATAGTCAATATAGGGGAAGGGCAAAACCAAGTAACTATTTAAAACCAAAGGGTGTAATGTAAAGGAATTGTTCCATTTTGTAGATTGGTATCATTCAGCTTCTTTTTTTAAAAAAAACTTTAGTGGATTGTAAAAATAACTGCTTTAAGGACAAAATTCTTAATTTTAAATGCTACAGAATTTAAGAGCTTGTTTGGATTAACGCAGGACCCACAACTCATTACTGAACAGTCACTGAGTATATATGATCCAAACGCACAGTGGGTTTATTCCTGAAAAAGCAATCAGCCTAGTGGGCCAGATAATGCCATTATAAGGTCTGTTTGCCCTGAGAAGGGAACTGCCCAACTCTCCCTTTAAAATACCAAGTGAAGTACCCCAGATGAAGCAGTTAGTATGTTTCATATACAAGCCATGTTGCACTAGCTTGATGATAACTGGGATATCCTCCCACAAAATATGTCTATTACCCAGGTCATGGTAAATTTGGAGGTTAAGAGGGCCCATTTTACATGGGTGCCCCCCCACAGAATCATAGGTCTGTTTAAGAAGCCTTATCAAATATCCTATCCCTCATAGGTCTTACAGATGCAACCCCATGCTGGGAACCCAAACCCTTTGCACCAGAAAAGGTAAAATGGTCTGGGGATTAAAAAAAAAAAGGCTTCCTGGGACCAGAACATAAAAACATACAGGTTAATAGAACTGTAAAA
The DNA here is from genome assembly GCF_006542625.1 of Nomascus leucogenys. Lineage (NCBI taxonomy): Eukaryota > Metazoa > Chordata > Mammalia > Primates > Hylobatidae > Nomascus > Nomascus leucogenys. The sequence goes on from NC_044384.1 coordinate 77,151,829, forward strand.
TGTAAGATGTTTAAACAAGCTTTATCTAAGGTAGTTGTAACCCCTTTTACCTAAATGTCTTATGAAAATGGGTACTATAAGGCCGGGTGTGGTGGCTCACACCTGTAATCTCAGCACTTTGGGAGGCTGAGGCGGGTGGATCACAAGGTCAAGAGTTCAAGATTAGCCTGGCCAAGATGGTGAAACCCTGTCTCTACTAAAAATACAAAAATTAGCTGGGTGCAGTGGCAGGCACCTGTAATCTCAGCTACTCGGGAGGCTGGGGCAGGAGAATCACTTTGAACTCGGGTGGCAGAGGTTGCAGTGAGCCGAGATCGCGCCACTGCACTCCAGCCTGGGCAATAGAGTGAAACTGTGTCTCAAAAAAAAAAAAAAAAAAAAGAAAATGGGTTCTATATCTAATTGGGGGATTTGAGGGATGTTTTCCCCTTTCTAGTACTGTAAAACCGAAGACGTACATCTGCTCATGTAAATCCTCCATTGCATAGCCTTTTGTGTGGAGCATTTATCGGGGCTGATGCCAAAAACTAAGCCCTAACTTTTTAAGTGCAGATTAAGCCATTATTTATCTCTCCCTGTTTTACTTCCAAGGAAACCGAAATCATGGTATTCTGAAGACTAGAAACATGAATCTCCCTCATTTGGTATCCCACTGACCCTGGATCTGTTTCACTGCTAATGCTCTGCTGCTAAAACTATACAAGCTGCCTCCCTCTAGGCCAGGGCTCATGAGGTTATAAGGGCTGGTTTTGAGGGATAAAATTAGGTCAAGATTGTCTGGTCGAGGTGGCTCACGCCAGTAATCCCACCACTTTGGGAGACCGAGGTGGGTGGATCACTTGCGGTCAGGAGTTTGAGACCAGCCTGGCTAACAGAATGAAACCCCGTCTCTACTAAAAATACAAAGATTAGCCGGGTGTGGTGGTGCATGCCTGTAATCCCAGCTACTTGGGAGGCTGAGGCAGGAGAATCGCTTGAACCCAGGAGGTGGAGGTTGCAGTGAACTGAGATTGTGCCACTGCACTCCAGCCTGGGCGACAGAGCGAGACTCTATCTTGAAGAAAAAAAAAAAAAAAAAAGGTCAAGATTAAACCCTCCAAATCAAGAAGGGGGTTCTAAAAATGCCCAAACAGCTGGTAAAACAAAATTGGTTGCTTTCTGAACTATTATGTGTCACTTTTGCATCCACCCCAACCATAGAAATTTTCTGCTTACTATAAAATTAAGGAAAAATATTTACTAACATTATAAAATACCATGGAACAAAGCCTCCTGGGTATAATACTCCAAATTATAAGTTGTGAAGATAAATATATCTACAGATATAGATATGTATATATACATATTTTTAATCATTTTTCAGAGTGATGCTTATATTTTGTATAGCTAATTGCTATAAGTCTGTAACAGAAACCAAGCTTATAGTAGCTCAACACATAAAAGTTAAAAATAAGTCAGTCTGCCGGGCGTGGTGGCTCACTCCTGTAATCCTAGCACTTTGGTAGGCCAAGGTGGGCGGATTGCCTGAGGTCAGGAGTTCGAGACCACCCTGGGCAACATGGTGAAACCCCATCTCTACTAAAATACAAAAAATTAGCCAGGCGTGGTGGCGTGTGCCTGTAGTCCCAGCTACTTGGGAGGCTGAGGCAGGAGAACTGCTTGAACCCGGGAGGTGGAGGTTGCAGTGAGCCGAGATCATGCCCCTGCACTCCAGCCTGGGTGACAGAGCCAGACTCCGTCTCCATAAAAAATAAGATTAAAAAAAGAAAAAAAAGTCGTCTTGTAACTTTGTTTTTTGGGTTTATTGTCAGCTTTTGTTTGTTTGTTTGTTTTTTACTTAATAATTTTAAGAAGTAATGAATGCCTGTCCACATCCATTCCTATATGGCCTAAAACAATTAATTGACTATAAGTCTTTTGACTTTTAAGGCCCTCAGCCATAGGGAGTCCTGCTGAGGAAAAAACACTGTAGAATTATATGACTTTTCCGGTGACAAAACCTTTTCTCCCAGATACCAGTATATGGTGCAATACAAAATTTGTGGGAAAAATAGCTTTCTACTTTTAATAAGTCTGTAACAATTTAAACACCAAGGACCAGGCATTTCTCCCATTTAATTTATATCCTCCCTCAGGATGCTATACCTATGGAGATAAATTGGCCAGAAGAGAGATTAAATTTATTACATTCTAATATAATGTTGGTATCACAATTTTCAAATAAGATTTATCACAGGGTTTAAATAACCCTTATTAAGGAGTATAAACACACTGTAAGTCTATTCAAAGACTATGATGATGCATGCAGGGTTTTTCCTGGCTGATTGGGTTATTTACTGCCCTCAGATTCTACCTATAACTCTGAACGCCCAAATCTTCACTGTCTTTATGATATTTGTTATTATATTAGCATTAGGCATTTCTTGTAAATATTATGCTAGATACAGCAAAAGGCAAAGGCACAGTTAAAGACCCGGATCATAATAGCTCAGAAAATAGATCTGATCCGGGATTTTTTTTAGACGAAGCCTGACTCCATTTCACCCCTTAAACAATTGACTATTACATCAGGTCAGACCATGTCCTCCCCCCATTATCCAAATCGCTAATATTTAAAACTATTACCATCAAATCAAAGGACTCTAGAAACAAGCCTTCCTAGTCCTGTGGGACCCTGCCAGATGGCCAAATCAGACAACTCTAGGAATGAGGTTTCCTAGTACGTTGGGACTTGCTGGTGTTTGTTGGCCTACACATACATTCTGTGGAATGCTTTTTGGCCAAGAGAGGGGAGTGAGGACTAAGCCGTGATTTTTTTTTATCTTGCCCAAATTCCTTTCTAAGGGGTCTGGAGAATCATGCCCTAAAAACCATAAATTCTCATCAGATGGGTTTTATTTAACCCTGGATATCCATTGTGACTTACTTTCCAATCTGACTCTGGCATAACAAGGAAGAAACTAAAAATGTTTTACCCCAAAATCTGTTTCCTTCCCATACCTTGAAATTGCCCTGCAAATTCTCTTCTGGGAAAAAATCCACATTGTATAGAGAATCCCCTCTCGCCTTTGTTTTCCTTCCTTCTTTCTTTCCCAGATCCAGGAAATAATCAACTAAGAGATAGGCACCCTTTTAAGTCCAATAAGAAACGATTTACAACCTGCCGTCTCTAAAGTCTGCTGAGAGCTTCCTCTGCACAATAAAACTTGGCCTCCACAATCCTTTATCATAACCTGAACATTCCTTTCTGTGAATCCCAGGTCTTCAGACAAACTCAACCAATTGTCTGCCAGAAAATGTTTAAATTTACCTATTATAGCCCCGCTTTGAGTTGTCCTGCCCTTCTGAACGAAACCAATGTATTTCTTAAATGTATTTGATTGATGTCTCATGCCTCCCTAAAATATTAAGCTGTACCCAGGGCATCTTGGGCACATGTTCTCAGGACCTCCTGAGGGCTGTGTCGTGGGCCATGGTCACTCATATTTGGCTCAGAATAAATCTCTGAAAATATTTTACAGAGTTTGACTCTTTTTGTTTTTTTTTTTTTTTTTTTTTTTTTTTTGAGACGGAGTCTCGCTCTGTCGCCCAGGCTGGAGTGCAGTGGCGCAATCTCGGCTCACTGTAAGCTCCGCCTCCCGGGTTCACGCCATTCTCCTGCCTCAGCCTCCCCAGTAGCTGGGACTACAGGCACCCGCCACCACGCCTGGCTAATTTTTTGTATTTTTAGTAGAGACGGGGTTTCACCGTGGTCTCGATCTCCTGACCTCGTGATCCGCCCGCCTCGGCCTCCCAAAGTGCTGGGATTACAAGCATGAGCCACCGCGCCCGGCTGAACTGTTGTTTTCACAGAGACTGAGTTTTTCAGCTCTGAAGAGAAAGGGTGTTTGCTCTTCCCAGCTGATAGGTGTCCCTGGGTGACTGGGGGCCTCGTGGGAGTGTCCAGGGGGTTGACCCCCAAGACGTACAGCGGCCCTAAAGGGAAATCCCCCAAAAACAATTAATTTAAAAAATGGCTCATCCAGGAAACGCATATAAGGGCTGATCACCCAGCGTTTTGAGCCCTCTCAGAGGTCACAGACCTCTGGAGAGAGACACTTAAGAGGGCAGAAGCAACTCAGTGGTGACACTGTGGAGTCCTGCCCGCAAGCAGCACGCATCGATCCACCACACAAGAACCCTAGGCTACAGCTCAGCTCCTCTAAGGAGAAAAAAAAAAAAAAAGGCAAGAAACAAATCTAAGAATAAGGAGAAAATGAGGAGAATGTCCCCTTTTCGGGTCCTCCATAGGTTTTATGGCACCTCTACTTACCAGAGTTGATATAAAATGGAAGTAATATGGTCTTTGTGCACATTTGCATTAAGAAAAAAGAGTCCGAGACAGGTTGGATCGCAAGGTCAAGAGTTCGAGTCCAGCCTGGCCAATATAGTGAAACCCCTTCTCTACTAAAAATACAAAATTAGCCAGGCATGGTGGCATGTACTGTAGTCCAGCTACTAAGACTGAAGCAGGAGTATCGCTTGAACCCAGGAGACGGAGGTTGTGGTGAGCCAAGATCATGCCACTGCACTCCAGCCTGGGCAATAGAGCGAGACTCTGTCTCAAAAGAAAAAAAAAAATTATATATATATATATATATATATATATATATGCATGTGGCGGGCACGGTGCCTCACGCCTGTAATCCCAGTATTTTGGGAGGCCGAGGCGGGTGGATCACCTGATGTCAGGAGTTCGAGACCAGCCTGGCCAACATGGTGAAACCCCTTCTCTACTAAAAATACAAAAATTAGCCAGCCATGGTGGTGGGCGCCTGTAATCCCAGGTACTTGGGAGGCTGAGGCAGGAGAATCGCTTGAACCCAGGAGGTGGAGGTTGCAGTGAGCCAAGATCACACCATTGCACTCCAGGCTGGGCAACAAGAGTGAAACTGTCTCAAAAAAAAACAAAAAACAAAAAACAAAAAAAAAGGTCAGGCATGGTGGCTCATGCCTGTAATCCCAGCACTTTGGGAGGCCGAGGCAGGCAGATCATCTGAGGTCAGGAGTTCGAGATCAGCCTGGCCAACATGGCAAAACTCCGTCTCTACCAAAAATACAAAAATTAGCCAGGCATTGGTGGTGGGCACCTGTAATCCCAACTACTCGGGAGGCTGACGCAGGAGAGTCACTTGAACCCAGGAGGCGGAGGTTGCAGTGAGCTGAGATCGCACCATTGCACTCCAGCCTGAGCAAAAAGAGGGAAACTGTGTCTCAAAACAAAAATAAAAACAAAAAAAACAAGAATCTTGAAGAGTGAATTTTTGCCCTCAAATAAAATAACTGGGTTGCTCGAGAGAGAGATATTTAGGGTAAAACAGCCTAACCATTGTGAATGATCTGTGTAAGTCATAATAAGGTTAGTAAGAAGGAATTTTTAAAGGGGTTGTATAATTCAGTTAGCTATGATTAAAGGAAATCATATCTTTCTAGAGATTAGTCTTTAATATTTTAAAAAATGCACTAACACAAAAATTAGTTAAAACAAGATTTTATTACAAATATTGAGTTATTTTTAATTCAAGAAATTTTTAAATTCTGTAATGTGTTTCCTTTAACATTCGTCAGATTGATATCTTAAAAGTGCCACTCTTTCTGGTTTTGTTTTTTTTTTGTTTTTTTTTTGTTTTTTGAGATGGAGTTCCGCTCTGTCGCTCAGGCTGGAGTGGAGTGGTGCAGTTTCCACTCACTGCAACATCTGCCTCCCGGGTTCAAGCGATTCTCCTGCCTCAGCCTCCCGAGTAGCTGGGATTACAAGCACGTGCCACTGCGCCTGGCTAATTTTTGTATTTTTAGTAGAGACGGAGTTTTGCCATGTTGGCCAGGCTGGTCTTGAACTCCTGACATCAGGTGATCTGCCCGCCTCAGCCTCCCAAAGTGCTGGGATTACAAGGGTGAGCCATTGCACCCAGCCTTTTTTTTTTTTTTGAGACCAAAAAAATCAAATCAATGTATTTGATGTCTCGTGCTTCCCTAAAATATATAAAACCAAGCTGTAGAGCACCTTGGGCACATATTCTCAGGACCTCCAGAGGGCTGTGTCACAGGCCATGGTCACTCATATTTGCCTCAGAATAAATCTCTTAAAACATTTTACAGAGTTTGACTGTTTTCGTCAACACTGGCCACTGGACTTCACCCAAAAATAAGGCCTCCAAGTGGTGGAGACCAAGAAGCTCCCACTTGGTCACAAGTCAAGCTTCCAAGGACATAAGATGAGAAGGAAACCTCATCTGGTTTTTATTTTGGGGACCCACAGCACAATTTGTATGCCATTCTGATAAGAATTTTAAAACTCACCCACCAGTCTGGAGGGCCAGCTTGACCAATAGGCTTACAGGGGCTTTATTCTGATGTTGTACTTTATGGTACCCTACTCTATGACAAAATAACACAGGAAGATATAATAAGAGAAAAAGACTATTTTGGGGAGAAAAAGAATCAGACAATGTGAATATTCATACCAAAAACATATCAAAGTCGCTACACCTAAGACTAATCATACAAATGTTCTTCTCCCATTAATCTTAAATTTGGAAAGGAAAAGGAGACCAACAGTGGTTTTTCTCTCTTTGTTGTGTCTTTTTCTTTTTACTAGTGTTTCCATGTGCGTTGTTAATTTCTCCTGTCAATCTGCCTTTTGTCAGCTCATTTTCAGCAAACCTTTAGAAGGTGGAGGGGAGGCTACCTGTGTCCCTATAAGCAACATCTGTGCTCAGATGAAGGCGCATCATCCAGAATTTTTGTACTTTTTCCAGCCCCCAAAATGAGTCATTACCTTTATCAGAACCCACTCCCTTATTTTTTTCCTCCTTCCTTTTCCTGCTTCCTCTTTTTCCCAAACTGTATAATTAATTAGCTCAAATGTAGCCTTGCTATTTCAAAGGATCTTTCATTTGATATTTGATGCCACTTCAATGAAAATGGGACCCCAAAATGTAAGTGCATAGTAATAAAGATTTTTAATAAGTATAGGAGACCTTTTATAAAGTTCATTTATCTGTATAATATGCAAAATGCTGGAAGTTTTTATATTTTATTCTTACTCTGATAGAATTTTAAAAAAATGCTTAGGGTTAATAGCCAATTTTTGTTTTTCTGGAAAATGCATGGTTCATCTATTTACCTTGCTGATTGGGACTAGGTTCTAAGAGCTTCTAGATAGCTGAACACAGGAAGGTTCCTGGAACATATCCTTTTGGGTTTTTGTGGAACTTCATTACATAGGTGTGACTAATTAAATCATTGGCCATTGGTGATCAGCTGAACTTTCAGCCTGGTGGTGAGGGGGTGGGGCCGAAAGTCCTAACCTGCTAATCATGTGGTGTCCTTAGGCCATATGGTCCTTGTGGGAGCATCATAAGAGTGTACTTACACAAACTTAGATGGCCTATTACACACCTAGGCTTTATGGCACAGCCTATTGCTCCCAGGCACAAACCTACACAACATGTTACTGTACTAGTAAGCAATTCAACACAATGGTAAGTATTTATCTAAATATATCTAAACACAGAAAAGGTACAATAAAAATATGGTATTATAATCTTATGGGACCACTGTTGTATATATGGTCTATTGCTGACCAAAATGTCATGATATGGCACATGACTATATATTTCACAGCATAACAGTGTGTCAGTGATAACTGTGGTTGTGTTTTTTTTTTTTTTTTTAAGTCCTCATGTGTAAGACACAGTGAGGAATTTTTTTTTTTTTTTTTTTTTTTTTTTTTTTTTTTTTTGAGATGGTGTTTCACTCTTGTCACCCAGGCTGGAGTGCAATAGCGCTTTCTCGGCTCACTGCAACCTCCGCCTCTCGAGTTCAAGCGATTCTCCTGCCTTAGCCTCCTAGTAACTGGAACTACAGGCGCCTGCCATCACGCCCGGCTGACTTTTTGTGTGTTTTTAGTAGAGACGGGTTTCACCATGTAGGCCAGGCTGGTCTAGAATTCCTGACCTCAGGTGATCCACCCGCCTCGGCCTCCCAAAGTGCTGGGATTACAGGCGTGAGTCACTGCACGCAGCTGATAGTGAGGAATTTACAGATGAAATGATATAGGTGGAATTTGCTTTAAGTTTCTCTAAGAAGAAAAAATGGGTGGCATATATGAATTGGAAATCACAGTGGCAAAATGTTGGTTACTGTTGAAGCTGGGTAATAGAGGTTCATACAGTTATCCTCTCTTCTGTATGCTTCAAATTATCCATAATAAAAAGTTTTAAAACAATTAAATAGAACAACCAAGAGCTCTGCATTATAGAGTCATCCTAGAACCCAAGGCTCATTCTGTCTTCAACCTGTGGCCTTGGGTCATCCCAGCATCATCCAGCCAGCAAATGAAGAAAAGCTGGAATGCAGGCGGGGTGCGGTGGCTCACGCCTGTAATCCCAGCACTTTGGGAGGCCGAAGCAGGCGGATCACAAGGTCAGGAGATCCAGACCATCCCGGCTAACACGGTGAAACCCGGTCTCTACTAAAAAATACAAAAAATTAGCCGGGCGTGGTGGCGGGTGCCTGTAGTCCCAGCTACTCGGGAAGCTGAGGCAGGAGAACGGCGTGAACCTAGGAGGCGGCGGAGGCAGTGAGCCGAGACCCCAGCCTGGGCGACAGAGAGACTCCGTCTCAAAAAAAAAAAAAAGGAATGCAAGGGCACACCCTTTCTTAACTGCCTGAACCCAGAAGTGGTAAATCACTTTTCATTCACATTCCATTCTCAAGTACTAGTCACACAGTTCTACCTGGATGCAAAGAGATAGGGAGAGAGTCTAGCTGCAGTATGCCTGGGAAGAACAGAAATGAAGTTTGCAGTAGCAATAGCTAGTCCCTCCATAGACCATTTTCTGTCCTTAGAGAATTTCTTTTGGTCCTACCTTTGGTCTCCTGGTTAACTACAACTCTCTTTTAAAATTCATCTTTCAGCCAGGCACAGTGGCTCACGCCTATAATCTCAGCACGTTGGGAGGCCCGAGGCAGGTGGATCATATGAGGCCAGGAGTTCAAGACCAGCCTGGCCAACATGGTGAAACCCCATCTCTACTAAAAATACAAAAGTTCACCAGGCATGGGGGCAGGTGCCTGTAATCCCAGCTACTAGGAGGCTGAGGCAGGAGAATTGCTTGAATCCAGGAGGCAAAGGTTGCAGTGAGCCGAGGTTGTGCCATTGCACTCCAGCCTGGGTGACAGATCAAGACTCCTCCGTCTCAAAAAAAATAAAAAATAAAAATAAATAAAATTAATCTTTCCACAACTTTCATTCCCAGTTCTAACCCACCTAGTTTCATTCATGAAAATCTTTCCTGGCAGGGCAGGGTGGCTCATGCCTGTAATCCCAGCACTTTGGGAGGCCGAGGCGGGCAGATCACAAGGCCAAGAGATCAAGACCATCCTGGCCAATGTGGTGAAACCCCATCTCTACAAAAATACAAAAGCCAGGCGTGGTGGTGGGCCTCTGTAGTCCCAGCTACTCGGGAGGCTGAGGCAGGAGAATCGCTTGAACCTGGGAGGCAGAGGTTGCAGTGAGCCGAGATCATGCCACTGCATTCCAGCCTGGGCAACAGAGCAAGAGTCTGTCAAAAAAAAAACTTTCCTAATTTCTGCCTCAGGTATAATATTTACTAAAGTCTATCATACTCCCTCACCCCTATTTTCCTTTTTTTTTTTTTTTTTTTTGAGATGGAGTTTCGCTCTGTTGCCCAGGCTGGAGTGCAGTGGCACGATCTCGGCTCACTGCAACCTCCGCCTCCCAGGTTCAAGCGATTCTCCCACCTCAGCCTCCTGAGTAGCTTTGATTACAGGTGTATGCCACCGTGCTCGGCTAATTTTTTTGTATTTTTAGTAGAGATGGGGTTTTGCCACGTTGACCAGGCTGGTCTTGAACTTCTAATCTCTGGTGATCCACCCACCTCAGCCTCCCAAAGTGCTGGGATTACAGGCTTGAGCCACAGCACCTGGCCAGGAGAGCTTTATTTCTCATAAAAAGTTGCAGCCTGCAGGCTATCCTGTCAGGCAGGGAAGCATAGCCTCCGCTCAGAAGCTAAAAACAGACACTTGGAGTGAGGGGTAAAGGAAACAGGAATTTATGCTAAGCAGGGTGGCCAAATACACATATTTAATAAGCTATCGGCAGAGTCATGAATATTTATGAAAGGAGAAACATGTGCATGCTCAGTTGAGCTTCATATCTGTCCAAAAGACCCATGTTCAAAAGTGGTAATGTTACCATGATCTGAGGTGGAGTTTTCAGCCCTCTCAAGTCAAAAGGTGAAGCAGAGGACACAAACTCTCTCTGCATTCTCCTTAGCCTGGCCAGATCCACTGCATGGTCACTGGTTTCTTATCAGGAGGCAATGCTGGTTAGTTGTTTTGTCCTAACTGCAAAAGGGAGGGGCAGTGTCAGGCAGTTGGTTGATGTCAGGTGGAGCAAGTCTTTTCAGAGGGCTGGTTTCTGTTTAACTTTCTGTTAAAGAAAGCCTAATGTTGGTAAGTGACGGAAGGGATATAAAGAGGTGTGTCTGACCTCACACCCTGTCATGGCCGAGAACTCAGTTTTCAAGGTTTCTCTGGGGTCCCCTTAGCCAAGAGGGAGTCTGTTCAGTCACTTCAGGGCTTAGAATTGTATTACTTCTCAGTGTCTTTGTCATGTTTATTGTCTGTCTCACTTGCTCACTTGGTGGTTACATTCTAGAACAGGGGTATCTAATCTTTTGGCTTCCCTGGGCCACATTGGAAGAATTGTCTTGGGGCACACATAAAATACACTAACACCTAATGATAGCTGATGAGCAAAAAAAAAAAAAAATCAAAAATATAATGTTTTAAGAAAGTCTATGAATTTGTGTTGGACCCCATTCAAAGCCATCCTGGGCTGCATGTGAGCCACAGGTTGGACAAGAAGGTTGTTCTAGAAGGTGAGAAAACTGTAAGACAAGAGTATTGGAAAGGGCTTTTGAGAGCTCTGAAAGCCCCTTTCAGCTCTCAAATTATATCAAAAGTACATGGATTATCACGATGATATTGGGTGGGGAGGAATGATTAAGTAATGGGGGCTGGGCTCGGTGGCTCACACCTGCAATCCCAGCACTTTAGGAGGCCGAGGCGGGCAGATCATCTGAGCTCAGGAGTTCCATACCAGCCTGGGCAACATGGGGAGACCCGGTCTCTACAAAAAATACAAAAATTAGCCAGGTGCAGTAGTGTGCGCCTGTAGTCCCAGCTACTTGGGAGGCTGAGTCAGGAGAAACACAAGCCCAGGTGGCAGAGGTTTCAGTGAGCCGAGATCACACCGTTGCACTCTAGCCTGGGCGATGGAGCAAGACTGTCTCAAAAAAAAAATTAAACATATAGAATAGCTAGATATTATATTAATGGGCTATTATCAAGAAAACTTACCTGGAAAAGTTTTATTCTACCAGTGTCACACTGAGTTGATTTTAATAATCTTACGATTTTATACAGTATCATGCTTTATACAACTCTTTTTAATCTATTATCTCATTTAATCCCCCAGTAGCATTTTGAAATAGTGTTCAGTTGAGGAAACCAAAGCTAAGGGATTAAGTGCTTTGTTGAAAAAGCACCGCAGGCCTGGCGCGGTGGCTCACGCCTGTAATCTCAGCACTTTGGGAGGAGGCCGAGGCGGGTAGATCACCTGAGGTCAGGAGTTCGAGACCAGCCTGGCCAACATGGTGAAACCCTGTCCCTACTAAAAATACAAAAAATTAGCCGGGTGTGGTGGCGTGTCTGTAATCCCAGCTACTCGGGAGGCTGAGACAGGAGAAACACTTGAACCCGGGAGGCGGAGGTTGCAGTGAGCCAAGATCACGCCATTGCACTCTAGCCTGGGCAACAAGAGTGAAACTGCGTCTCAAAAAGAAAAAAGAAAAGCACCAGCAAGTTTGTGGCAGGAGTAGAACCTGAATCCAGGTCTTCTGACTGATGTTTATCCCTGTACACCTTACCTAACTGCAGTTCTTTATTGTTCCCATTCCCAGTTTGGATCGCTATTGGTTTTTATTACATATTTAGTTCCCTTTTCCACCTAAATTAGCTCTAGTCACTGCATTCCTGTTATAATACTTCGATTCTGTTCCAGAGAGAAGTGGAGATCCTGATGTTTCTAAGTGCCATTGTGATGATGAAGAACCGCAGATCCAGTAAGTTTAGCCCACTTCTCAGTCTCAAGGTTAGATCTAACGCCCTTTGGAGGTGCTTTCCTTCATTTTAAGAGAGTGGCAATCATTTGGTAAATTTGTCCTACGTTTAATTCCAAGGCTGAATTTGAACTTGGACTTCTATCCCCTCCCTGTCTCCTATCTCAAAGTGCCCCATGAAGAGGGACAAAGAATGGGATATAGGAGTGCACAGCCCAGCCTGACCTGTGTGACATCTCTGTGTTTCAGTCACTGTGGAGCAACATATAGGCAACATTTTCATGTTTAGTAAAGTGGCCAACGCAATTCTTTTCTTCCGCTTGGATATTCGCATGGGCCTACTTTACATCACACTCTGCATAGGTGAGGAAACTGCCTTTCTTTTTTTTTTTCTTTTTTTGTAAGACTGTGTTGATAGACTTGATTGTGGAAACCACAGTTCCAACAGTTGCAATCCCAAACATGTTTCTCCATACCCTTCTTCCATATCTCATACCTAATTAATTATATATGTAGCTCAGATGATAACAGTTTACAGAGACTGTATTTGTAGAGGTAGAATGTGTTGGCGGTCTACATATATCCACAAGTGTATAATCTTTGGGGGTATGTAGCTCAGATGATAACAGTTTACAGAGACTGTATTTGTAGAGGTAGAATGTGTTGGTGGTCTACATATATCCACAAGTGTATATTCTTTGGGGGCTGAAATGCTTGGGTTGGTTTGGAAGTAAATACCCTGTGTAAGGCTTTTTATGTTTCCTTCGACATCTTCTTTCTGTGTTTAGTGTTCCTGATGACGTGCAAACCCCCTCTATATATGGGCCCTGAGTATATCAAGTACTTCAGTGATAAAACCATTGATGTGAGTGCTCTTTCCCCTTTCTGTTTCTTGGGTCCGTTGTGGGTGATTTTGTAGTTGTGCTCTCCATTCACTAGGAGGAACAACAGTGCTTCAAAATGGATGTCAAGGGCACTGTGGTTCATTATGAGAGCCGGGGGAGAGGGAACGCCAGGATGAGGAATTAGATGCTAAAGTCTGAACCTTCCCAGGAGGCTATGTGGATCCAGCTCACTTTTCTTCCCTGTATTTGGCAGGAGGAACTAGAACGGGACAAGAGGGTCACTTGGATTGTGGAGTTCTTTGCCAATTGGTCTAATGACTGCCAATCATTTGCCCCTATCTATGCTGACCTCTCCCTTAAGTGAGTATTGCAAAGGGAGGGATGGTGGAAATGGAGATGCTGTGCCTTCCCTCTCACTGTTTTTGGCTTTTTTTTTTCTTTCTTTTGGCCTTGATTTTCACACATGGCAACCAAAGGCATCTCCCTCTCCCCTCTTAAATATCTATACTTCCACTTTCCTTGATCCATTTTTTTTTCAGTATATTAAATAATATATTCTTTTCAGGTACAACTGTACAGGGCTAAATTTTGGGAAGGTGGATGTTGGACGCTATACCGATGTTAGTACGCGGTATGTAAAGACCTGGGCAGAGGGTCTGAGCAGGGAATCACTTTGAGTGATACATACAGGAACATTTAGAGAACTTTCTGGGCCCTGCAGGTACAAAGTGAGCACATCACCCCTCACCAAGCAACTCCCTACCCTGATCCTGTTCCAAGGTGGCAAGGAGGTAATGCGGCGGCCACAGATTGACAAGAAAGGACGGGCTGTCTCATGGACCTTCTCTGAGGTACCTGAAAGGAAAGGCAGGTGCATGAAGGGTGTAGAACAGTAGGTGGGCTTTCAAGCCCTACCCGGGTTTGATTCACAGCTCTGCCACTTGCCCATTAGCTTTGAGGGTGTGGACTAGTTACTAGACCTCATGTATTAATTCATTTAGCAAATATATATTATGTGCCAGACCTGCTAGTACTGGGGAACAATCATTAGTTAAGATTTGGTCTCAGGCCAGGCACAGTGGCTCACGCCTGTAATCCCAGCACTTTGGGAGGCCGAGGCTGGCAGATCACCTGAGGTCAGGAGTTCGAGACCAGCCTGACCAACATGGAGAAACCCCGTGTCTACTAAAAATACAAAATTAGCCGAGTGTGGTGGCGCATGCCTATAATGCCAGTTACTTGGGAGGCTGAGGCAGGAGAATCGCTTGAACCCGGGAGGTGGAGGTTGCAGTGAGCCGAGATTGCGCCATTGCGCTCCAGTCTGGGCAACAAGAGACTCCATCAGAAAAAAAAAAAAGATTCTGTCTCGAAGGCCGCTGCACATATTGTCTGTAGGTATTAGGTTCCCTGTCAGTTAATTGGAGGTAATAACCCCTGGCTTACAGGGTTGTTTTGCAGATTACATTAAATAATTTAGGTATAATTCTTGGCACGGTGATTGGCACATAATGGGTATTTAACTATTAGTTGACTTTTCTGGGTACCTAAAAAAGAGGAAGGTTAGGGAAGATTTTTGTCCTTTGCTTACTCCTTCCTTTCCCAGACTTTGTGTAAAATACCTCTTACTTCCCAGGCTCTTTACTCTCCCTTCCAACCCAGATCCTGATGTGTGCATCTCTTTTGTGCAGGAGAATGTGATCCGAGAATTTAACTTAAATGAGCTATACCAGCGGGCCAAGAAGCTATCAAAGGCTGGAGACAATATCCCTGAGGAGCAGCCTGTGGCTTCAACCCCCACCACAATGTCAGATGGGGAAAGCAAGAAGGATAAATAAGATCCTCACTTTGGCACTGCTTCCTCTCTTGTCAATTCCAGGCTCCTTCCATAACCACAAGCCTGAGGCTACAGCCTTTTATTTATATTTTCCCTTTGGCTGTGACTGGGTGGGGCAGGGTGCGGCTTCTGATTTTAAAGAGGCATCTAGGGAATTGTCCGGCACCCTACAGAAAGGCCTGCCATGCTGTGGCCAACTGTTTCACTGGAGCAAGAAAGAGATCCTACGATGGAGGGGGAAATGGTTTCCCTCCGAGCTTGAGTCAGTGTGTTAACTGCTTATCAGCTATTCAGACATCTCCATGGCTTCTCCATGAAACTGTGGTTTCATTATTCCTTCTTAGTCGACCTGCACAGCCTGGTTAGACCTAGATTTAACCCTAAGGTAAGATGCTGGGGTATAGAACGCTAAGAATTTTCCCCCAAGGACTTTTGGTTCCTTAAGCCCTTCTGGCTTGGTTTATGGTCTTCATTAAAATTATAAGCCTAACTTTGTCACTAGTCCTAAGGAGAAACCTTTAACCACAAAGTTTTTATCATTGAAGACAATATTGAACAACCCCCTATTTTGTGGGGATTGAGAAGGGGTGAATAGAGGCTTGACTTTCCTTTGTGTGGTAGGACTTGGAGAAATTCTCTGGACTTTCACTAACCCTCTGACCTACTCCCCACACCCAGTTGATGGCTTTCCATAATAAAATGATTGGGATTTCCTTTTGATTGCGCCTTTGTGTGTTTCTGTATTAGAAATGCCTGGCAACTGCAGAGGAATTGCCCATCTTAACGGCAAAGGCCATCCTATTTGGTTTCACCAAATGCCGGGCATTGATCCCCAGGACTGGCAAGAGTTGGAGAAGGCTAGTTTCCATAAGTCTGGAATAGGGGCCACATGTTAGGTGGTGGGTTTAGTTTGGAATTGGCCCGCGGTTGCCAGGGAGGGGCGTTTGGCGGCGGATGGTGGCACACAACATTTAGCGCGACGCAAAGGTACAGAAAAGACTGCGCGAAGCGAGGCTAGCAGTCGGACCTAGTCTCCGCCCCTTCCTGCTGTGTTCACCATCCCAGCGTCCCCTGTCCCGTCGACCCGAAGTGATGGGTGGTTCCGTCAGGCGCTTCCCACACTTCCCCGCTCTCTGCTTGCAAAGTGGTTGTGCCCCAAGGTCCGCCTCCAGGCCACGTGGGTGCTGCGGGCCACGCTTTCCGTTGCTTGGAGAGAGGTTTCCGCTGTAGGAGCGGAGCTTCCGGGCTGCGCTCTTCGCTGCCCAGTTCCCGCTCAGTGGTCGCGTCTCCGCCCTCCACCCACCAGTCCCGCTGCATTCTCGGCCGGGCTCTAGGCGCCATGGCTCCGCGCGGGAGGAAGCGGAAGGCTGAGGCCGCGGTGGTCGCCGTAGCCGAGAAGCGAGAGAAGCTGGCGAACAGCGGGGAGGGAATGGAGGAGGCGACCGTTGTTATCGAGCATTGGTGAGGGGCCTGGAGAGTAACGGGGTAGAGGGAACAGTGGCGCCGCGGGGCCAGGGGCTCCGGTTTCTAACCTCTCCGTCTCTCCCTAGCACGAGCTGACGCGTCTATGGGCGCAACGCCGCGGCCCTGAGCCAGGCGCTGCGCCTGGAGGCCCCAGAGCTTCCAGTAAAGGTGAACCCGACGAAGCCCCGGAGGGGCAGCTTCGAGGTGACGCTGCTGCGCCCGGACGGCAGCAGTGAGTGGGGACCTGGGTGTGGGGGAAAGGGACGTGGGTTCCGAAGAGAGGAAGCGCTATTCTTAGAAACCGCGGCAGTCTCGTGACTTCAGAGACGCGCTCGTGGGTTCCGAAGTATTGTAACTTCGCTTCATTCTGTCCTTTCAGGTGCGGAGCTCTGGACTGGGATTAAGAAGGGGCCCCCACGCAAACTCAAATTCCCTGAGCCTCAAGAGGTGGTGGAAGAGTTGAAGAAGTACCTGTCGTAGGGAGATTTGGGTAGAAGTCCTCATGCTGAGGTCTGAAATGGGAAGTGGGGGGGTGCGACCGCTTTTGAGGAAGAGAAGGCATTGATCTTGGTGTGGCTACAAGTACCCACCTGGCGTGGGTAGCTCACGCCTGCAATCCCAGCACTCTAGGAGGTCGAGGCAGGAGTGGATGACCAACATAGGGAGACCCCGTCTATTTGAAAAAAAAAAAAAAAAAAAAGAAAAAAACACAAAAAAAAACGGGGAGGGGGGAGGGACAGCATTAGGAGATATACCTAATGCTAAATGACGAGTTAATGGGTGCAGGAAATCAACATGGCACATGGATACATAGTAACAAACCTGCACATTGTGCACATGTACCCTAAAACCTAAAGTATAATAAAAAAATTAAATAAATAAATAAAACTTTGACTACATATCGCTTATAGAAAGTATGTCAATTGAACAAAGAAAAGAAGCATAATTATACAAATAAAATTTGGGTATCTCAAAACAAAAAAAACCACAGTATTGTTTTCTGTCTAGTGTGCCCTAAGTGCAATTTATGTCCTTTGGAAGACTGTAGTTGACTGTTGCCCTGGGGGTATGGACAAGTTTTCCATTTAGAAGTTTATTTCATGTTACGTCATTTATGCTTATCCCTACACTCTTCTGTTTGGTTCTTGGGTGTTCTGTTACTGTTCCCTGTGTTAACACTACACTACAATACCATCACATGTGGTTACAAGGATTTTGACCTTGTCTTTGTCCCTAGTGTTTCATACAGTGCTTTGGCATGTTCTGCACTTACTATGTTGAGTGAGATTTGGAGGAAGGATGCAATCCTTGAGCTTCAGGGTTTGTGAGTTCCAGGGTTGGGGAACATGTCTTCCTCAGTCCTTATGATTGCCTGGATCCTTTCTCTAACCTTATTTCCCTTCTCATTTTTGCAGCTTTGTGTCCCTGGTGATGTTGGAACATTAATGATGGAACATGCCTAAACTTCAGTCATGTGCCTGAAGCCATGGTTTCTTCCCCACCAGAAATGAAGGTTCAGTTATGAGGCAACCCTCTAGTAAGGCATTGTAAAAGTTACTGGATTTGGTTTAATAAAAGTTGAAATAAAGTATTTGAGTAATAGAGTAAAACTTAATCTTAAGGGATGGACAAAGCCAGCCTTGTTGAGTTGGGAGTCCTTATTTTTCATAGCCCAAGATAGCCATGTGACCTGGAACTTTAACAAAAAAAATTTTTAAGAGCCAGAGTCTCACTTTGTCACCCACGCTGGAGTATAGTGGTGCTATCTCACTCACTGCAACCTTTGTCTCCCAGGTTCAAGCGATTCTCCTGCCTCAGTCTCCTGAGTAGCTGGGATCACAGGTGCACACCACCATGCCTGGCTAATTTATTTTTTATTTTTCGTAAAGGCGGGGTTTCACCATGTTGGCCAGGCTGGTCTCAAACTCCTGACCTCAAGTGATATGCCTGCCTTGACCTCCCAAAGTGCTGGCGTTACAGGCATGATGAGCCACCGCACCTGGCCTGACCTGGAACTTTTAGGGTCTCTGGTAAAACATGAGAAATATTTGTAAAAATTATGGGAGCAAAGTAAATAATTTATTTTTTAAAAAAGCAACTGTATCTTTTTCAACTTACTTTTTGGAAGTAATGATGGAAGTACATCTTCTTGGCCCCTGCAGAGGTTTTAGCTAGACTTCCTAATACTGGCAGTGAATAAGCCCCACTTTAGGTGCTGGACAGCATCCATCACTCCCACCCACTTAGTATTCCACCCAACACTGCTTCACACCTTCCTCTGGAACATTTTCTTAAACAATACCCCACCACAGAGGGTGTTCTTTCTCAGCTTTTCCTAAATTACCAGAGACTGGATACCTTATGACCTGAGAGACCTGGCCTTGGCTGTTACCTATGACCCACTAGAATTGGGGAGCACACAGTTTGTTTCAGTTGTCACTAACTGGAAAATAGATTACAAAGATGGTACAAGTTCATAATTTTCTATCTATGGTACCCTTGGCTTCTGCCTGGCTTCTGAGGCTTAGGGAAGGGAGGAAGGGACCTACAAAGAGCCAGAGTACACCTGCCTCTTGTGCCTAGGGCACGTGCCAGCTTCTCTGCCAGTAAGCCTTTTGTTAGCTAACACTTCCCATCCTCCCAGGGCCCCTAACCTGCCCTCCCCCCTCCACTATGTTAGTATATCTACCTCTGTTTCTGACTCTGAAGAAGGGTCAGGCCACACGGAAGGAACACTAGTGGGTACCAGCCTCCCCTCTGCTGTCCAGTCCACCACATCAATCTCTTCCTCTTCAGAGCTGGCAGGAATTGAGCCTAGTAGTTCAGAGTGACCAGATACCTCCTTGCCTGCCTTGGGAGAAGGGTATAATAACTCATCTGTAGTCAAGGAGACTTCCAGCCCAGTCTCCACCCAGTTTGAGCAGGGAGATGAGAGGTCCCCATAAGACCTCTGGGGAGTATCAAGGGAGCTGACATGGAGAAGTTTGTCTTCCTGACCATCCAGTGGCTGGGAGCTGGTAATTTCAAGGTCTGGTGTCCAACGGCCTCCTACTGAAAGCACTTCTCCACTCACCTCAGAGGGCATGACAAGGGGGCTAAGGAGCTCAGTTGGCTCTCTGTTCTCACCAGCAGGTTCCTTTTCCAATTCTGTGAGCTCCCTGGGCCAGAGTTCCATGTCTGGTAGACACCATTCTTCCCCTTCAATCCAGTTCTTTCCTGCTTCTGTCAGATGGTAGGTAGAGGTTCTGCAGCCCTCAGCCCCTGGACTCTCCAGAGACCCTATAGGTGGTTCAATGTCTGAGCCACAGAGCATGAAGTCCAGGATCTCCTCCAGCTCACTGGTGGCAGCAGCACTTGTGATTCGGTACTCCTCAGCCTCACAGGGCTGCTCCAGCAGAGCTGTGTCAAATGCATAGGGTTCTCTGCAGTCAATAGCCAACATAGGTTCCTTCTCTACCAGTTCTGGACTGGACCCAAACTCTGACTTCACCACTAAGTGGTCTGGGGAGTGGCTAGCGGAGACCAAAATGTCTTGTAGCCTAGTGCACACGGGGGAGTCCTGACACAGTTCTATTCTCGTAGATGACATTTCCTGCTCATTAGCGGAGAATGGCTGAGTTCCTGAAGGCTCTTGGAAGTCTCCTCCGGGATCCGGGATCTGGGGGCTATCTTGAGAGTTTTTGAGGGGAGTCTCTTGTACCACTTCCCAGCAAGTCCCATTGACAATCTTCCTAAGTTTAACTCTCCCAACCTGCCCCTCCTCTGCAGAGTCTGAGTTAGGTGTCCTGAGGTCAGGGCTCCGCTTCTTGCTCCCACCTGTCTTTCCCAGACCAGATGGGCTTGGGGTGCTCTGTAGAGGACTAGCTCTTCCTGTTTTTGGCTTGTCCTCTGGTGCTTCTTTATTTACACTCCTCTGCCGCCAAAGACGCCGGCCAGGGATTGCAGGCACTGAGCTAGATCCACTTAAAATGCTGGAAGGCTTTGATGTACATATATCAGGAGATGGCTTTGAGCGACTGAGCCTGATCTTTCTGGGCAACAGGTGTTTGTCCACAGAGGGGTACAAGCTGGGTGGGGAGAGCACTGTAGGATCAAGGGCAGTGTCATTCTTGTTCTCTCTAGGCTCTTGACTATGGCTTGATGGTGAAGAGCTTTTTTCTTGTGGAGTTGGGCAGGCTCTGGCCTTCCTCTTGAGCAGAAGAGTGCCAGACAAATTGTCTGCATTCTGTGGGTTGTTCTCCTGGGGCCCCTCTTCCTTCCCCAAGGACTTCAGTCTTATTGCCCCAAGAGGACAAGGGGTTTGAGTAGCAGGCAGTGGGGTGTGAGAGTGGTGGCTGGGTGTCACCACTCTGGCAGAGATTGGTGCAGCACTTGTTGGTTGTAAACACTCTCGGTTCAGTCTTCGGCCCTGTGGGGCCTTCACCAACTTTCCACCCTCAAGCTGAAGGGATTCCAGCTCAGACACACGGAGCTGACGGGCAGCAGATAGCACATCCTGGGCTTCTTCTTGAGATACTTCCATTTCTGAGGTATACAAGAAGTCCACCAGCTTCCTAAGTGTGCTGATCTTCAGGCCACCCAGCTCCAGCACCACCTTCCGACCCTGAGCTGGCCTCTCCTGCTCCAGGCGCTCTGTGAAGAAGGGGCTGCAAGCCGACAGGATGCAGCAGTGAGCTGGAACTGCCTCACCTGAAGGGAAACCCAAATACTTTTGTTATCTCAGGTAGACTGGCATGTTCATGGGGTAAGCATAGACATTACTACCCCAATGTACTGCCCCTTCTTTTATTTTCCTTTCATGGGACTTCAAGTAAAAGAAAAAAATTATTCTGCCTGCCCGGAACCTTCTGCCATTACCTTTTGCCTAGCTTTTTTTTTTTTTTTTTTTTGAGACAGTCTCGCTCAGTTGCCCAGGCTGGAGTGCAGTGGTGCAATCTCAGCTCACTGTAACCTCCACCTCCCGGATTCAAGCAATTCTCCTGTCTGAGTCTCCAGAGTAGCTGGGATTACAGGTGCACGCTGCCACACCCGGCTAATTTTTGTATTTTTAGTAGAGACAGGGTTTCACCTTGTTGATCAGGCCAGTCTCCTGACCTCAGGTGATCCACCCGCCTCGGCCTCCCGGAGTGCTGAGATTACAGGCGTGAGCCACTGTGTCCAGCCCGCTAACTTGTTTCTTTACTCTCAAAATCTACCTTTATCATCACTTCCTTCAGAAAGCCTCCTAGGGCTGAGTGCAGTGCCACATGCTTGAAATCCCAACTGCTAGGTAGGCTGAGGCAGGAGGATTGCTTGAGTCCAAGACTTTGAGACTAGCCTGGGCAACACAGTTATACCTTGTCTCAAAAAAAAAAAAAAAAAAAAAAGCCTTCCTCCACCCCACCACAAGTCTGAGTTAGGTGTTCCTGGGCAGAGGTACTCTGTAGCCATCATGGCACTTAGCTATCTGTATTGTAATTATCCATCTCCTTCACTAGGCTGTAACTCTGTGAGGAAAGGGACCACATCTGTCTTTCTCACTGAGATATATTCAGTGCCTGACACAAAATAGAGGATCAACATTCTTGCTGAATTTAATTTGACTCACACAAGAGTTCAAAAACTTTTATAGAAGCAACTTGTGGTCTAACCAGAAAGAGCTATGGAGGCGGACGATCTGCTGTGCTCTAGCCACTGCCTACCAGGCAGTGGTCTGTTTTGAGCCACCTCATTTAATGGGTACTTCCCAGGCAATCTCACTCCGTTTCTTCCATGGCTTTAATTACAAAAGGCTTGATGATGATTCCCAGATCCATACCTCTGCCTAGATCTCTTTCCTGAGGGAGTAAACATACCACAGCTGGCATGTCTACATATATGCCTCACAAGCACCTTCAATGCAGCTTTTCCAGAAAATGAACTTATTCCCCACCCCAAAAAACCTCTCTGATTTTCTATTTCAAAGTAAGGCATCATATTCATCCAGTTGCCTGAGCTTGAAAACCAGAAGTCATTTTTAATTTTCCCTCCTTTACCCATCACATCTAATTAAGTATCACGGTTTTTTGTTTTTGTTTTTTTTTTTTTTTTTTGAGGCGGAGTCTCGCTCTGTGGCCCAGGATGGAGTGCAATGGTGCGATCTTGGCTCACTGCAACCTCCGCCTCCTGGGTTCAAGCGATTCTCCTGCCTCAGCCTCCCATGTGCCTGCCACCGCACCTGGCTAATTTTTGTATTTTCAGTAGAAACAGGGTTTCCCCATGTTGGCCAGGCTGGTCTTGAACTCCTGACCTCAGGTGATCCACCCGCCTCGGCCTCCAAAAGTGCTGGGATTACAGGCGTGAGCCACCATGCCCAGCCAGGGTTGTTTTGTTTTTTTAAGACAGGGTCTTGCTCTGCCAACCAGGCTGGAGCACAGTGACACAATCATAGCTCACTGCAACCTCAACCTCCCAGGCTCCAGTGATTATCTTACCTCAGCCTCTTGAGTAGCTGGGACTACAGGCATATACCACCTCAGCCAGCTAATTGTTTGTATTTTTAATAGAAACAGGGTTTTACCATATTGCCTAGGCTAGTCTCAAACTCCTGGGCTAAAGCAATCTGTCTGCCTTGGCCTCCCAAAGTGCTGGGATTGCAACTGTGCCTGGCTATTTTTATTTTTTAGAGACAAGGTCTCAGTACATTGCCTAGGCTGGTCTTGAACTCCTTGCCTCAAGTGATCCTCCTTCCTTGGCCTCCCAAAGTGCTGAGATTATAGGCATGAGCAACTGTGCCCAGCCTCTAATTAAACATCAGGTTTTTTTAAAGCTAATATTGTTGAGTCATTATGTGCCATCAGGCATTATTCTAAGTGTTTTACTAATATTAATTTATTTAATCTTCACTGTAACCCTGTAAAGTAGCTACTGTTATTATAAATGAGTAAACTGAGGCATAGTTAAGTAACATGCTTACAACTGCAAAGTAGCAGGGACAAGAGTTGAATTCGAGGCCGGGCACAGTGGCTCACACCTGTAATCCTAGCACTTTGGGAGACTGAGGCGGGAGGATCACTTGAGCACAGGAGTTTGAGACTAAGCTGGGCAAAACAGTGAGATCTCGTCTCTAAAAAAAAAAAAAAAAAAAAAAGAAAAAAGAAAAGATTTTGAGCCAGAAAGTCTGGCTACAGAGTCTATGCCCTTAACCACTTCCCCAACTTTTGTAAACTCTCTTTAATAGCTCCTATTTTTATCTTGTCAATGCCTTAATTCAGGCCATCATCCCCTCTCTCCTGGATTATGAAACAGCTGCCTATCTAGGCTCAGTAACCAATAATGGCTGAATGTTGTTTCTGAACAACAGGCTGAATGTTGTTTCTAAAGCAGGTATCAGATTATAACCTCCTGCATAAAACTGTTCAGTATGTTTCCCAGTGTCCTGAAATACCTACTTCCTTTGCATGACACTTCAGACCTCACATGTTTACTAATTTCTCTTCTCCTCTCTGGTCAATACACCTTTTACAGTCTGCTCTAATAATAACGAACAAACCCGTGGTCACATCTCTGAACCTGTATACATGCTGCTGTCTGCCAGGAAAAATCTTTCCCTGCTTCCTCCCACTTGTTTGTCTTTCAGATCTCACCTAAGGGGTTATTCCAAGAAAAGTTTCCTAACCCTTGTCTCCCAGTCTCCTCAAGTCTGGGAAGGATGTTCCTTTTTTATCCTCTTAAGTCTGCCTATACTTACCCAATTATATTTTTAATATATTGTACAGTTACTTGAATGCACTGGATTTTTGAATGTCTTCCCCTTATAAGATTTCCTTAAGAAGAGGAACTTTTGTATGACCACTCTAGCAGTGTTTAGCATACAACAGGCAACTGATACTTTTTTTCTTTATTTGGAATTAAATAGTCAATCTCAACTCTGCACTTACTAAGAGAAGCAGCAGGCAAATCACTTAACTGTAGTCCTCAACTCATTCATACGTAGAATTGGAACCATGTAGCTAAGGCTCCTCTTACAAGACTGTTAGAATCAAATGAGACATGGCCGGGTGCTGTGGCTCACACCTGTAATCCCAGCACTTTGAGAGGCCGAGGCAGGTGGATCATTTGAGGTCAGGAGTTCAAGACCAGCCTGGCCAACATGGTGAAACCCGGTCTCTACTAAAAAATACAAAAATTAGCCGGGTATGGTGGCACATCCCTGTAATTCCAGCTACTCAGGAGATTGAGGCAGGAGAATCGCTTGAACCCAGAAGAAGGTGGAGACTGCAGTGAGCTGAGACCACGCAACTGCACTCCAGCCTGGGCGACAGCGCAAGAGTCTCAAAAAAAAAAAAAAAAAATCAAATGAGACACTATACTATATATACTCCACAAACTGTAGAGTGGTATACAGTATTGGTTATCATAATTCTTTTTTATAAATGAAGAAATTGAGCCACAGAGAGATGAAGTTACCTGCCCATTTCTTGGGCCTTGTACATTATAAATCAGGATCTACTTAGTAACTCTGACTCCTAATCTTGGGCCTTGTACATTATATATCAGGGTCTACTTTATGCTGAATTAACATTTCCAGTGTGAAGTGAAGGGGTGGAAATAATCTATACATTTTTAGTTCTAGCAACAAACAACAAAAGTCATCAATTTGAAGATTAAAGAAATTAAGCAGGCCGGGCGACGTGGCTCACGCCTGTAATCCCAGCACTTTGGGAGGCTGAGGCAGGCGAATCATGAGGTCAGGAGTTCGAGACCAGCCTGGCCAACATAGTGAAACCCCATCTCTACTAAAAATACAAAAAATTAGCTGGGTGTGGTGGCACACACCTGTAGTCCCAGCTACTCGGGAGGCTGAGGCGGCAGAATTGCTTGAATACGGGAGGTGGAGGTTGCAGTGAGCCGAGACTGTGCCACTGCACTCCAGCCTGGGTGACAGAGTGAGACTCTGTCTCAAAAAGAAACAAACAAAAAAAAAAAAAAAGAAAAGAAAATGGGAAAAGGGTCGGACGGGGTGGCTCATGCCTATAATCCCAGCACTTTGGCAAGCCGAGGCGGGTGGATCACTTGAGGCCAGGAGTTTGAGACCAGCCTGGCCATCATGGCAAAACCTCATCTCTACTAAAAATACAAAAATTAGCTGGGCGTAGTGGCGCATGCCTGTAATCTCAGCTACTTGAGAAGGCTAAGGCATGAGAATCACATGAACCCAGGAGGTGGAGGTTGCAGGGAGCTGTGATTCTGCCACCACACTCCTGCCTGGGCAAGAGAGTGAGACTCTCAAAAAAAGGAAAACATAATAGTATCATCTAACACATATTGTGATTAGTATATTAAAAGCACTATTCTAAGTGCTTACCCACATTAACTCTTAATCTTCACAACCTTCCCATTGGAATATTATCCATGTTACATAGAATGTATCTGCTTATAAAACTACAATTAGATTCATTATTTAAGAGGAAGCAAAGTCACAATTTCACTCTTGAAAACAATAGTAATTGTCCTAGAAACAAACAGCCCTTTACCAAATAGTTTACAGTGGTCATAGGCAATAACATTTTGCTGATTTTGTCCTTTACCCTCTGGCCCTGAACTCATTTTATCTTATTCTATGGTGAGTTTTCAGTTGAATTCCCACCACTCTCTTACCTTCTGCCTGCAGAAGGACATCACAGAACACATCACTCTGCTGCTGGTGATGAAGCTGCAGAAAAGCTAACCTGAGGAACCGGGGGTTCCTGTATAGGATTTTGGGACTGGCAGGAGAGCACATGTTGGCAAGAGTCTTAACAAACCTTCTAGGTTTTCACAGATCAGACTCCTGTAGGTGAGATAATACATTTCAGAGGCATGGTTATATCTAATTTGTTTTTTGTCTTTGAAATGGCAGGGGAATTTTGAAAGTGAGAGATAATAGTATGAGCTGAGGAAACATCAGCCCAGAAATTGTGCCAAGGATATCTCAAGAAAGAAAATTATCATAGTGGTTACATGTGGGAACTCAGATATAAGCCTAGGTTTGGGTCTTGGCTCTATTTATTAGCCTGGCTGTATAATCTCACACAGCTGACCTAACTTCTGAGTCTCACTTTCCTATCCATGAAATGGAATAATAGTACTTACCTTGTAGGGTTGTTTTAAAGATTAAATGAGTCAGTGAAGGTAAAGTTGCTTAGCACAGTGAGTGCCTGGCACAAAATAACTACCATGCCCCAAATGGTAACTATTATTATCCTTCAACCTTCCTCATTTCCATTACCACTGAGACTCAACTGCTACAATGCTGACTACTTATATTCTTTCTGAGCACCACATCCCAGCTCCATAGGTATAATCTTCAATTTAACACTTTTAAGGAAACATTACTGGGTATAGAATTATCTAGTAAATCGTATGCGCCTTCTTTTCTCTGAGCTCACTGTATCACACTAACCAGCAGAGGGTGCACAATAAAGAAGAGAAGCCTCTGACTCTGCGGGAAGGTCTCTCACAGAACCAAGGACATTGCCACCCTTGGCTGGGTGTACTTGACCAAAGCGAGCCTGACTGACCCTGGTGGTAGGCAAAGAATTTGGCCTTTACGTTTGTATAGTTAATTACCAGGCTAACAATGGAGCAAGAAGAGTTAAGCATTTTACCCCTCCCAAAACAAACTGAGTATTCTGACTTCAGGCTTATGTACAGCTTTTTAGCTCCGAAACCCCCCCACTCACTGCACAGCTGTGTTCCTTTCCTGGAATGCAGTTTTCTATCAGCACTGAGGGTCCGAACAGTTCACGTCAAAACTATCAGGAAAGAAGAGTGAAAAGGTAAATTAAGAGAAGGCAGGCTTGGCCGGGCGAGGTGGCTCACGCCTGTAATCGCAGCATTTTGGGAGGCCGAGGCAGGTGGATCACCTGAGGTTAGGAGTTTGAGACCAACCTGGCCAACATGGTGACTCCCCGTCTCTACAAAAATACGAAAATTAGCCGGGCGTGGTGGCAGGCGCCTGTAATCCCAGCTACTCGGGAGGCTGAGGTGGGAGAATCGCTTGAACCTGGGAGGCAGAGGTTGCAGATAGAGCCACTGCACTCCAGCCTGGGCGACAGAGCGAGACTCCGTCTCAAAACAAAAACAAAAACAAAAAATTCCCATCCCAGTAAGAGAGATGTGGATGGAGGATGGCAGCTGTTGCAAGGGCCCTGGGGAAGCTTCTCAATCCACAAGCGCCTGGCCTTGCCCCCAGACCCAACCTGAAATAGCTTGTTGGTAGACTTTGCTCCTGTTGCCTTCTCTGTGCCTGTCCTCTGTCCAGCCTGCCTTGCTTCCTCTCAATGTCCAGCGTTGAGTCGGGAGGCTGAGCAAAGAAGCACAGGTGGGCCAAGGGCTGAGTGCTTCACCTCTCTGTCCAGAAGCAAGGGAATCGGTGTTGGCGGAGAAAGCAGGGCTTCAGGGAGAGCCCTGCAAAGCGGGGTGCCCCGCACGCTTGGGTGCCCTGGCCCAACTCCTTTGAAGAAAGACTTCTAGGCGCAAGGGTTTCTGGGAATGGAGCGTGGGGATCCGGCAGGCCCAAATTCAGGACTTCCCGTCACGGCCACCTCCGTCAGCACAGACTTTGCAGGCAGCCCCTGGCGCCCTTGTATCCCTGTGGGCCTCAGCACCCACATGCACTGGGTGGTAGTGATAGCGAGGGTTGTGAGGCCACGCGGCCAGCGCCACACACCTCGTGCCACCGTCCTAGAGCGCTGCGCGTCGCAGAGCCCTACGCCCCTCCTCCTCCCGAGCCCTCGGGCCTACGTCCACTGGCATACGTCATCCCCATTGGCCGAAGGCTCCCAGAAGAACCAATCAGAGCAGGAGGAGCGCTTTGGGCGGGAGGCTAAGTCTCGAGGGACTTGAGGGCTGAGGGAAGATGGCTGGGCTGCAAGAGGCAGGGGATGGGCCCGCCAGGGAGGAATTCTTGTGAAACTTGTGAAAGCCGTCGTCTCCCAGGAATTCTTGTGAAACTTGTGAAAGCCGTCGTCTCCCTCAGCACTCCATGAAAACACACCGAAAAAGAGGGTAGGGATGCTGTAGTAGAGCAGGCGCCAAGGCGGTTAAGGGTCATGTCCGTCTTCCCCTTGAAGAGGCAGTAGATGCCCTTGGCTCTGCCTGGAGCGCTTCAGGCTTCGTGGAGGAAGTCTCTGGATGGGTCTGGTAACACCAGGTCCCCCATATCGCTAATTTAGAAATCTCCTAAGTCCGGAGATGTTCTGGAATAAGGTCCTTGGGCAGTTTCTGAATTCAGTTAATTCACTGATTCCACTCCAGCCCCAAATCTTGGAGAACTAATGACCCAGGGGTTTTGCAGAAATTCCCCCCTCCCCGCCCCCACGAACTGTCTCCATTATCCTCACAGAGACGATTTAAAAAAAAATGTTAATTAGGCCGGGCGCGGTGCTTCACGCCTGTAATCCCAGGACATTGGGAGGCTGAGGGGGGCGGATCACAAGGTCAGGAGTTAGAGACCAGCCTGGCCAACATGGTGAAACCCCGTCTCTACAAAAATACAAAAAATTAGCTGGGCCTGGTGGCGCGTGCCTTTTATCCCAGCTACTCGGGAGGCTGAGGCAGGAGACTCGTTTGAACCCGGGAGGCAGAGGTTGCAGTGAGCCGAGATGACGCCACTGCACTCCAGCCTGGGTGACAGAGCAAGACTCAGTCTAAGAAAAAAAAAAAAAAGGTAATTAATGTTGCCCAGGATGTGACGCGATCCCAGCTCACTGCAGCCTCGACCTCTGGAGCTCCAGCAATCCTTCCACCTCAGCCTCCCAAGTAGCTGGGGCTATAGGCGAGTGCCACCATGCCTGGCTGATTTAATTGTTTTTCTTTTATTTATTTTATTTTATTTTTTTGGAAACAGAGTTCCGCTCTTTTTGTCGATACTGGAGTGCAAGGCGTGATCTTGGCTCACTGCAACCTCCACCTCCAGGTTCAAGCAATTCTCCTGCCTCAGCCTCCTGAGTAGCTGGGATTACAGGCATGCGCCACCATGCCCAGCTAAGTTTTGTATTTTTAGTAGAGACAGGGTTGCACCATGTTGGCCAGGCTGGTCTCGAACCCCTGACCTCAGGTGATCCACCCACCTCGGCCTCCCAAAGTGCTGAGATTACAGGCATGAGCTACCGCACTTGGACTGATTTTCTTTTTCTTCTTCTTCTCTTTCTTTTTCCCCTTCCCTCTCTCTCTCCCTTCCTTCCTCCTTTCTTTCTCTTGTTCTCTTCTCTTTCTTTTCTTTCTTTTTTTTTTTTTTTTTGAGACGGAGTCTTGCTCTGTTGCCCAGGCTGGAGTGCAGTGGCGCAGTCTCGGCTCACTGCAAGCTCCGCCACCCAGGTTCACACCATTCTCCTGCCTCAGCCTCTCCAAGTAGCTGGGACTACAGGCGCCCGCCACCACGCCCGGCTAATTTTTTGTATTTTTAGTAGAAACGGGGTTTCACTGTGGTCTTGATCTCCTGACCTCGTGATCCGCCCGCCTCGGCCTCCCAAAGTGCTGAGATTACAAGCGTGAGCCACCGCGCCCGGCCTCTCTTTCTTTTCTTTTCCCTTCCCTCCTTCCC
Organism: Nomascus leucogenys; assembly: GCF_006542625.1. Lineage (NCBI taxonomy): Eukaryota > Metazoa > Chordata > Mammalia > Primates > Hylobatidae > Nomascus > Nomascus leucogenys. The sequence continues at coordinate 77,181,709 of NC_044384.1, forward strand.
TCCCTTCCTCCTTCACTCCCTTCCTCCCTTCCTTCTTTCTCTTGTTTGCTTTCTTTTCTTTTCCCTCCCTCCCTTCCCCTTCCTTCCCCCTGCCTCCCTCCCTCCGTCCCTCCCTCCCTTCCTTCCTTCTTTCTTTCTCTTGTTTGCTTTCTTTCCTTTTTTCTTTTCCCTCCCTCCCCTCCCCTCCTCTGCCCCCTCCCTCCCTCCCTTCCTTCCTTCCTTCTTTTTTTCTTTCTTTTGTGTGTTCTTCCTTTCATTCATTCTTTCTTTCATTCTTTCGCTGTTTTTTTCTTTTTTTTCTTTTTTAAAATAGAGACAGGGTTGGCCGGGCGCGGTGGCTCATGCCTGTAATCCCAGCACTTTGGGAGGCCGAGGCGGGTGGATCACGAGGTCAGGGGTTTGAGACCAGCCTGGCCAACATGATGAAACCCTGTCTCAACTAAAAATAAAAAAATTAGCTGGGCATGGTGGCACACATTGGGGTGGCTACTGGGGCGGCTGAGCCAGGAGAATGGCTTGAACCCAGGAGGCAGAGGTTGGAATGAGCCGAGATCATGCCACTGCACTCCAGCCTGGGTGACAGAGCAAGACACCGTCTCAAAAAAAAAAAAAAAAAAAATAGAGACAGGGTCTCCCTACGTTGCCTGGGCTGGTCTCAAACTCCTGGGCTCACTCGATCCTCCCACCTTGGCCTCCCAAAGTGCTGGCATTACAGGCGTGAGCCACCGAGCCCAGACCAGAGACAATTTATTTAGCCTAGTTCCTGACTGGAATCAGCTGTTTTCAGGGATGATACTAAAAATTAAATTATCTCAAGATTTTTTTTTTTTTTTTTGAGACAGAGTTTCCCTCTGTTGCCCAGGCTGGAGTGCAGTGGCACCATCTTGGCTCACTGCAACTTCCGCCTCCTGGGTTCAAGTGATTCTCCAGCCTCAGCCTCCCAAGTAGCTGGGATTACAGGCACTCATCACCATGCCCAGCTAATTTTTATATTTTTAGTAGAGATAGTGTTTCACCATGTTGGCCAGGCTGGTCTCAAACTCCTGACATCAGGTGATCCGTCCACCTCGGCTTCCCAAAGTGCTGGGATTACAGGTGTGAGCTACCGTGCCTGGCCTAATTATCTCAAGATTAAATATTTACAGAGAATGCCAATCCATGGTATAATTCTGGACAGCAGTTCTTTCCCCTGTGTATGTTAGGACCTGGGCCGTGGCTTCAGTCATTGCCCCTCAGTAGATGCTCCGTGATGTCCAGCTCTGGGTGAGAATGGCTGAATCCAAAGCCGCTGGTGACAAACTGGGGTGAATTGAAATGAACCAGCTCCCACTGAGGCCAACTGGAGGTAGAAAGGAAGAAAAATGCCTAAGACAAGGGGAACGTGCAAAGGGACAAAACATAGAGGGGTGAGGGTACAGTGTGCCCAAATGTCTTTATTGATATCTAACACCTTTTCAAAAAGGATTTGAGGTTGTTGGTTGAAATGGTGGTGTGGGGAGTGCATTTCCAAGTCAGGTACTATTTCCCCGAGGCGGAGGCCTCTGATGTTGAGATGGAGAAATAAACAAAGAACAGAAAACATTTTTGGTTGCCGTTGTCTTACTTTGAAGAAGAAGCAATTAGTGAAAGACATGAAACTTAGCAGAAGGAGGACAGATTTTAGATGTTGTCAGTAGCAGCAACAACAGCACCACACACACACACACACACACACACGTAAACAAGCAAGGAAAACAAAAGAGAAGGCAGAACAACCCTTGTTTATGGCATCTGTTACTATAGAATCAGGACTTGATTGGGCAGGTAGAGTGCCAGTATAGATGATTCTGTGGAGGTGTAAGGAGATTATAAATGTATGTCTTCTCATTAATATATTGCCATGATGATTAAATTAATTTTCAAGAAGTGGAGAGGACTTCTTATTTTTTTGATCTAACATCATTTTAGTTAAATCTTGTGTTCGTAGAATTTCTTAAGGCGGTCAAGGTGGCTCAGGCTGGTGATCCCAGCACTTTGGGAGGCTGAGGCAGGCAGATCACTTGAGGTCAGGAGTTTGAAACCAGCCTGGCCAACATGGCGAAACCCTGTCTCTACTAAAAATACAAAAATTAGCCAGACATATGGCTGGGCTCGATGGCTTATGCCTGTAATCCCAGCACTTTGGGAGGCCGAGGCGGGTGGATCACCAGGTCAGGAGATCGAGACCATCCTGGCTAACACGGTGAAACCCCGTCCTCTACTAAAAATACAAAAACATTAGCCGGGCATGGTGGCGGGTGCCTGTAGTCCCAGCTACTCGGGAGGCTGAGGCAGGAGAATGGCGTGAACCCGGGAGTTGGAGCTTGCAGTGAGCCGAGATCGCACCACTGCACTCCAGCCTGGGCGACAGAGCGAGACTCCGTCTCAAAAAAAAAAAATTAGCCAGACATGGTGGTGGGCACCTATAATCCCAGCTACTTAGGAGGCTGAGGCAGGAGAATTGGCATGAGCCCAGTAGGCGGAGGTTGCAGTGAGCTGATGTTACACCACTGCACTCCAGCCTAGGTAACAGAGCAAAAAAAAAAAGAAAGATAAAAAGAACTTCTAAAGGGATTTATAAATGGCCATCCTATCCAGGGCTTCAAAAATGACAAACTTCGATTGTAATGTGTAACCACCAGAGGGTAGAAAGGAGTAAAAATATTTTGTTTTTCTTTGTATGGATAATCAGTGGGGTTTTTGGAGTTGAATTTTTAAAATTTCTTCTTGGCATTTATAGTTTTAGCCTATTTTATTTTATTATTTATTTTTGAGACAGAGTCTCACTCTGTCACCCAGGCTGGAGTGCAGGCACAATCTTGGCTCACTGAAACCTCCACCTCCTGGGTTCAAGCAATTCTCCTGTCTCAGCCTCCCGAGTAGCTGGGACTACAGGTGCATGACACCACACCTGGCTAATTTTTGTTTTTTTAGTAGAGATGAGGTTTCAGCATGTTGGTCAGGCTGGTCGGGAACTCCTGACCTCTGGTGATCCACCTGCCTTGACCTCCCAAAGTGCTGGGATTAGAGGTGTGAGCCACTGCACCCAACCTTATTTTATTTTTGAGACAGGGTCTCACTTTGTCACCTAGGCTGGAGTGCAGTGGCACAAACACAGCTCACTGCAGCCTTGAACTCCTGGGCTTAAGCAATCCTCCTACCTCAGCCTCCCAAATTAGCTGGGACCACAGGTATGTACCACCATGCCCCGCTAATTGTTTTTTTAAAGTTTTTTTTGTAGAGATAAGGGTCTTGCAGTGTTTCCCAGGCTGGTCTTGAACTCCTGGGCTTAAACAATCCTCCTGCCTTGGCCTCCAAAATGCAGGGATTACAGGCATTAGCCACTGTACCTGGCTGTTTTAGTCTGTTTTAGAACTAGAATCATCACAGCACAACACTCTGCCCTATATAATAATTTTAATATTTCTTTTTTAAACACACTTTTTTTCCCTCTGTCGGCTTTTTCCTAATCTTTCACCATTTTATGGTATCTTGTTTTTCTGGTTTTGTATGTGGTAATGATTGTAGATGGGGACATTAAACTTTGAGGTTGTAAAACTGAGCACAGAGTGTAATATTCCATGCATCAAAACAAAAGAAAAAAAGAAAGAAAAAAAAACATAAAACAATCACGTATGTCTAAAACGCATCTTCTGTCTATTGACTTCTCTCCATTTTTACTGCTGCCCTAATCCAAGTCCCTATCACTGCAGCTTGACCAGTACAATGGCCTTTATTTATTTATTTATTTTTTACACTTTTCCCCATTTATTCTATTTTATTTTATTTATTTTTTCTTTTTTTTATTATTATACTTTAGGTTTTAGGGTACATGTGCACAATATGCAGGTTTGTTACATATGTATCCATGTGCCATGTTGATTTCCTGCACCCATTAACTCGTCATTTAGCATTAGGTATATCTCCTAATGCTGTCCCTCCCCCCTCCCCCCACCCCACAACAGTCCCCGGAGTCTGATGTTCCCCTTCCTGTGTCCATGAGTTCTCATTGTTCAATTCCCACCTATGAGTGAGAACATGCAGTGTTTGGTTTTTTGTCCTTGCGATAGTTTACTGAGAATGATGTTTTCCAGTTTCATCCATGTCCCTACAAAGGATATGAACTCATCATTTTTTATGGCTGCGTAGTATTCCATGGTGTATATGTGCCACGTTTTCTTAATCCAGTCTATTGTTGTTGGACATTTGGGTTGGTTCCAAGTCTTTGCTATTGTGAATAGTGCCGCAATAAACATACGTGTGCATGTGTCTTTATAGCAGCATGATTTATAGTCCTTTGGGTATATACCCAGTAATAGGATGGCTGGGTCAAATGGTATTTCTAGTTCTAGATCCCTGAGGAATCGCCACACCGACTACCACAATGGTTGAACTAGTTTACAGTCCCACCAACAGTGTAAAAGTGTTCCTATTTCTCCACATCCTCTCCAGCACCTGTTGTTTCCTGACTTTTGAATGATGGCCATTCTAACTGGTTGAGATGGTATCTCATTGTGGTTTTGATTTGCATTTCTCTGATGGCCAGTGATGATGAGCATTTTTGCATGTGTTTTTTGGCTGCATAAATGTCTTCTTTTGAGAAGTGTCTGTTCATGTCCTTCGCCCACTTTTTGATGGGGTTGTTTGTTTTTTTCTTGTAAATTTGTTTGAGTTCATTGTAGATTCTGGATATCAGCCTTTTGTCAGATGAGTAGGTTTAAAAAATTTTCTCCCATTCTGTAGGTTGCCTGTTCACTCTGATGGTGGTTTCTTTTGCTGTGCAGAAGCTCTTTAGTTTAATTAGATCCCATTTGTCAATTTTGGCTTTTGTTGCCATTGCTTTTGGTATTTTAGACATGAAGTCCTTGCCCATGCCTATGTCCTGAATGGTATTGCCTAGGTTTTCTTGTAGGATTTTAATGGTTTTAGGTCTAACATTTAAGTCTTTAATCCATCTTGAATTAATTTTTGTATAAGGTGTAAGGAAGGGATCCAGTTTCAGCTTTCTACATATGGCTAGCCAGTTTTCCCAGCACCATTTATTAAACAGGGAATCCTTTCCCCATTTCTTGTTTTTGTCAGGTTTGTCCAAGATCAGATAGTTGTAGATATGTGGCATCATTTCTGAGGACTCTGTTCTGTTCCATTGATCTATGTCTCTGTTGTGGTACCAGTACCATGCTGTTTTGGTTACTGTAGCCTTGTAGTATAGTTTGAAGTCAGGTAGTGTGATGCCTCCAGCTTTGTTCTTTTGGCTTAGGATTGACTTGGCGATGCGGGCTCTTTTTTGGTTCCATATGAACTTTCAAGTAGTTTTTTCCAATTCTGTGAAGAAAGTCATTGGTAGCTTGATGGGGATGGCATTGAATCTATAAATTACCTTGGGCAGTATGGCCATTTTCACGATATTGATTCTTCCAACCCATGAGCATGGAATGTTCTTCCATTTGTTTGTATCCTCTTTTATTTCATTGAGCAGTGGTTTGTAGTTCTCCTTGAAGAGGTCCTTCACATCCCTTGTAAGTTGGATTCCTAGGTATTTTATTCTCTTTGAAGCAATTGTGAATGGGAGTTCACTCATGATTTGGCTCTCTGTTTGTCTGTGATTGGTGTACAAGAATGCTTGTGATTTTTGTATATTGATTTTGTATCCTGAGACTTTGCTGAAGTTGCTAATCAGCTTAAGGAGATTTTGGGCTGAGACAATGGGGTTTTCTAGATATACAATCATGTCATCTGCAAACAGGGACAATTTGACTTCCTCTTTTCCTAATTGAATACCCTTTATTTCCTTCTCCTGCCTGATTGCTCTGGCCAGAACTTCCAGCACTATGTTGAATAGGAGTGGTGAGAGAGGGCATCCCTGTCTTGTGCCAGTTTTCAAAGGGAATGCTTCCAGTTTTTGCCCATTCAGTATGATATTGGCTGTGGGTTTGTCATAGATAGCTCTTATTATTTTGAGATACGTCCCAGCAATACCTAATTTATTGAGAGTTTTAACATGAAGGTTGTTGAATTTTGTCAAAGGCCTTTTCTGCATCTATTGAGATAATCATGTGGTTTTTGTCTTTGGTTCTGTTTATATGCTGGATTACATTTATTGATTTGCATATGTTGAACCAGCCTTGCATCCCAGGGATGAAGCCCACTTGGTCATGGTGTATAAGCTTTTTGATGTGCTGCTGGATTCGGTTTGCCAGTATTTTATTGAGGATTTTTGCATCAATGTTCATCAAGGATATTGGTCTGAAATTCTCTTTTCTGGTTGTGTCTCTGCCAGGCTTTGGTATCAGGATGATGCTGGCTTCATAAAATGTGTTAGGGAGGAGTCCCTCTTTTTCTATCGATTGGAATAGTTTCAGAAGGAATGGTACCAGTTCCTCCTTGTACCTCTGGTAGAATTCGGCTGTGAATCCATCAGGTCCTGGACTCTTTTTGGTTGGTAAGCTATTGATTATTGCCACAATTTCAGAGCCTGTTATTGGTCTATTCAGAGATTCAACTTCTTCCTGGTTTAGTCTTGGGAGGGTGTATGTGTCGAGGAATTTATCCATTTCTTCTAGATTTTCTAGTTTATTTGCATAGAGGTGTTTGTAGTATTCTCTGATGGTAGATTGTATTTCTGTGGGATCAGTGGTGATATCCCCTTTTTCATTTTTTGTTGCATCTATTTGATTCTTCTCTCTTTTCTTCTTTATTAGTCTTGCTAGCGGTCTATCAATTTTGTTGATCTTTTCAAAAAACCAGCTCCTGGATTCATTAATTTTTTGAAGGGTTTTTTGTGTCTCTATTTCCTTCAGTTCTGCTCTGATTTTAGTTATTTCTAGCCTTCTGCTAGCTTTTGAATGTGTTTGCTCTTGCTTTTCTAGTTCTTTTAATTGTGATGTTAGGGTGTGAATTTTGAATCTTTCCTGCTTTCTCTTGTGGGCATTTAGTGCTATAAATTTCCCTCTACACACTGCTTTGAATGTGTCCCGGAGATTCTGGTATGTTGTGTCTTTGTTCTCGTTGGTTTCAAAGAACATCTTTATTTCTGCCTTCATTACAATGGTCTTTAAACTCCTCTTGGGCCAGGCATAGTAGCTCACATCTGTAATCATGGCACGTTGGGAGGCCAAGGCAAGCAGATCACTTGAGGTCAGGAGTTTGAGACTAGCCTGGCCAACATGGCAAAACCCGGTCTCTACTAAAAATACAGAAATTAGCTGGGTGTGGTGGTTCATGCCTGTAATCCCAGCTACTGGGGAGGCTGAGGCAGAAGAATCGCTTGAACCCAGGAAGTGGAGGTTATAGTCAGCTGAGGTGGTACCACTGCATTCCAGCCTGGGCAACAGAGTGAGACTGTCTCAAAAAAATAAAAATAAATAAAAAATAAATAAATTAACTTGTCTTGTTTTCACTCTTATGCCTCTTTAATCTATTTTTTGCATAAATCTATCAGACCATTTCTTTCTTTCTTGTTTTTTTTTTTTTGAGACGTAGTCTCGCTGTGTCACCCAGGCTGGAGTGCAGTGGTGTGATCTCGGCTCACTGCAACCTCCAGCCCCCGGGTTCAAGCAATTTTCTGCCTCAGCATCTTGAGTAGCTGGGATTACAGGTTCCTGCTGCCACACCCAGGTAACTTTTTTGTATTTTTAGTAGAGATGGGGTTCACTATCTTGGCCAGGCTGGTCTTGAACTCCTGACCTTGTGATTCACTTGCCTCGGCCTCCCAAAGTGCTGGGATTACTGGCGTGAGCCATGGTGCCCGGCTGCCCAATTCTTTTTTTTTTTTTTATTTTGGAGATAGGGTTGCGCTCTGTCACCCAAGCTGCAGTGCAGTGGCCTGATCATGGCTCATTGCAGCCTGGAACTCCTGGGTTCAAGTGATCCTCCCGCCTCAGCCTTCCGAGGAGCTGGATCCACAGGCTCATGCTGCCACACCTGGCTAATTATTTTTATTTTTATTTTATTTTATAGAGATGAGGTCTTGCTGTTTTATAGAGATGGGGTCTTGCTGTGATGCCCAGGCTGTCTTGAACTCCTGAACTCCCGCCTCAGCCTCTCAAAGTGGTTGAATTACTGGCATGAGCTATTGCACCCACCCAGATCTTCTAAAAATGTGATCATGTCATTCTTTTAAAACCCCCTGGCCAGGCGCAGTGGTTCACGCCTGTAATCCCAGCACTTCGGGAAGCCAAGGCAGGTGGATCACGAGGTCAGGAGTTCACGACCAGCCTGGCCAAGATGGTGAAACCCCGTCTCTACTAAAAATACTAAAATTATCTGGGCGTGGTTGTGGGCACCTGTAATCCCAGCTACTCGGGAGGCTGAGGCAGAAGAATTGCTTGAACCCAGGAGGCGGAGGTTGCAGTGAGCTGAGATCATGCCGCTGCACTCCAGCCTGGGTGACAAACGGAGACTCCGTCTCAAAAACAACAACACCAACAAAAAACAAACCCAAAAACCCCCATAGGTTTTCCTCTACTTAAGAATAAAAATACAAACTTTATTCTCTGAGCTATAGAAACCTTCACAGTCTGATTCTCATCTATTCCTCCATCCTCCTCATTTCCACTGCTCTCTGCTGGGTCCAGTATGTTTCAGCTCCATACCTCAGGGCTTATATCTTCTTACTTACTTGGCTGCTGCTTATTTAGATTTCAACATTTTCTTTTCCTTTTTTTTTTTTTTTTTTTGAGATGGAGTTTCGCTCTTGTTACCCAGGCTGGAGTGCAATGGCGCGGTCTCCACTCACTGCAACCTCTGCCTCCCTGGTTCAAGCAATTCTCGTGCCTCAGCCTCCCAAGTAGCTGGGAATACAGGCATGCACCACAACGCCCAGCTAATTTTGTATTTGTAGTAGAGACGGGGTTTCTCCATGTTGGTCAGGCTGGTCTCGAACTCCTGATTTCATGTGATCTGCCCACCTTGGCCTTCCATAGTGCTGTGATTACAGGCATGAGCCACCGTGCCTGGCAAATTTGAACATTTTCTTTCTTTTTTTCTTTTTTTTTTCTGGAAACAAGGTCTCCCCTGTTGCCCAGCCTGGAGTGCAGTGGTGCAGTCATGGCTCATTGCAGCCTTAACTTCTCAGGGTCAAGTGATCCTCCCACCTCAGCCTCCTGAGTAGCTGGGACTACAGGCACACACCACCACATGTGGCTAAAGATGTCAATTTAAATGTCACCTCTCCAGAGATTTTGCACCTGACATCCAATCTGGGGCAAGCCACAAGTCATTCCCATCAATCTGTTTCAAATCTACATATTGATCCATCTGACTTTTATTAATCCTCTCATTCTTTCCTAGAGAAAGAATTCTTTCGTATTCTCTGTGAGAACAGGAAACCTGTCTAATCTTGTTATCTTTGACTTCTGGTGGAGTACCTGGCTCACAGTAGGTGCTCAACCCAAGGGGAACTAGTCTTTTTATTTTCTATTAATTGAGTGTGAACGGTTTTTCCCTCAGTCAGTGTGTATTAATGCTTATTATACTTTATTTTGAGATAGCCATTTTGGATTATTTATTGATTTATTGAGGGAGACAGGGTCTTGCTCTGTCATCCAGGTTGGAATGCAATGGCATGATCACAGCTCACCATAGCCTCAACCTCCCAGGCTCAAGTGATCCTCCCACTTCAGCCTCCCAAGTAGCTGGAACCACAGGCTTGCGCCACCACGCCTGGCTAATTTTTAATTTTTTGTAGAGACAGTTTTCCTGTTTCAGATAAATTTAAATTTTAACATCTTTTTCACCACTAAGTTATCTTTTTGGATTTGTATATAATTCTATTTTATTTTATTATTTATTTTTTGAGATGGAGTCTCTGTCACCCAGACTGGAATGCAGTGGTGCAATTTTGGCCCACTGCAACCTCTACCTCCTGGTTCAAGAGATTCTCCTGCCTCAGCCTCCCAAGTAGATGGGATTACAGGCGCGTGCCACCCCACTCGGCTAATTTTTGTATTTTTAGTAGAGAAGGGGTTTCACCATGTTGGCCAGGTTGGTCTCGAACTCCTGACCTCAAGTGATCCACCTGCCTTGGCCTCCCAAAGTGCTGGGATTACAGGCATGAGCCATTACGCCTGGCCTATTTTAAATGTTCATTAATTTTAAATACCTTGACCAGGAATATATAACTAGCAAGCTAAGAGACTTTATTCACTCATTTAGTTGTTGCTAAATATGAGATACAAGGTTGAGCTCTGGGGATAGACCATGAACAAGAAAGACACTATTCATGGAGCTTATCTTTTTTTTTTTTTTTTTTTTTTTGAGACAGAGTCTTACCCTGTCTCCCAGACTGGAGTGCAATGGTGCAATCTCGGCCCACTGCAACCTCTGCCTCTTGGGTTCAAGGGATTCTCCTGCCTTAGGCTCCCGAGTAGCTGGGATTACAGGTGGTGCGCCACCACGCCCAGCTAATTTTTTGTATCTTTAGTAGAGACAGGGTTTCACCATGTTGACCAGGCTGGTCTTGAACTTCTGAACTCGTGATCTGCCCACCTCAGCCTCCCTAAGTGCTGGGATTACAGGCGTGAGCCACTGTGCCCAGCCCATGGAGCTTATCTTCTTTTTTTTCTTCTTTTTTTTTTTTTTTTTGAGATGGAGTCTCGCTCTGTTGCCCAGGCTGGAATGCAGTGGCGTGATCTCGGCTCACTGCAAGCACCGCCTCCCGGGTTCACACCATTCTCCTGCCTCAGCCTCCCAAGTAGCTGGGACTACAGGAACCTGCCACCACGTCTGGCTAATTTTTTGTACTTTTTAGTAGAGATGGAGTTTCACTGTGTTACCCAGGATGGTCTTGATCTCTTGACCTCGTGATCCGTCCACCTCGGCCTCCCAAAGTGCTGGGATTACAGGCGTGAGCCACCACGCCCGGCCTGGAGCTTATCTTCTGATGGGGTAGACAAAAGTATACATACACACAAACGAAAACAAAAGAAAAAAGAAGACAAAATACTTGCAAGTTGTGAGCAGTGATGTGAAGGAAACAAACAAGACCGATCTGTCTGTAGAAAATCATGTAACATTCTAGTATGTGGCTCTGATCTTGGAACCAATGAATCAACAAACATTTTTGGGCTGGTTGTTTTCCTTTGGTGATTATCTTTGGCTTTTGAACTTGCTATGGAGAACTAGGAATTGATGGGGAATAGAGGTAGAAAATGTGATAAAATAAAAGGAGAAGATTTTTAGGTAATGAGGCTTAAAGGCTGTTCATATCTTTGTTATAATGTATTCATTTTCAGCTGTAGTTTGTTTAAAGCCCATCAAACAAGTGCTGTAATGCGTGTTTGGTTTTTCAACACTTCTGAGGAAAGTCCTTTTTGGCCACTATAGACCAAATATAGGTCCATGAGACTATAGACCATATATAAGGGAGTGGATAATGACTACATCAGCATGATTAAAAGCACATTCTTTTTTCTTTTTCTTTTTTTTTTTTTTTGAGACGGAGTCTTGCTCTGTCCCCCAGGCTGGAGTGCAGTGGCGCGATCTTGGCTCACTGCAAGCTCCGCCTCCCGGGGTTCACGCCATTCTCCTGCCTCAGCCTCCCGAGTAGGGACTACAGGCCCCCGCCAACACGCCCGGCTAATTTTTTGTATTTTTAGTAGAGACGGGGTTTCACCCTGTTAGCCAGGATGGTCTCGATCTCCTGACCTCGTGATCCGCCCGCCTCGGCCTCCCAAAGTGCTGCGATTACAGGCTTGAGCCACCACGCCCGGCCTAAAAGCACATTCATGCTGAGGAGTTGAATTCCAGTTTAGCTAGGTAAAGAAAGGTCAGATTATGGTTGATAATGTGTCACTTTAATGTACTGAATGAATAAATGTGGTGCCTTCAAAGCAGATGATAGTCCCCTACCATCCCAGTCAACATACAGTAGTCCTGTTTCTAGGATTTCTCTTGACCTTTATCTTGACCATAGTGTAATGTAATAGAAAGAGCATGGGCTGTGGAGTGAGATTGGTGAGGGTTCATTTAGCCAGATGACATCAGGCAAATTTCTTCACCTTGTTGGACCTTGATTTCCTCATCTGTAGAATGGTCGTAGTACTATTTCTGTGGTCATGTTTTAGAAGTTTGAAGTAATGAGCTCAAAATACCTCTTACATGGTAGACACTTCATCATTGGTTGCTATTATTGGGCAGTGGCTCACCACTGCAGGTTTTTGGGCAGGGTAGTTACTGAATAATAAAAATAATGATAATGCATTCTTAGTATAGTATATTCTTATACTATATGCCATACAGTAAGAACTTTTTTTTTGTTTTGAACCGGAGTCTCACTCTGTTGCCCAGGCTGTAGTGCAGTGACACGAGCTCAGCTCACTCCCTCCCGCGTTCAAGCGATTTTCCCACCTCAGCATCCTGGGTAGCTGGGACTACAGGTGTGCTCCACCACGCCTGGCTAATTTTTGTATTTTTAGTAGAGACGGGATTTTGCCCTGTTGGCTAGGCCGGTCTGGAACTCCGGAGCTCAGGTGATCCGCCTGCCTCAGCCTCCCAAAGTGCTGGGATTACAGACTTAAACTACGGCGCCTGGCCCAAAGAACTTTTTGTGTATTTTAATTCTCACAACAGTCTTGTGAGAGAGATCCAGTTATCTCCATTTTATAGTTAAGGAAACTGAGGTTCAGATTACTTAATTTGGGTCAAGGTCACATAATAGTACATATATTTGAGTAAGTGTACTTACTTGCAGAGGTGGAGTTTGAAGCTAGGCAGTTTGTGAAAACCTATACTCTTAAGGTTTCATATTTCTTTTTTTTTTTTGAGACGGAGTCTTGCTTTGTCACCTACACTAGAGTGCAATGGCATGATCTCGGCTCACTGCAACCTCCACCTCTTGCGTTCAAGCAATTCTCCTGCCTCAGGCTCCCGAGTAGTTGGGATTACAGGTGCCCACCACCACACCTGGCTAATTTTTGTATTTTTCGTAGAGACGGGGTTTTGCCATGTTGGGTCAGCCTGGTCTCGAACTTTTGACCTAAGGTGATCCACCCACCTCGGCCTCCCAAAGCTCTGGGATTACAGGTGTGTGAGCCACTGTGCCCAGCCAAGGTTTCATATTTCTATTCTAGATCATGAAAACTTCATGAAGACTCACTTGGCAGCAGTCTATAGGATAAGTTTTAGATCAGTAAGAAAGAAGAAGGAAATCTTTGATTCATCATTGTCTTTGTTTTAGTAATCAGGAAATAACCATAAAATGCTAATCTTTGTCAAGCATGTTAAAAAAAAAATTCAGCCTCTGTCCATTATAGTCTTACAGTTTAAAAATATGTCCTAACTCAGAAAAATAATACCCCAATAATCCTTTATTTAGGTCAAATGTAAAAAGAGAATGTATGAACTAGATCATCTTAAGCTTGAAGTTCACAAAGAAATAAAATGTTCTTTTTTTTTTTTTGAGACAGAGTTTCGCTCTTGTTGCCCAGGCTGTAGTGCAATGGCACAATCTCAGCTCACCACAACCTCCACCTCCCGGGTTCAAGCAATTCTCCTGCCTCAGCCTCCCGAGTAGCTGGGATTACAGGCATGTACCACCATGCCCAGCTAATTTTGTATTTTTAGTAGAGACGGGGTTTCTCCATGTTGGTCAGGCTGGTCTCGAACTCCCGACCTCAGGTGATCCGCCCACCTCGGCCTCTCAAAATGCTGGGATTACAGGCATGAGCCACCGTGCCCGGCATAAAATGTTCTTGACATGAGATTTACTTTCTTTACCTATGCTGTTACTCCCTCTAAATATATTGCTTGTTTATTGGATTTCATTTCCTCTTCCCAACAAACCCACATTATTTTGTTTTGGGGACAAATTGAGAAGACAGTGATTTTCTTTAACAGCCCAGTGGATTCTGCTTCCTTCTAATTCAAAGTATAGAGACTAAAAACTGTTAACAAGTCTAGGCATTAAAAAAAAAAAAAAGCTCTAGATGGGGCGTGGTGGCTCACGCCTGTAATCCCAGCACTTTGGGAGGCCGAGGCGGGTGGATCACCTGAGGTCAGGAGTTCGAGACCAGCCTGACCAACATAGAGAAACTAAAACATAGAGACTAAAGTCTCTACTAAAATACAAAATTAGCCGGGCATGGTGGCACATGCCTGTAATACCAGCTACTTGGGAGGCTGAGGCAGGAGAATCGCTTGAACTTAGGAGGCGGAGGTTGCGGTGAGCTGAGATCACGCCATTGTACTCCAGCCTGGGCTCAAAACTCCATCTCAAAAAAAAAAAAAAAAAAAAAAATAGCTCTAATGCAATTAATCCAAAACAGTGAAACTGAGTTTACCTCAGATATCCCCTACCATCCCAGTCAACATATAGTAGTCCTGTTTCTAGGATTTCTCTCTCCTTTCTTTCTCGTCTTCCTTTAGGGAAATGCTTTGGGGTAGGAAGCAACAAACCAAACAGCAGCAGGCAAGTAAAATCAGCTCTTTTCTATTTCCCCAATTGGATAGTACGGAAGAGGGAGCAAGAACTCATCATCAAAGAGAACTGAGACTTAGGCGTGCCATTCTAAAAAGCCCTTGTTCCTTGTCTCCCTTGCCTCCCCCGCCCCCCTCAGCTCTGCAGTAATTCCTCAGCGATTGTACCGTCTCTCCACTTTAAATATAAATATATAAATATAAATATATATATGTATAAACTTCCCCGTGTCTTTCTCTCCTCCTCTCTTTTTTTAATTTTCTATAATAAAGTTTCCTATTGGATAAGGTCAACTCCCTGATTTATGCCTGGCTCCTATTGGAAGCTCACAGGGGCTGACATCACTTAGGAAAGCGAAGGGGGTAGGGCTGCCAGATCAGTTTGTCACCACCCAGGCTCCCTTGCCTTTGGCTGGGTGCAACTTCCATTTTAGGTGTTGGATCTGAGGGGGAAAAAAAAGAGAGAGGGAGAGAGAGAGAAAGAAGAGCAGGAAAGATCCTGAAAGGAGGAAGAGGTGGCGAAAAATCAACTGCCCTGCTGGATTTGTCTTTCTCAGCGCCTTGGCGAAGCCTTGGGTTTCTTTCTTAAAGGACTGGTTTTTAGAACTCCACATTTGAGGTGTGTGGCTTTTGAAGAAAATATATGTACTGACGGGAAAAGGAGGATAAGCAAGTCGAATTTTTGTCTTACGGTAACCGGAGGGAATTAAAAAACGGGAGAGAGTCTGTTATGCTTATGAATAACTTTTAAGCAATTATTTTTCTTTCTACTTTCAGTACTTTGGCGGGGGAGATTTTGGTATTTTATTATATTTAAAAAGGTAAAATATACAAGACCTAGAAACAAACTTCTAGGTCTCTTTAATACAGGAAGCTGAATAGATCCAGAGGGGTAAGAGCAGGTTTGAAAATTTACATTTTGGTGTGTTCTTTGATTTTATTTATTTTTCTGGACTAAGCTAACATATTTCTGTTTTCAGAGCCCAAATCAAAAGTTCGTTTTTTGGCATGTTGCATGTGGGTTGGGAAAGGAATTTGTCCGTGTCGGAACCCAGTTATACAGATGGTTCTTCATATGTTTCAAACTTTTTTTTCTTTTATCATTGGATTTGTGGAAGTGGAAAGTTGCAGGGAGCTTTGCAGTGTAAATGGTATTGTTTTTCCCCCAGAGAGTTTGAACGGCCCGTATCGGTTTCAGCCCTGCTGTTCCTGGGTGGATCCCTCTTACTTTTCCAGGTGCGGTGGGTGGGAGCCTCATTCTCCTGCTAGATGTAGTCTCCCTGCTTTGGCTTATAAAAGAAAACAAATGGAACCATGTTAACTGAATTGCCATCTCCTTCTTCCTTCTAAACTACCTTTGATAGCAAAGATTTGTGGAGGTGTTTGTTAAATCTGCAAATACGATAACGTTTGGTTTATGTGTTTAAAGGGATAAGGAACTTCTAATCATGCTTTTTATTTCACCTGAGTAAAGTGGCAACACACCTGAAAATATTTTCAGCTTTTTTCACTCTGAAAGGGCCATGGGTGGAATAAAATTAGGTTTAGAAAAACCATTTATACAAAGTTTTGTGTTTAAAATACATTTCAGAAAACACAAGGGAGATTTTTATTTTTAAACCAACCTGAAAGTTGTTTTTTGGAGTTGAGTTTATTGTTTAGTTAATTTACCATGAAATCTGAAATCTCTTAGAGCTGAAGGCCCGTGACTGTGCTTTCATATCTTATATTTAATCTTAAGATTTGTTTTGTTTTTGCAAATACATTCTTGCAAAAGTACGGATTCTAGATAATTATATAGCCAACTCATCAGTAGCTGAAAAACTAGGGTATTCTTTTCTCTTTTTGAAAATGCGAATCCGCCTGAAAATTATAGATGCTGTCCTAATTGTAACAAGATGGGCTTTAGTGTGTAAGCTGCTCATTAGCTTTAAACTGGTATGCATCTTTAATAATCTGATTTCGTTCCCCCCCACCCCCCGCCACAAATTTTTTTAAGACTAGACTTCCTTGAATTTCTTTTCTAGAATGAGGGTATTTCTTGAAAGGTGATTTCATCCTTGTGAAGTTGTGGCTTCAGGAGGAAACAGAACTTTGTTCCGCCTTCAAATACAATCTAGGCAAAGGCTGCAGGAAATTTTTGATGTCTGGATCTCTTAATTATAACAAGTACAGTTAAAAAGAAAGAAAAAAATACAATGTGTATAGGCTGTTGGGCTGTAGTTCTTGTTTAATATTTTCCAAATTTTCTTTCAAATGTTCTGTCTGCCTTGACTCCAGCCTGGGGAGGTTTCTTGGATCTTTAGAGTGTTGGTCATGTTGCTTTCAGATTGTCTGTTTCCCACTCAACCTTTAGGGGGAGGGATGAGGGAATCTGAAGGAGGAGTACAAAGGCAGTTTGAAAATAGGTTCTGGATGACTGAGTGGTGGTGATTTGGGTCTAGCTTTAAATAGTGGGCTTTGTGTAGCTGAAGTGAGCATCCTAGTTAACCTAGTGTCCAGGACTATTTCCATGAACTAAGGTGTTGTTTTGACTGGTGTGTAGTACAGAGCCTTTGGGGTGATAAGATGGAAGATTTGTCTTTTACCTCACCTCCACTGGTTCTTTCAGGAATTATAAGGGATGCAGATGAGTAAATCTTTTATTTTTTAAATTTTCTTGTTTTGCTCCTTGTCTTGGTTTTGGGGTAAAAAATGATGACAGGTAAGTGTGAGCTGTTCAGATTTTTCTTTCCTTGTTTGCCTCCTATGTACGGTTGGTTTCTTTGTTATGTGAGTAAGGTAGTGGTCTGTGTTCCAGATTGAGGGGCGGGGGGCGGTTCTCTTTTAGGTGGTTGGAGTTCTAGTACCTTTCTCAGGGTTCCAGCATGGACAGTCAGAGAAGCTCCAACATGTTCTCTGAGCTAGGGTAAAATTGAGACTATTGGAGATATTAACAAAAAGAAAAGCACTACGTAATTACAATCCAGCCTTAGGTTTATGAAGTAGTTGCTCTCTAGGGATGAATGAGATAGGATGGATGCAAATAAATTAAGCATAGATCACTATCAATTGGAATAACAAAATGATTAGCTTTGTATAATTTATCTCCTTCTATTTTGGTACCCTGTTAGTAACTGCCAAGGCCCTCATTCCCCCCTACCTCCCCACACCTTGTTTTTAGTGTATTCTAAGCATTTTGCATAAACTATTAATTTCCCACCACTGGTTTTTTTGTTTGTTTTGTGTTTTAAGGAATTTGACCCTCAGAGAAGCTGAGGTTTGGTGAAAATCTCACTGCCTGTAAATGGTTGAGGCCAGGATTAACCCTGGTCTGACTAACTACAAAGTCCATGGACTTAACCACTAATATACTGCCATTCTCCAGAGAGAATGGAAACAACAGCTCGAACTAAAATGAGCCCTTGCTAGAGGCAGGAGTGTTTCATCTTGGCACAGGGGCAGTACTCACTTAAATTTCCAACCCCCTCCAACTCCCCACTACCCCTGTTGGGATAATGTATGCAAAAGATCTATTTTCCATAGAGCCCATGGGGAGCTGGATGTGCTAGAATGGATATTATTTTAATCTTTAGAACGAGAATCTTTCCATATCCATATGCCCACCAATGCTGTCTTAATTTCTTAAACTTCCTGGAATTGTGTCACACGTTGTTTGATTATCAGTAAAATTTCTTCTTCCAGAGAATTTTTAGGTATGTAGTTTGGAATGATAGGATATCATCAACTTGCAGGGACAGGCTTGTAGGAGGTAGTTCAGATATTCTTGTCTTTCCCTCTAGACTATGAGCAGCTTGGGTGTAGGTACTGTCTTTGTATCTTTTTAGCACCTGTCTTAGTGTCTGGTACATACTGAGGTGCTCAGTAAGCCTTGGTTAAATAAGGCATTTGATGAGAATCAGTGAGGGACTGATTTGTGGGGAAGGCTTGAAAGGAAGCAAAACAACATAGATTAATCAAATTGCAATGTACTTTTGCAACTTTTGCTGTAGTCTGTAGTTTTAACCTTTTATGCATCTCCTCCCTTAATTTTTTTTTTTTTTTTTTTTTTTTTGAGATGGGGTCTTGCTCTTGTCATCCAGGCTGGAGTGCAGTGGTGAAATCATGGCTCACTGCAGCCTCAAACTCCTGGGCTCAAGTGGTGCTCCCACCTCAGTCTTCTGAGTAGCTAGGACTATGGGTGCACAGCACTATGCTTGGCTAATTTTTGTATATTTTGTGGAGATGGGGTCTCTCTATGTAGTCCAGGCTGGTCTCAAACACCTGGGCTCAAGCCATCCTCCTACCTCGGCCTCCCAAAGTGCTGGGATTATAGGTGTGCCCCACCACACCTGGCTCTCCCTTATATTTTTAAGCAAAGTTTCTAGAGATAATGGAGGATTTTAAATTTTAGCTTTTATTTAATCCTGTTCCTTTCTTGGCAAGTGGTACAAAGAACAGTATAAAAAGTAAGGATCTGGCCTGGTGCGGTGGCTCACGCCTGTGATCCCAGCAGTTTGGGAGGTCCAGGTAGGTGGATCGCTGGGCAACATGGTGAAGCCTCCTCTTTACAAAAAATACAAAAATTAGCTGGGCGTGGTGGCACGTGCCTGTAGTCCCAGCTACTGGGGAGGCTGAGGTGGGAGGACAGCTTGAGCCTTGGGGGTGGAGGTTGCAGCAAGCCGAGATCATGCCACTGCCTGCCAGACTGGGTTTGCAGAGCCAGATCCTATCAAAAAAAAAATAATAATAAGCATCCTAGTCCATTCATTTCATAATGAACTTCAACACTGAAAACCTTAAATGTTGCCATTTTCTAGGGGAGAGTATATTAAGACATCAGCAGAAAAGTACTGCTTTCAGCCCTGGTTGGAGGTGAATGGTTTCTGTGCTTGTTAATAAAAACATTAAGAGCTTGGGATGATAGTTTTGAACATCCGTGTTTCAAAGAAAGTATGTTTGGATATCAGCGTATTTTTTAAATCACTGCTTTAGCCACAAAACTTTAGATTTTGTTCATGTATTGGGAAGCTTATGAGTTTAAGAACCGAAATTAGTTTTCTTGGGTAATTTAAAAGGTATTAACAAGGAACTTGCCTACAGGAGTGAACTGTAGGTAATAAGGATGTGAATAACTACAAATATTCTTTCATGTTCTCTTCCCTCAAAGAAGGGTTAAATGCCACACAAAGCTGAAGTAGGGATTGCTCTGCCTAAACTATGCAGCTGCCTCCAAGGTTTCCAATAGAGCATTGATGTAGCCTGGCAGGGAGATTGTAAGAAGGCAAGAACAACTGCTCTGGTTAGAACTAATGAGGAGGAAATTAGGATATGGATTGACTTGTATTTAATTGTTTAATGTATTTTTTGGAAGTAATTTTTTTCCCTAATTCTACTTGGAATTGCATGTTATTATTAAATATTAAGCATTGAGAATGGGGCCTAAATTTACCATTTTATTCAGGGATAGTGTTCCCTGTTTTTAGGGCCACTTCTTCTCCAGCAAGCTCTTCAATTTGATTGGTGTGGTGTGGGCAATTTAGATCAGGCATATAGTGGGGGGGATTATAAAGAGGCAAAGAATTTTCTTATCTTTTTTTTTTTTTTTTTTTTGAGATGGAGTCTTGCTGTGTTTCCAGGCTGGAGTGCAGTGGCATGATCTCGGCTCACTGCAACCTCCGCCTCCCAGATTCAAGCGATTCTCCTGCCTCAGCTTCCCAAGTAGCTGGGACTACAGGTGCGTGCCACCACGCCCCGCTAATTTTTTGTATTTTTAGTAGGGATGGGTTTCACCATTTTTGCCAGGTTGGTCTCCAACTCCTGACTTCATGATCCGCCCGCCTTGGCCTCCCAGAGTGCTGGGATTACAGTCTTGAGCCACTGCGCCTGGCCAGAATTTTATCTTAAAGCCTTCCTTGCTGGTCAGCAATAGGTAATTTGGTCATGACTTTCACAAAACATGTCCCAGGTTGGTTGATGTGATGTGATGACAAAAACACTTCTCAACTTTTTATTTCAAACTTGCAGGAAAGTTGCTCTAGCACAGTAACTCCGGTATACCCTTCATTTGCCTAGGTATCATTTGTTAACATGTAGCCACAAATGCTTTATTCTATATTTTTTGGTCAATATGCTAACCAAAAAGGGAATTTCCAATCTGAGACTTCCACAATATGGTGAGGCAAGGCAGCATAACATAATAAGAGTATGGATGGGGAGCTAGACTGCCACGGAGGAACCATGTAACCTAGGGCAAATTGCTTAATCTCTCTCTGCCTTGGCCTCCTTGTCTGTAAAATGGGGATAATATTAACCATCTTATAGGATTGTCGTGACACTTAAGTTATTTAATGTATGTGAACTTTACAGAGTAATGCACAGCTCCTAGTAATGTCTTGGGTTTGTTATTAAATGGATGCTTCAAAGAACTCAAATTTCGTTTGTTAAACTAATGCCCTTGAAGATCTTTTTTGTTTTTTTTTTTTTTTTTTTTTGAGACGGAGTCTTGCTCTGTCTCCCAGGCTGGAGTGTAGTGGTGCAATCTTTGCTTGCTGCAACCTCTGCCTCCCGGGTTCAAGCGATTCTCCTGCCTCAGCCTCCGGAGTAGCTGGGACTACAGGTGCCCGCCACCACGCCCGGCTGATTTTTGTATTTTTAGTAGAGGCGGGGGTTTCACTGTATTGGCCAGGCTGGTCTCGAACTCCTGACCTCAAATGATCCACCCACCTCGGCCTCCCAAAGTGCTGGCATTACAGGCGTGAGCCACCATGCCCGTCTGAAGGTCTCTTAAAACCTGAGAATCTGTGGTAGATGTAGGTGCCTGCATTACAGAATGTATGGGCTTCCTGAGTGGGTAAAGCTAACTTTTAAATTTTTTAAAGGGGAAAAAATTATTTTTAGTAGTAGGTAATATTGGAGAGTTGTGTGGGTGAAGTTCAAAACAACAGTAGTATGAGAATGGATAACTTTAGTAAAGTGAAGTGTTAGTGGGAGGAAGATAAACAGAATGATTTGTGGACATCATTCTTTTTTTTTTTTTTTTTTTTTTTTGTTTTTTTTTTTGAGACAGCTCTGTCGCCCAGGCTGGAGTGCAGTGGTGCGATCTCGGCTCACTGCAAGCTCTGCCTCCTGGGTTCACGCCATTCTCCTGCCTCAGCCTCCCTAGTAGCTGGGACTACAGGCGCCCACCACCATGCCTGGCTAAGTTTTTGTATTTTTAGTAGAGACGGGATTTCACTGTGTTAGCCAGGATAATCTTGATCTCCTGACCTCATGATCCACCCACCTCGACCTCCCAAAGTGCTGGGATTACAGGCGTGAGCCACCAAGCCCAGCCAGACATCATTCTGTACTTGCAACCCTTATTTGTGGACATTTATAAAACTGACATGAGTTCATGAATGCTTCCTGTGAGAAGTGTGCTTCTAAGAAAGGAGTCAGCTTTTATATGTGGAAAAGCCAAGCTGTGGTCTGTGGGAAATACATATGTGTTAGATGCAACCTTGCCTAGAAACTTGCAGGTTTATTCCAGCCTAGGAATTTTCCTTCTCTTTTCCTCTCTTTTCTTCATACTTAGGAACCCATGAAACTAGTGTTCTAAATAGTACTTAAGCCAATTTCTTTGAATAATTTTTTTTTTTTTTTACATTTTTATTTTAAAAATGAGACAGAGGCTGGGCGCGGTGGCTCACACTTGTAATCCCAGCACTTTGGGAGGCTGAGGCAGGCGGATCACTTGAGGTCAGGTGTTCGAGACCAGCCTGGCCAACATGGTGAAAACCTGTATCTACTAAAGATACAAAAAAAAAAAAATTATCTGGGCATGGTGGTGCATGCCTGTAATCCCAGCTACTCGGGAGGCTGAGGCAGGAGAATCGCTTGAACCCGGGACCCAGGAGCCGGAGGTTGCAGTGAGCCGATATCATGTCATTGCACCCTAGCCTGGGCGACAGGGTGAGACTCTGTCTCAAAAAAAAAAAAAAAAAAAAAAAAAAGAGTCTTGGTATGCTGCCCTGTCGTCAACTCCTGGGCTCAAGTGATTCTCCTGCTTCAGCCCCTGGAGTAGCTGGGACTACAGGCACACACCACCTTGCCTGGCTATTTAAGCTAATTTCTTTTGGCACCCTGTAGCCTCCCACATTCAGTTCCTCACATTTATTTTACCTACAATTTCTTCTACCAATTCTCCTGTATTTTCTCCTTTTCTTTTGCTTTCCTGTTCTCTGTGGTGTCTTCCTTTGTCTCTCTTTGCCTCCTCTTGCCTCCCCTATCTTTTTTTTCTTTTAGGTTGGGTTTCCTTTTTTTCCCCTTAGGTTTTCCCTTAGGTCTTCATGGGCATTGCTTTGCCTCATTAACAGTTAATATAAAGAAGTATTTCTGGTTCTTGTACCCATGTGCTAAAGGTACAACTGTTAGGATACCACTTCATTTCAGTTAGATCTAGTTTAGGCATACAATTGTAATCCAAGAAGACTGATCTCTTCTAGTGATTCAGATTGGTTTTATCTTTGATTTTGAGATTTCATCCGCATTTCTTGATTAATTACGCATTTTGGTTTAGTTGACAGTTGAGCAAAAAAGTTACTTTCTCCAGAGTAAATCATCTGTTTTATTTGTGCTATGTTGTTCTATATTGTAGTGCAGTAGCACATTAGGAGGTATCTTTGTGGAGTGAAAAGATTTTTGTTACATGGTCAGGCGCGGTGGCTCACACCTGTAATCCTAGCACTTTGGGAGGCTGAGGCGGGCTGATCAGGAGGTCAAGAGATTGAGACCATCCTGGCCAACGTGGTGAAACCCTGTCTCTACTAAAATTTCAAAAATTAGCTGGGCGTGGTGGCACGTGCCTGTAGTCCCAGCTCCTCGGGAGGCTGAGGCAGGAGAATCACTTGAATGCAGGAGGCAGAGGTTGCAATGAGCCGAAATTGCACCACTGCACTCCAGCCTGGCAAGAGAGTGAGACTCCGTCTCAAAAAAAAAAAAAAAAGATTTGTGTTTTAGAAAGCTCATATTTTAAGAAACTAAAATATATTCTCATGGTTGAGGACATAAGACACTGTTATAGAAACTAGGTCAACTTCTCAATACCTTCATCAAAGCACCTGCAGTTCCCATTTCATTGCAAGTGAAGTAAATCTCATTGAAATAAAGTAGCTGGTGTATATTCAGTACACTTTTAAAATAGCCTATTTTAAAAGAGAAATTGGTGCCAATCTGATTTCTTTCCTGCTTTGTTGGAATGGGGGAAGTTCTGTAACCTCATTGCTGTTCTGCTCTCCATTGACTACTTTGTTAAGTGGGACACAGTTGGCCTCTTGGATGTCTACCCTACTGAAGGTCAGCCAAATAGGCAGGTAAGGCTACCTAGGCCTCTTCGTAGGCCTAACTAAGATCACAGTTGGAAAAAAAAAAGTATAGAAAAAGAAGACAAAGTTGGTTTATTTTTTCTAAAATTTAACTTTTTGTATTCATTGAAGAAGGAAGTAAAACATCTCCATTCAAAAGAAATTTGAGAGTCTGTTGTATGCCATACACTGAAGTACAACAATAAACAAAATAGACCTACTGCTTGTTCTCAAAGAGCTTACATTCTAGTTGTGAGAGACAAATAATAAGCAAGTAAATATGTAGTATGTCAGAGTGTGATATTATTATTGAGAAAAAAGTAAAGTAGAATGAGTAGTATGGAGGAAAAGAAGTCCCAGGGTGGGAGTGAGGTTATTTTATATAGAGTAGTCAGGGAGGGTCTCATGTGTAAGGTATGTTTGAGAGAGACCAAGAGAAATGGAGGATGGAATCATGTAGATATGAGGAGTAGGAAGTGCAAAGGCCCTGAGGCTGGTTATTGCCAGTGAACAAAAGAGATTGAGGGGAGGGAAGGAGAAGTAAGAGACCTGTCCAGAGAGGTCCAATGGGAATATATTTTGGGGGAAGGGGAATGATGTAGGGTCTTGTTGTGTATTATATTGTACAAAGAAAAATTATCTCCAAACCCCAGAGACAACGGCTGTTACTGAATTTTTATGTCTTTCTTGTAACTTGAGGTAGCACCCGACCCAACCTCCATATTTCTCCTATTGTGGACTCTCCATGAAAATATATTTAGCAGATAATTTGCATAGTAGCAGATTTTGCATAGGTTGATTACCCTTGTCTTAGAGAATGATAATAATAAGGCAGCTACTTAGGATAAGCTGATATGTTTTTGTGAAGTGGGATCAAAATTTTTATTTGTCTTTTTCTTTTTTTTTTGATACAAGGTCTGTCTCTGTGCGGTGTTATAATCTCAGCTCAGTGCAGCCTCTGCCTCCCACACTCAAGCCATCCTCCCACCTCAGCCTCCTGAGTAGCTGGGACTATAGGCATGCACTACTACACCCAGCTAATTTTTGTATTTTTTTTTTTTTTGTAAAGACAAGGTTTTGCCCTGTTGCCCAGGCTGGTCTCAAACTTTTGAGTTCAAGCGATCTGCCTGCCTCGGCCTCCCAAACTGCTGGGATTACAGGTGTGAGCTACTGTGCCCAGCCCCCAAATTTTTATTTCCAAGAGAAATACTGTATACTTCTCCATCTTCTTATCTACGTAGTCAGTTTTCTTTTTTTTTTTTTTTTTGAGACGGAGTCTCGCTCTGTTGCCCAGGCTGGCGTGCAGTGGTGCGATCTCGGCTCACTGCCAGCTCTGCCTCCCAGGTTCATGCTATTCTCCTGCCTCAGCCTCCCGAGTAGCTGGGACTACAGGCGCCCGCTACCACACCTGGCTAATTTTTTGTATTTTTTGTAGAGACGGGGTTTCACCATGTTAGCCAGGATGGTCTCGATCTCCTGACCTCGTCATCCACCTGCCTCGGCCTCCCAAAATGCTGGGATTACAGGCGTGAGCCACTGCGCCCGGCCTACCTAGTCAGTTTTCTATGAGCAGGGGTGACAGCCTAGACCTGTACAGTTTCCTTTTGAGGACAAAATTTATTGGTTTGGTTTATGTGCTTTTGACCAAATAGGCTTGCCCCACTTGTCTGCTGCTTCTCCTTTTGCTCATTTGACCAAAAAGCTCCTGTTTCCCCATGCCCTGATTGTTGAGAATTCATGGCTTTGAGGACCCCTTTATAGGTCGCCATATCAGTATTTCTGTTTTGCACATCGGGAGAGATGATTATCCCTGAAACTAACTTTCCTTATGTTTGTTTAGGCATTAGAGGTTATTAAAGCACATCCTGAGCCACTTTACCTAGTTGACTTTGGAGTTCAGGAAGAAGCACCAACTATTTAGTGATTTGATGTTCTGTGGCAACCCCATATACGAAAGTAAAAGGATATTTGATTGAGTACCTATGTCTTGAATCACCCACTGTTACTTTCCCTCTTAAGATTTCTGGTTTAGCTGGTCTGTCCCTCAGTGAGTCTCTGTCTCGTTCTCTCTCTCTCTCTCTCTCTCTGTCTCCGTCTCCTCTCTCTCTCCCTCACCCTCTTTCTTTCTCTTTCTCTCACTCCTCTCCTCCTCTCTCTTTGGAGTTTTTAGCCCTGGCTCTTAACCTGGTTACCCTCTGTTCTTTCCTTTAATTATGCTTACCTCATTGTCATCTGGTTACTTAATATTAGGGATGACCTCAACCAAGAAACTTTTTTTCTTCCCATCTCCTCCTTTGGTCAGGTAACTGTATCATCTTGCATGGGAAATAATCCAGGCGATCAGAGATTACCCAAAATTTTGAAATTGTTTTAAACAACTGGTTAATATGTATTACTTCATTATATATAGATGGTGTGAGATGTTTGTGGTTGTTTTGAGAGTTTTTTGAGATAGAGCTTTGCTCTGTCATCCAGGCTGGAGTGCAGTGGCATGATCATAATTTATTGCAGCCTTGACTTCCCAGGCTCAAATGATCCTCCCATCTCAGCCTCCATCACACCTGGCTAATTTTTGTATTTTTTGTAGAGACATGGTCTGTGTATGTTGTCCAGGCTGGTCTCGAACTCCTGGGCTCAAGTGATCCTCCTCCTTTGGCCTCCCAAAGTGCAGTAATTACAGGCATGAGTCACTGTGGCCAGCCTGAGAGTACCTGAGAGTATGTTTTTTTTTTTTTGAGACGGAGTTTAAGTTCTTTTTGCCCAGGCTGGTGCAATGGCACGATCTCGGCTCACTGCAACCTCCACCTCCCGGGTTCAAGTGATTCTCCTCTCTCAGCCTCCCAAGTAGCTGGGATTACGGGTGCATGCCACCATGCCTGGGTGTGTCTTTTTTTTTTTTTTTTAATTTTTTTTTGGCCAGGTGCAGCGGCTTACATCTGTAATCCCAGCACTTTGGGAAGCTGAGGTGGGCGGATCGCTTGAGGTCAGGAGTTAGAGACCAGCCTGGCCAACATAGCAAAACCTTGTCTCTACTAAAAAAAATATAAAAATTAGCCAGGTGTGGTGGTGCGTACTTGTAATTCCATATACTCAGGAGGCCGAGGCAGGAGAATGGCTTGAACCCTGGAGGCAGAGGTTGCATTGAGATTGCACTATTGCATTCCAGCCTGGGCAACAGAGCGAGACTCCATCTCAAAAAACAAAACAATTTTTTTTTTTGGTTTTGTTTTAAATGTACCTTTATTGTTTGACTTTGGGATCTAGGAGAGAGTATGTCTTTTAATGCCATTCTTCTTTACTGAGTCTTCAGTGACACATGTTTACATGTGGGAATATTTCACTTTTTAGTTCTTTTAAAGACCTTTTGCTACTCGCTTGCTTTTACTCAAACCAGAAGTTAAAGTGGCTTGCATAAGTGTCAGAGGTAACCACTTGGATCCAGAGTTTCTGGTTCTCTCTCTTTTGTCAAGTGGTTTAGAATTATCTAGGGTCTTTAATGGTAGATTTAAGACTTTGGAGTTCTTTTGGGATAGAATATGCAACCAGGTTTTGAAAATTTGGCATAGCTCTTTGTTCCTTGAAGGCCATCTAAGATGTTTTAAACATAATTGGGTTCTCCAATCTGCAGTATACAGAGGGATATCCTACAATGTAGCAACTTGGGATTCCAGAGAAGATGGTGCTGGCAAGTGAGACAGTTCTTCCTTCTAGGTTCTAAGTCTACAGTACAGGAGTTAGGACTGTGCCATTCCAGCCATCCTTATATTTAGATTTATGCTTTCAAAGAGCCTCTAATCTAGACTGAATAGACTCTAATCTAGACTGAGCTGTCTGGTGAGCAGTAAAACTGGCCCAAATAATGTATTTTATAACCAGTGCCCTTTTAGCAAGAAAGTCAGTGGGTTGTTAGGGATAGGCCACTACAGTGGTTCACAACAGGCCATAAGAGTCTATGAGGGTTTTTTTTTTTTTTTTCAGATGGAGTCTTACTCTGTTGCCTAGGCTGGAGTGCAGTGGTGCGATCTTGGCTCACTGCAACCTCCGCCTCCCAGGTTCAAGTGATTCTCGTGCCTCAGCCTCCTGAGTAGCTGGATTACAGGCGTGTGCCACCATACCTGGCTAATTTTTGTATTTTTAGTAGAGGTGGGGTTTTGCCATGTTGGCCAGGCTGGTCTCGAACTCCTGACCTCAGGTGATCTGCCTGCCTCAGCCTCCCAAAGTGCTGGGATTACAGGTGTGAGCCACCGTGCCCAGCCTATGTGGGTTTTTTTTTTTTGAAAAAGTAGTTAGCATTTAATGAAACTCCCTCCATGTGGCTTCAAGCCACCAGGACACAGGCCCCCCCAACACTCTTAATCTTCTCCTCAGCTCTTCTGCTGAAGAATTTGGCCTTCATGATGACAGGCTGCTTTGGGAGCTTTCCCTTTCCCAGAACTTTGTAGTAGTCCGATCGCACCACATCAATGATGGGAGCAGCCCCAGTCTTGTTTTTAGCAGCATTCACCCGTGTCTGTTCACTGACCAAAGTCCACAATTTGTCAAGGTTGACAGTTGGACAGAAGCTCTGGTTCCTCTTTAAGTGGTAATGCTTCATACCAACTTTCCCAAAGTAGCCTGGGTGGTATTTGTCGAAGTTGATCCGGTGGTGATGCAGACCACCAGCATTACCGCGGCCTCCGGGATGCTTCCGGTGCTTGCCTATGCGGCCGTGGCCGTGGCTCACGTGGCCCCGAAGTTTCCGGGTCTTCCTCAGTCTGCATGGCATGTTGGCAGCCCAGACGAAAAAGCGGGTTTTTTTTTTTTTAAAAAAACATGAATTCCCAGACTTCCCTGTAGAAACTGACGTAGAGGGGGGATTTAATTTTTTCAAAAAGCTCCCTAGGTGATTCTGATCATTCACGTTTGAGGATCACAAAACCTGAATATTTGAATTAAGCTACATGTATATGTTATTTCTCAGGTGGATGGTTATTTAGTGAAGGTGAGAAGTAGAGCCAGGCACGGTGGCCTGTGCCTTTGGTCCCAGCTACTTAGGAAGCTAAGGAGGGACTTGAGCCCAGGAGTTTTGACACCAGCTTGGGCAATATAGGGAGACCCCGTCTCGAAAAAAAAAAAAAGAACACACACACACACAAAAACAAAAGTACAGAAGATGATTTATTGTAGTAGACATGACGAGAAGGTCGTTAATTTTAAGTGAAGTGATTTACCTCTGTGTCCTGTATTGTTTTGGAATTAAAGATGTTACCTGTTGATTTAGGGGTTATGCCAACACTTAGCATGGTATGGAGGACTCGCCTGTTGGGAGGAAGGGAAACCTTTAGACTGTATCTGTGGTTTTAAATTATGGAACAAATTCAGGAGAGGATGTTAGCATTGAAACTTAGCTGGACAATTTGTTTAAAACTGGACAGGAAGGGCCAATGTTACTTCCTGTCTGAAAAGGAAGTGCTGGCTTCCTTCCTTTCCTCCTTGGTTAACTCTGGCCAACTTGGAATATGGGTGGGGGAGGGGCTGGTTATGTTAGTAATCGTGTTACCACTAATATTCGTGTATAGCCGCTTAAGGTTTACTCTTTTCCTTACTTGAAACATGTAGATGGGTGCTGTGTGTGCTCCTGTCTCCTTGTTCTTATATGGGAGCCTTGTACTAGGTTTGGATTTAGTCTGGGAAGCCTAATCTCTCCGACGTTACTTTTACATTCAACCTTATATACACCTCCCTTGTATTTTCTGACATTTGAAAATACACCAAGGAGTTGGAGGGAAGAAACTGAAACTCATTTGACATGGAGCGGGGTAAGTTGTGGAAAGGAGAACATAATTGGGCAGAGGGGAGTGGATGACAGAGGTTTCTTATTTCTGAATTGAGCCAAGAAAGCATTCCTTCTAAGTGGGGCCAGTTGGCACTGTTACTGCTATTTTAGGCCAGGCTTCTCCTTCCTACTTACCAGTCAATTGTATTAAGTGTTTGATGTGAGTTTGAACTGAGGTTTCAGGAGGGGAGGGAGCGAGGGAGGGTGGTGGTGGAAACAGCTGGTGCCTTCATCAAGCTATCTCAATTACTCTTCTTTTCAGAGTGTTTGGGGGTGGGGGTTGGTGGCACAGGAATTAGATGTGTGTTAGCAGAGTCTCAGCAAGTCTTATGTAGTGGGTTTGAATTCTCAGGCACTCTTAATGCTATGTGGGATGTTGGCTAGTTGGAATGTAGCTAAACCTTTCCCAGTCACATTCTTTCTTCTGCCTCCCCTCCCTGTAATTCTTTCAGCGTTGGGCCTGCTTTGGAGAGAGAAGGGTGTGGGAAGTTAGACAGCAAAACAGATTCATCCTTCCTACCCATTGAGTATTCAGCTTAGGTCTTGGGCCCTCCAGAGGCTTTCTTCGTATCCATTCATTATTCCTTTAGTTGGGCTTTCTAAATATGTCTGCAAAGATACAATTAGAACTGGGACCTCTGGTGAAGTTAAGTTGAATTGTAATCAGTTGGCTATACTTGTCTTCTTCCCTCCCTCACACCCCAGGATTACTATATTTCTGAGTCAGCACTCCTTTTCTGTCTCACCTGCTCAATTTGATGCAGAGAACTTGCCAAGCATCCTTTTGGATTAGCAGCATTGATGTGGGTGTGTTCAGTTCTCTGCCTGGGGTGTGTCTTTTACAACTTTTTTTTTTTTTTTTGTATCTCAGAAAACTCTTCCCTGCTCAAAGCTACTATTTTTATCTACTTTAATATATCTACTTCACACTGTAGTACTTAGTTAACTCATTTATTTGGCCTGGGCTGTGCATGAGGAAGAATTGGATAAGAATACTAACAGTCATAACTAATTGTTCAGTATTCTTGAGAGATAAAGGGAGTTAGTCTGATTCCATGCCAAGTAAGAGACTGTTAACTTTTTTTGTGTATGCTTCAGTGATAGGGTTTGCAATGGCTGGGCTCTGCTGCTGAAGTTCCATAGTGTTGCTAAATATTCTTTTCTATCCAACCCTAGAATGGCTATTGTGTATATTACTGCCCTACCCTTGCCACCTGGTCATACCAGATCCAGATAAGGATTAAATCCTTCTTTTTTTGGTCACCCAGGCTGAAGTGTAGTGGCATGATCTCAGCTCACTGCAACCTCTGCCTCCCGGGCTCAAGTGATTGCCCTGCTTTAGCCACCTGGAGTAGCTGGGATTACAGGTGTGCACCACCATGCCCGGCAAATTTTTTTATTTTTAGTAGAGATGGGGTTTCACCATGTTGGCCAGCTGGTCTCGAACTCCTGACCTCCAGTGGTTTGCCTGCCTCGGCCTCCCAAAGTGCTGGGATTACAGGCTTGAGCCACTGTGCCACGCCAAGGACTAAATCCTTCTAAGTTGTCTGTTTTAGACTTAGTTCCTTTGTATCATGTGCTGCTTTAGACCAGGGTCGGTCCATACTACTTCTAGCAGATCTAAGAAGATGAGAGGAATCTAGGAAAAATAAAGGGAAAAGAAAAGACGAAAAGTGATAGCATATTACTACTTAATTCCTGGTATGCCCCTCTGGTTGGAGGACTCCGCTGAGCATCTTGCTCATTTTATGCAAAGGGAATTGAGCCCTTTGGGCGGATGGTGTTGCTTCTTTGGATTTCAAGAATCTCTAGCTAATAGAGCTTAACCTCTGTCTGCATTTTTGCTTCTGTGATTTAGGGCTAATTTCCAATGGGTTGTACAAGATAATAGAAAAATGTATGATTTATCTCATTATTGCAGTTAGTGGAGGACGCTTATTAGGAGAGGAGGCTTTCTTTTCTGACTAGGCTCCAAATTTACAGCCCCTGACCCACTTCAGGGGGTTGTGAGCAGGAAAAGCTGATGTTGCTGTCTTGACCTCTTTGCCACCAGGATTTGGCTTCTGTGCAATTCCTAGTGGTTGTCCTCTCATTCTCTAGGGAAACGGGGAACTTTGCTCCCAGCACCTGATTAAACTGCCTCTTTGTAGGGTGGAGTCCGCTGCCTTTGTTTGTTCTCTGTGGAGCCTGTCTTAGTAATCAACTCTATGCTTGTAGGGAAAAAGTTTGAAAGGCTGAAAACAGAGGTGGATGATAGGGAAGGTGAAGTTCCTAAAGTAGTTCTCCAAATGGGAATATTCCATTGACCGAATCCAGGTTGGTAATCAAATTGCCATAATGGGATGTGTCACATGTAGCTGAGCTGAATTAACAACAGCAGTAGCTTTAAAATCCCTGATGCAGTGCCTCCAAAGTGAAGAAACTTGCCAAGTAGGAATCTTAAAAATTCCCTCACCCCCTCCAAACTCTTAGATCCACACGCAGTATCTTTCTGCTGATTCTTAAAGGCCTGAGCTTTGTCCTACGTAGTGTTGGCTTGGGGCAGAGAGGAGGGTTGTTTTCCCTGAACATGATAAGGAGCTGAGCAGGGCAAAGTGGGGGCTCTGGCCCGTGATTGGTAGACAGGATGCCCTGGAATGCAGTTGGCCTGCAGCCCAGAATCCAGCACTTTGTATTTGTTTGTTTCTGGGAGACTGTGGTCTGGTGCTACTGTGACAGGAAGTGAGAAAGCTGGGAGTGGGGGAACAGAGAGGGTCGATGTCTTTGTGGTTCTCCTGTGAAATCTCTTTGTCCCTGGAGAGCAGCTCTGCTACAGAGCTCTGCTGAGAAGAGAGCAGCCTTTGTGTGTCTAATGGGTCTCGGAGCATCTAGCTACTCCGAGGGATTAGAGAGTGTGAATTCTGACTGTGGCCTTTTGCGTTTTAGCACTTAAGTTATATAAATGGCCCCGATCTCTTAGCACTGGAAAGCTTACTGAGTTTTGTGTGTGCTACTATTCTTTGTGGATCTCTAGGATTTAATTAAGAAAGGAATTCTAGAAGGAAATAGATGTTAAGTAATGTTCATTTGCTGTATATGTTGCAGGTACCTTGTTGGGTTGAAAAGGGACAGAAAGAAACAGGTAATGCTGACGTCCTTTACATTTTAGATCTCATCCTTCCAATTGGCACCCTACTACATACAGATCAGGAGAAACCTACCCACGTAGTATTAAGAGTTACTAGCAATTCTCTAATGTTTGAACATAACTAGAGAATGGTTGGTAGTTTCCTGGGATTTTTCTTCCCTATGTCTAGACTGAAATAGCACTTGCAATACCCTCTCTCTTTTCTCCCCTGTTTTGTGTTTTCCCTGCCTTCCATTCCAGCTGTGAAACAGGCATCTTTTCTCACTTTGTGGATTGGGTGGCTGAGTCCTTAACTTTGAGCCAAGCTAGCTGGTTCCTGAGCACACACACAAACCCGCCTTTGATTGTCCAGGAGGACAGCTGCCCTAGAGGCAGATTGCTAACATACCACTAGAACAATCCTTCTTCTCTGTTCTTATGCTGGCTAGCACAATCTTTACTGCCTCTAGTTCCTTCTGTTTCCCACCCCATCTCTGATCTTTGCTTTTGGCTTAGTGAGATGTCACATTAAAAATGAGAGTAGGGATTGGATTTTTTTTCTTGTGGTAGGGTTGAGGGGATGATCAGAGAATGTGACATGTAGCCAGCTTTCTAGAGCAGGCTTGCCAGTGGTAAGGTAGGTGATTTTTACAGAGTAGTGCCTCTTTTGTTCTTAGCACCGTTCCTCCCGAGTACTAGGTTCTTATAAAAAGGAAGGTAAATCTAAGGTAGGCTGCAAGCTACTCTTCCCAAATTGAGTAAGATTTTGTTCTTTAAAGTGAAGGTAAGACCCAAAAGTCTAGCTGGCTCCATTCCACCTTCTCTTGCCTCCTTCCCCCCTCCGTAAAAAATGTCAACTTTGGCTTAACTTCTTAATTGGAACTAGAATGACTTTTTTTTTTTTTTTTTTTTTTTTGGAGACAGGGTCTTACTCTGTCACCGAGGCTGGAGTACAGTGACACAATCTCGGCTGACTGCAGCCTGGAATCACCAGACTCAAGTGATCCTCCCACCTCAGCCTCCCAAGTAGCTGGAACTACAGGCACATGCCACCACACCCGGCTAATTTTTTATATTTTTTGTAGAGATGGTGTCTTGCCATTTTGCCCAGGCTGGTCTCGAACTCCTGAGCTCAAGCAGTCTGCCCGCCTCAGCCTCCCAAAGTGCTGGGATTACAGGCTTGAACCACCTCTCCTGGCCCGAAGAATGACTTTTAACCACATGAAGCATAGAAAATTCATACTCTTTCCACTTTATCAAGAAGGAACATGGACTTGGAATAAAATAGGAGTTTCCACTACTTACTACTAGTTGATGAGCTTGGGCAAGATACTAAATACTTCTGGTATGTAGGTAGTATACTTATTTATAAAAAGAGGCCATTACTTCAGCAGGTGTTGAAAGGATTATATGATAACTTCAAGGGGAAGAGCAATAATATACAACTTTCTCCCCCTTCAAGGTGGGATTTTCTTCTTTCAGATAAGGAGAAACATTTCCTCCTGCTATCTGTCCTAAAGCTAAGAAAGGACCTTAACACTTCTGATTGATTTATTTATAGATTGACATGTTCTGGCTCCCTGTTGCTTATCTCAAAAGGAAGACATACTCCAAACTTGATGAAAAGAATGCCTTATTGGTCTTTTCAGGGTTTTGAGAAATTGGGACTGTGTAAATATGGCTCAGTTACATGCTTCCACCTTTTCCAAGTTATTTTCAAATGATGGGCAAAGAGGTGGGGGAATGCCATAGATTGAAAGTTTGGTGAGAAGCTGCTATTTTCTTTCTTTTTTTTTTTTCGAGATGGAGTTTCACTCTTGTTCCCAGGCTGGAGTGCAATGGTGCAATCTCTGCTCACTGCAACTTCTACCTCCTCGGTTCAAGCGATTCTCCTGCCTCAGCCTCCCGGGTAGCTAGGATTACAGGCACCTGCCACCACGCCAGGCTAATTTTTGTATTTTCAGCAGAGACAGGGTTTCACTGTGTTGACCAGGCTAGTCTCAAACTCCTGACCTGGTGATCCACCCGCCTCAGCCTCCCAAAGTGCTGGGATTACAGGCGTGAGCCACCGCGCCTGGCCGAGAAGCTGCTATTTTAAAAAAGGAATGTGAGCTCAAACAGTTGGGTGACCCCTAGTAAACTCTTAAGGTTAAGCTTTTCCATGAATATTTTTTTTTTTTTTTCAAGCCTAGGGTATGGAAGGGTATAAGGTGTCTCAGTTAATTTTAGGATTTCTCTTTTATGACATGAGACCTAAACAATACCTTTGCATTTCAATTAGGCTTTTTCTTATTTTTCGTAGTGTACCTGATCTCTCTCCTCTCGTAGGAAGGAGAAAGGCATTTGGCCTCTCCCCTTCCTTTAGTCTAACACCTCCCTCTGTTTTTTTGCCCCTCCCTCTTATCTTTGTTTCCTTATCAGCCTCTCCCTAAAGCCCTGCTTTCTCCTTTTAAGGTTAGGTGAGGTGCCTTTGGCAAGGTTGCACAGGGATGCAGGTAAGTAACTCAGTCTCTTCTCAGGATTAAAGAAAACTCAGTGTGAACTGTCCCAGTGGAGGGCCTTGGAGAGGCAGGTGCATAATGGGGGAGGAGAAGGAGGTGGCCTGGCCTGAGAGATCAGGACTTGTTAGACCAGTCCTGTGTGTGTGTCATGCATGCTCCATAGAGAAGCAGGTTTTGTTTCTTTCTGTACCCTTTCAGTCCTGGGCCCCCTCACTAGCTGAAAGCCACACCCTTCCTTGGCTTCAAAGCCAGCCTAGCACTAAGCCATTTTAGTATGTTATGGTTTGGGGTTGGTTCTCAGAATACTTAGGGGAAAAGAGAGAAAGAGAAGAATGTTTTATTTGGTCTCAGAATTTAGGAGGTCATGATGGTGGAGGTCAATTTTTTTTTCTTAAGTTACAGTAAAAACTTTAAATATTGACAGGTAGCTTTGGGTAAGGATAATAAGACTAAAGGCAGTTTAAGGTACCCTGTTGATGTATAGACGTTGCCAGCTCAAATTCCTTTTAACAAGGAAGTTTATATCTTTGTTTTTTAAAAAATATTTTCTCTGACATTCCAATCAGAGAGAATGCATCACTCTTTCCTAAGAGGAGGGTGGTCTGCCCAGAGCCTTCCTTAATTCATCAGAGAGATTCCTGGTGGACACCTAGTTTTTCCTTATGAAAATAAGACTTCTTTGGTCAGCCTTTTACCCTCTTTTAAAAGAAAATCCTTAACTAAATTAAATTTAACAGTGTTTAATTGAGCAAAGAACAATTCGCTAATTGGGGAGCCTTCTGAGCCAGAGTAGGCTCAGAGACTCCAGCGCAGGTATGTGGTAGAAGATTTATGGACAGGAAAAGGAAAGTGATGAACAAAAAATGGAAGTGAGGTACAGAAACAGCTGGATTGGTTATGGCTCAGCTGGCAGTTGCCTTATTTGATCATGGTTTGAACAGTTGGCCCCCTTTGAGTGGCCAAAACTCAGTGATTGGCACAAGAGTAGGTTACAGTCTATTTCTACCACCATTTAGGTTATAGTTCATTATGTACAGAGAAATCATCAGGCCAAACTTAAAAGATGTAAGGAGGCATAAACTTGCCTAGGCTAAACTTGATTTTTTTTTTTTTTTTTTTTTTGAGACGGAGTCTTGCTCTGTGCCCCAGGCTGGAGTGCAGTGGCGCGATCTCGGCTCACTGCAAGCTCCACCTCCCGGGTTCACGCCATTCTCCTGCCTTAGCCTCCCGAGTAGCTGGGACTACAGGCGCCCGCCAACACACCCGGCTAATTTTTTGTATTTTTAGTAGAGACGGGGTTTCACTGTGTTAGCCAGGATGGTCTCGATCTGCTGACCTCGTGATCCGCCCGCCTCGGCCTCCCAAAGTGCTGGGATTACAGGCTTGAGCCACCGCGCCCGGCCTAAACTTGATTTAACACTACTGAATGGAGAAGTTGGGCCTAGCAGGAAGCAGATCCATGAGGAAGCATAGAAAGAGTGAACACTAGGAGAAGGCCATATCCAGAATAATACAGGTTTTGTGACTTGAGTAGTGCTCAGTTGTGATTGTGAAGTGAGCACAGTCCTTTTAATCTTAATGCAAATCAGCTTCAGGGACTTGGAATTAACAGAGGTGAGTCTTCCCAGTGAAGTGAGAAATACTAGAACTGTTCTGACTGAGCATGAAGGTGGAACATGGTTGGGCATGGTGGCTCACGCCTGTAATCCCAGCACTTTGGGAGGCCGAGGCTGGCGGGTCACTTGAGGTCAGGAGTTTGAGACCGGCCCGGCCAACGTGGTGAAACCGTGTCTCTACTAAAAATACAAAAAATTAGCCAGATGTGTTGGCGGGCACCTGTAGTCCCAGCTACTGGGGAGGCTGAGGCAGGAGAATGGCTTGAACCTGGGAGGTGGAGGTTGCAGTGAGCCGAGATGACGGCATTGCACCTGGGCGACAGAGGAAGACTCCATCTCAAAAAAAAAAAAAAAACAAAAAAAAAAAACGTGGAACATCAAGTGGAGGTAGGGTGGGGTACTTAGACTTTGGACTCTGGTACAAGCAGTGATAAGAAGCCACAGAAAGGCCGGGCGCGGTGGCTCACGCCTGTAATCCCAGCACTTTGGGAGACCGAGGCGGGTGGATCACGAGGTCAGGAGATCGAGACCATCCTGGCTAACCCGGCGAAACCCCGTCTCTACTAAAAATGCAAAAAATTAGCTGGGCGTGGTGGCAGGCGCCTGTAGTCCCAGCTACTGGGGAGGCTGAGGCAGGAGAATGGCGTGAACCCGGGAGGCGGAGCTTGCAGTGAGCCGAGATCACACCACTTCATTCCATCCTGGGCGACAGAGCGAGACTCCATCTCAAAAAAAAAAAAAAAAAAAAAGGCCGGGCGCGGTGGCCCACGCTTGTAATCCCAGCACTTTGGGAGGCCGAGGCGGGCGGATCACGAGGTCAGGAGATCGAGATCACGGTGAAATCCCGTCTCTACTAAAAAAAATACAAAAAATTAGCCGGGCGTGGTGGCGGGCGCCTGTAGTCCCAGCTACTCGGAGAGGCTGAGGCAGGAGAATGGCGTGAACCCGGGAGGCGGAGCTTGCAGTGAGCCGAGATTGCGCCACTGCACTCCAGCCTGGGCGACAGAGCGAGACTCCGTCTCAAAAAAAAAAAAAAAAAAGCCATAGAAAATGTTGACAAAATATATTTCTTTGATTTAGAAACAAAATGGCAAGTTTCTTTATGGTTGAACCGGAATATTTCTTCAAATTTGGGGTCAGGTGCCATTTAAGGCAAATAAATGCCTTTTAGGTATCTGGAGTGCCCCTTTCTGGCTTGAATGTTATGTAATACAGTGCTGTAGTGTTACAGGTGCTATATTTTGTTGATTAGTATTCTGCAGTAGGAGGCTTGTTATGCTATTTATTTATTTATTTATTTATTTTTGAGACAGGGTCTCACTCTGTCGCGCAGGTGGCAATGTAGTGATTGTGGCTCACTGCGGTCTGGACCTCCTAGACTTGAGCAATTCTCCCACCTCAGCCTCCTGAGTAGCTGGGACTATAGTGTGCACCACCACGCCCAGCTAATTTTTGTAATTTTTTTGTAGAGGCGGGGTTTTGCCATGTTGCCCAGGCTGATCTTTAAACTCCTGTGCTCAAGTGATCTGCCCACCTTGGCTTCCCAAAGTGCTGGAATTACAGGTGTGAGCCACTTTGCCCAGCCCAGTGTGCTGTTGAAAAAAGCCCTTTGCAATCCCTAGAATGGCTGGGCACAGTGGCTCATGCCAGTAATCCCTGCACTTTGGGAGGCCAAGGCAAGAGGATTGCTTGAGCCCACGAGGTCCATGCTGTAGTGGGCTGTGATCACACCACTGCACTCTAGCCAGGGCGACAAGAGCAAGACCCTGTCTCAAAAAAAAAAAAAAAAAAAAAAAAAATTCCCTAGAACGACATGGAAATGGAGTTTTGCCTGTCATTGTTTTTAGAGGGAGAGCATAAATCTGTGACACTCGTTTTGTTGTTGTTGTTGTTGTTTTTGAGACAGAGTCTCGCTCTGTCATCCAGGCTGGAGTGCAGTGGCACAGTCTCGGCACACTGAAACTTCTGCCTCTTGAGTTCAAGCGATTCTCCTGCCTCAGCCTCCTGAGTAGCTGGGATTACAGGTGTGTGCCAACATGCCCGGCTAATTTTTTTGTATTTTAAGTTGAGATGGGGTTTCACCATGTTGACCAGGCTGGTTTCGAACTCCCGAACTCAAGTGATCCTCGCATCTCAGCCTCCTAAAGTGCTGTGATTACAGGCATGAGCCGTGGTGCCCGGCCATGACATTGGTTTTGATTTTATAATGAATAAATAGGAAGAAAGGAGGAGAGTTGCCTTTGAGACTGGCTGCCGAAGACAAAATTATTTTTGCAAAAACCCAAAGATTGGTGAACTTCAGAGTTCACATAGGCTATGGTTTTATATATATTAGCTCGTTAAAACTAAACCATGAAGAGTAATAGAAATGGAAGCTTACAGGGGTTGTAACTTTTCCAAGGTCTCCTAGCTAGTTTTTGGAGGAGCCAGGACTTGGACCCCCAGTCTTTTGACCCCTAATCTGGAGTTTTATTTTGTTTTTCCCTCTAAAAGTGAATAATTCCTGTAGTTCTGCTGCAAATGAAAGAGGGGGCCTGGGGAGGCTGGTTTACAGACTTCAAAAACTACCAACCACACCCAAGCTCTAGTCCCTGTAGTAGTAACAATATTACTGGCTTTCTGTGCGTCAAGACATTTTTCTAAGCACTTTACGTGAAATGCCTCATTTAATCTTCACAACCATCCTATGTATTTTTATTCCTCCATTTTACAGAAAAGAAAGCTGCAGTTTCGAGTGGTTGATACTTTGCCCAAAGTCATATAGCTAATAAGTGATAGATCTTATACTTAAACCCAGGCAGATAACAAAGCCTATACACTTAATCTCTTAAGAATCATAATTCCAAATTGTATTTCTTTAGCCAGTTTACAGTAGAATAAATCATTCCAGGGACTGTGCTATTGGTAGGCGATTTTTTTTTGTGTGGGGGATACTGAGTCTAGCTCTGTCACCCACGCTGGAGTGCAGCGGCATGATCTCGGCTCACTGCAACCTCCGCCTCCTGGGTTCAAGTGATTCTCCTGCCTCAGCCTCCTAAGTAGCTGGGATTACAGGTGTGCACCACCAAGCCTGGCTAATTTTTGTATTTTTAGTAGAGATGGGGTTTCATCATGTTGGTCAAGCCGGTCTCAAACCCCCGACCTTGTGATCTGCTCACTTCGGCCTCCCAAAGTGCTGGGATTACAGGCGTGAGCCACCACGCCCGGCTGGTAAGTGATTTTTTTGTTTTTTGGACCTCCTATCTGGTTAGCACTGTCTAGTTGTTTGGTCCTTCTGGGTATTTGATTTAATTTAACTTCTTTTGGTTTGGAGTTCTTACAGAAGAGACTGAGTTTTTATCATTATCATTGCTTGGATGAAGGATTTTTACTATGGACTATGGACTATGGACGCTGGGTAATAGCAGGAATATCTTTCTAGTGTTGGTGGGATCCAGTAATGTAGGACTTAAAGGCTTATTGAGAGTAAAACTAGGTATTCTCAGAAAATCTAGTCTTAAAGGGGAATAACAAGTTTCACTTTATGTCTCCTCAACCCCCTGACTTCAGGAATTCTTTGATTTTTTTTTTTTTTTTTTGTAAGAGCAAATGTAGTCTATTTAAAAATCTAAGTAAGTGGCAGCCGGCTGCGGTGGCTCACGCCTGTAATCCCAGCACTGTGGGAGGCTGAGGCAGGTGGATCACGAGGTCAGGAGATTGAGACCATCCTGGCTGACACGGTGAAACCCCATCTCCACTAAAAATACAAAAAATTAGCCCGGCGTGGTGGCATGCGCGTGTAATCCCAGCTATTTGGGAGGCTGAGGCAGGAGAATCGCCTGAACCTGGGAGGTGGAGGTTGCAGTGAGCTGAGATTGCACCACAGCACTCCAGCCTGGGCCACTAAGCGAGACTCTGTCTCAAAAAAAAAAAAAAAAAAATGTAAGTGGCAAACCTGGAAAGGTATTGGGCTGGACTTGTAATTATGACTCCTGACTGTCTGCCAAAGTTAGCTGAAGGTTTGTAGTGTGATCTTTTTGATGCATATGGCATGGAGAAGAATCTTTTTTCCTTAAGTTTCCAAGTGATGAGACCATTTACTGTAGCCTGCCTAACAGCTTCATTCTTTCCCCACTCATACATTCCTTTTCCTCCCATTTTTTTTCTGTTTTCTCACTTATATGTAGATATTATGGGTAACTCTTGAGCCTAAAAAAACAAAGTAGAACCCTTTTCTTTCCCTGTTTTCCTGTGATAGTTGAGAAGAAAGCTCTCAAAGGTTGTAGAGGAGAGGCTCTGGACCATCCATCTGGTACTGACTGCACTTCTATTTGGACTTGACACCATGGCATAGAAAGAGAACACAGGCTTTGGAATGGCATAGACCTGGGTTTAAATTCAAAATTTGCTATTAACTATGAGGCCTTGTCTAGTTTCTTCACCCATGAGTCTTATTTGCAATAAAACTTCCTTAGGGTTATTGTAAGGATTGCCAAGATAGTAAATGTAAAACATTCAGTAATCATTAGTTTGTTTCACATTCCCTTTCTCCAAGGTAATAAATTGTTAAGGCCTCAAATACAGAATCAAGAACTTATTATGACAGATGTGTAATGATGTGATGACTTCCAAGCACTAGAGAAGTGTCCTTTGTCCCAGAAACACTGGTATAGGTGGGACCTTCTAGTAAATAGGAGTAGGGAAACCAGCCCTTTCACGCCTTAGAACCTAGTTATGTTTTTGATCCAGTTGATTTCATCTACTAGTTCACAAAATAGTTTGAGGCTGAGACATTATGGTGAAGTAATGTAATTGGAAGTGTTAAACCAACTTTTGAAACAACTTAATACCTGACATTTGTATATAACATACATTGTCTCACCTAATCCTCACAACTCTGAGTTAGACTGGGCTGATTTCCTAACTCCTGGGAAGCAGCAATTTTTTTTCTTTTTCCCCAATTTGGTTCCTGGAAATGGGGTAAATGGATTTGGCATCTTACAAGTGAGAACATGACAGGGTTTACTGCCATTGTTGGGTAGTAGTAGAGCCAGAACTGGGACCAGTCTTCTGAGTTGTGTTCTATCCCATATGGCCTCTGCTTCTGTCCTCTTTCAGGCAGAATATCTCCCCATGCTTTTAGACCTAAGAATCTGATCTTTTTTTTAATTGTGCTGTCTTCTTTTCCAAATTAGAGCCAGGTGGTCAGCTTTAAAGCTGTGAAGATGGTGGAAGCTAATGTTTCTCCAGATACTGCTTTCTGACCTAGAGCCCTGAGTATTTTTCCTATCTCCCTTCCTAACCTTCTTCACTGAATTTAAGTTGCAGGGCCATTTATGACCATCTATACACTTTCTCTTTGCAGCAGGGAATGTCACTGTATCCCCCATGGTAGCAGTAATTTGGGCTTTTATTAGCAAAGAAGATTATAGGGTGGATGCTGCTGGAGTGGTAATTGCACTTCAGACCCTGTTGAAATTCAGTAACTGGAAGAATCTCTTTTTGAGCTCAGAGTCCTCTTGGTGTGGAAGGTTCATAGGTCATTGTACATAGTGGATAAGGGCAAGTACTTAAGAAATGGAGATGAAAGGGGAGCACCTTTTTTTTTTTTTTTTTTTTTTAAATAAAGGTGCTTATTCAAGAAAGACCTTTGAGTGGCCTATTGGAATGTAGGGTGGGAATATGAGAAAGTGGCAATGGGTTTTGGACTGAAAGGAAGAAGAGTTGATAAGCGATTATGGGAACTCCGAGCTGGGGTAGGAGGAATTTAGGGAAGGGCGACCACGTTCTTTAAACTTAGGGACTGGATTGATTCAGTTTATTGGGCACTTATTTATCAGTTCCTTTGGGTACTCTTGCTTGCTGACTTCTGCATACACTCTAAGTCAAACAGGCCCGAGCATTTGTGCTTGCTAGGGCTCTGGGGAGCGTGGGAAAGGGAACTGAAGCAAAAGGCTCAGCCTAGGCTAGTCCCCACATGTCTTCCCCACACAACTTTTGCATTGGTTTCTCAATGTCTTTGTGGGCATGCTGGGACGGGGCTTTGAGGTTTCTGCCTTAGGGGTGGGAAGGGAGGGGGAAGGGCATTCCAACAGCAGTTTTTTTCTTTTTCCCCAATTTGGTTGCTGGAAACAGGGTAAATGGATTTTTATACATATTATAACCTGTTCCTCGTTATATATGGAAATACAAGTAGAGGAGCTCTCACTTGACAGTAGAATCCAGGTTTTAATGAAAACGACATCCAAGGCCTAGTTATCTGAACACAGCAAGGTCTAAAGGGCACTTGTCACATTAAGCAATTCCAAGTCATATTTTAAATTACTTCCTTTCATTCCTAATATTGCCCCCTGCTCTTCTTGTTTTTATGTATTGGGTATATTTTATTTTCCTCTCATTCCCATTTTTCCTTCAAATATTTCTGCAGCTCTCTCCTTCCTGCTTCCTCCTTGCTGTGGTGGCTGGGATGCTTCTTCCATGATTTTTTGAATCTAGACTGGGCTGTTATCTGTGTTAAACCAATCAGTTGCGACCTTCTCTTAACAGGTGTGTATGGAAATATGTTTATTAAGAATGAAATATCTTACTTTTTAAGAAATATGTATTTTTATTCCTTTCATGTCATAGCAGAAAAAAAATCTTTTTAAATACCTTTTTTCTTTATGGGTTGGTGAGAGGGTGGGAATTGGGGAGAATATTTATTTCAAAACCTGTCTTTCAACATTGTATATTTTGGACTGGCATAAAGTCTCTCATAGCTATAAGAGAGAAAAAAACCCATTGAGTCCAACAGAGTATCAGTAATGCCTGTTAAACCTCCTGTTTATATAATGGTATGGAGAACTCTTCATTTCTATATAACTATGTTTTATTGTATAGATAGCACACATAGACCCTCTAGATACTTGGATATTTATCCTGAGTTGGAACAAATAAAAGAGTAAAAAGATAGTCTATTTAGAACAAGAGCATCCAATCTTTTGGCTTCCCTGGGCTACAGTGGAAGAAGAATTGTCTTGGGCCATACATAATGTACGCTAAGAATAGCCAGTGAGCTAAAAAAGAATTGCAAAAAACAAAATCTCATAATGTTTTAAGAAAGTTTACAAATTTGTGTTGGGCCGCATTCAAAGCTGTTCTAGGCTGCACGCGTCCCGCGGGCCGTGGGTTGGACAAGCTTGAGTTAGAGGTTTCTGCAGGATTACAGAGATGTAGGAACTTCCAGCCATTGATGTGTGGAGGTTAGGATATGAACTACTGTGAGGTGCACTTTCAGAGGTTGAGGCTAATACTCCTTTTCCTACTTCTCAAGGAGGTGAAGTTTCCTGAAGACAGTGCTTTTTTACATGTAGAGTTTTTTGTGGTTCTGTTACTCTGTTGTCTCCATTAGTCAAGGAACACGTTTTGCCATCAATATATTTAACAAACTATAGTAGTATAGTTTTGGAAAGTAGAAATGTCCTTTTACGAATGTATTATTATATTTTTGGAGGCAGAGTCTCACTCTGTTGCCCAGCCTGGAGTGCAGCGGTACCATCTTGGCTCACTACACCCTCCATCTCCTGGGTTCACGCAATTCTCATGCCTCAGCTGGGATTACAGGTGCCTACCACCATGCCTGGCTAATTTTTGTATTTTTAGTAGAGATAAGGTTTCCCCATGTTGGCCAGGCTGGTCTTGACCAAGTGAACCTGACCTCAAGTGAACCTTGACCAAGTGAACCCACCTCGGCCTTGTAAAGTGCTGGGATTACAGGTGTGAGCCACCTACTTTCATTACTTTTTTTTTTTTTTTTTTTTGAGATGGAGTCTTGCACTGTCGCCCCAGCTGGAGTGCAATGGCACAATCTTGGCTCACTGCAACCTCCGCCTCCCTGATTTGTGCTGTTCTCCTGCCTCAGCCTCCCGAGTTGCTGGGATTATAGGAGTACACCACCACATCCGGCCAATTTTTTTTGTATTTTTTTTTTTTTTTTTTGAGATGGAGTCTTGCACTGTCGCCTAGGCTGGAGTGCAATAGCGCGATCTTGGCTCACT
The DNA here is from genome assembly GCF_006542625.1 of Nomascus leucogenys. Taxonomy (NCBI): domain Eukaryota; kingdom Metazoa; phylum Chordata; class Mammalia; order Primates; family Hylobatidae; genus Nomascus; species Nomascus leucogenys. The sequence continues at coordinate 77,226,518 of NC_044384.1, forward strand.
GTAAGCTCCACCTCCCGGGTTCATGCCATTCTCCTGTCTCAGCCTCCCGAGTAGCTGGAATTACAGGCTCCCACCACCACACCCGGCCTTTTTTTGTATTTTTTTAATAGAGACGGGGTTTCACTATGTTGGCCAGACTGGTCTCGAACTTCTGACCTCGTGATCCGCCTGCTTCAGCCTCCCAAAGTGCTGGGATTACAGGCGTGAGCCACAGCGCCCGGCCTTTTCATTTCTTAATTGGCATTTAGTTTAGCATAGTAATTTTTTTTAAATTTGCTGCCACTTCAGCAGTTTTAGTGTTTAGATGTGGGAGAGGTTAAGATCTGTATTGCCCTATTATCTCTAAAAGTGGCTTGTCCCTGCAGGATAGTGAATGCTTGTCTGTACCATTGGAGTTACACATTTCATTGAGTTCATACCAGCAGATTTTTTTTCAGGGAAAAATAATCCAATCTCATAACTACAGCACCTCACCACATTCTCCCTATCCTAACAGTGTAGAGACTTAGATTTAATTGCACCTTTCCTTTCAATAGTTATTTCTGGTGGGATGTTGAAGAAAGCGTAGTGGGCAAAGGATTCCGCTTGAACAGACACTGGTGATGGGCTCCTAGGCTTGGCGGTGGCTTGCTTTCTGCACTGCAGTAAAACCACGAGAGGGCATCTTTGGCTCTGGGATTAATAATTCATCTGTCTTCTCTGACCTGTGACCTTTTCTCTCCTTTCTCTTACCCTTTCCCGGTAGTGTGAAGTGAGGGGGTCTCTCTCCCTCCTTCTCCTTCCTCTGTGATTCACCTTCCTTTTTACCCTGCCCTGCGGCGGCTCCGCCCCTTACCTTCATGGACGACTCAGAGGTGGAGTCGACCGCCAGCATCTTGGCCTCTGTGAAGGAACAAGAGGCCCAGTTTGAGAAGCTGACCCGGGCGCTGGAGGAGGAACGGCGCCACGTCTCGGCGCAGCTGGAACGCGTCCGGGTCTCACCACAAGATGCCAACCCACTCATGGCCAACGGCACACTCACCCGCCGGCATCAGGTAACCCCTCTCTCCATCAGACGTGCAGGTAGGACTTTGGCATGGTCACAGAGAGGCTATGAACCTTTTTGGGAAGCTACTCTCCTTTTGGTGATGGGCTGTCCAGTGCTCGTTCTTCCAGGGATTTTTTTTCCAGGGGTGTTAAATGCTGATAAGAGACAAGGAATATTGCTGCTGGACTGAGTTGGGTGCAGTTACTATCTCTAGAAGCATCCATCTGACTTCCTGTTTTGCTGGAGTAGGTTTTTTGGGGTGGGCTACAATTCTAGTAATGGTAGATAGTTTAGTTTGCAGCTGTATTCAAGTTAGTTTTCTGATTTTTTTTTTTCTTGGTATCACAAAATCAGGAAAGTAAATGCCCACTTAGTGATTGGGCATCTTGTGCGCTCAGCTCTAGTTCAGTCTCCCTGAGGGAACAGTCTCTACCCAGGTGTGGCAGTATCCATAAATTGTGTACTCCTGCTCCATATTGTCCTTGTGTGCTCTTTTTGTTGGCTGTGTAAATCATGTGTTGGAGGAAGGGGTCATTGTTAATTCTGTTGGTTAGAGTTGGAGAGGGAGCATCATGCTGCTGTTTAACCCAAATAACCACAGGAGCCAGTGGTCTCTGGGTTGGCTGACTCTGTGATGTGACTTGGGAGAGTTGGTGTTAGAAATGAGAAGTATCTTGTGTTTCCTCTGGTTTTTCTAGTCTGACTTTGCTGTGATGTAATCTGTCTGAGGTTTTGTCTGTCTTCCTCTGTGTGTGTGTGCATGCGCGCGCACGCATGTGTGTGTGTGGTAGGCATTGCCTGATAGATTGCATCTTACAAGAGATCTCTGGGTGGGAACCAGAACAGTGCTCATGCCCTGATAGTCCTTTTCATTGAGTAATTTTAATTAATTTATTTATTTAAGACAGAGTCTCGCTCTGTCTCCAGGATGGAGTGCAGTGGCGCAATCTTGGCTCACTGCAATGTTCGCCTTCCGCGTTCAAGCAATTCTCCTGCCTCAGCCTCCTGAGTAGCTGGGACTACAGGCGTGTGCCACCACACCCAGACAATTTTTGTAGTTTTAATAGAAATGGGGTTTCATCATGTTGACCAGGATGGTCTCGATGTCTTGACCTCGTGATCCACCCGCTTCGGCCTCCCAAAGTGCTGGGATTACAGGTGTGAGCTACCGCACCCGGCCAAGTAATTTTTTTTTTTTTTTAAGATAGAGAAAGGCCCTCATGCTGAGGAGCCTTGCAGTTGAGAGAGAACAGAATTCCAATTGTAGGATCAAGGAATTTGAGGGAGGCAGCATGCTTGCAGTGTTCCTAGGATTTTTACAGGAACTACAATAGAAAGTTAGGGATGAAATTATATTGAAAGGGGAAAGCAGGACTGCTCGGGTTTGGAGGTCATGGGGAATTCCAGGATTCAGTATGTGGTTGCTCTCTTATTTTTAACTTCTGCTTAGCAATAAAACCACACCCTTCCTTCTTCCTGAAAGTGATGTTTAACTTCCTCTCCCTGCAGCATTACGCTCTATGTAATGGGAGTGGGGTGGAGGAAGAGTCTTCCAAGGTGGTTGGATCTCACTGTTCTACTGGAAGAGGAGCAGGCAAATATATTTTTATGCGGTATAATGTCATTAGATTATTTCCTGCTGCTTAAGACACAGCAACTTCTGGATGACATTTTGGAATGTATTCTGTGGCTCTAATAATTGTTGGTAAAGATATTGAGCCTTCTGTTTTCTTGAGGGGAGTTGGGGTGCTTGTTTTTGTACTTGGAAAGGGAGACTCATATCTCTTGCTTTTTTCTTTAATTAAATTTCTATTTTTTACATTAGGACATGATAGCCATCTTGCTTCTTTCTTTAAAAAGCTGCCGGGGATGGGAGTTTCCAGTAGTAGTACTGCATGAAGATTCATGAGACTTTAAAGCTCTTTGGAAACCCCCCAACTTAGCCCTTCCAACTTTCCTTACATTTTCATGGCTTTCCAAAAAGGTTGCATGTAAGGGAAATTATCTAGGTCTGTGCTATTTATTCAGCAAATAGTTTTTGAGCACCTGTTATGTGCCAGGCACTGTTCAAGTTACTAGGGAATATATCACTAAACTAAACTTATCCTAAAAAACCCTCTGCCCTCGTGGAGTTTACGTTCTTATGTTCCAGAGACCCTGTCTGCCAGAGTTCCAGGCCTGATTTTCAATTTTGAGGAAAGTGCTAAGACTAAAGAGTGAACGGTTCTTTTATGAGTACTGACACGAGGACTCCAGGCCACACATATCTTCTTGAAAGCCCTTTTTCTGTTTGAAAAAAAGATCATTTGTGTTTGATAGAGCAAAAGAAGGCCACAAAATGAATTGTCTTCTTGTGGGCTGTGTTTCAGAACGGCCGGTTTGTGGGCGATGCTGACCTTGAGAGACAGAAATTTTCAGATTTGAAACTCAACGGACCCCAGGTAATTCTTTGGCTCAAGACCTGGGTTGCTTCATTCATATTTTCTTATTTCCCCAGCCTATAAGAGCATACTTGTGTCTTGTAAGGTGCCTGGCACATTGTACACACCTGTCAATTAGTTTCTTTTATTTACGAAAACAAAGAAGTGGAGCTCCAAAGTATATATGCAGTTTTGTTTTGGAATGAACTTTAATGACCATTGATCTTTATGACTATTCCTCCTCCCCACTGCCACCCCATTTGATCCCTAAGTACTGCATTTGTTTTCTAGAGACAGTAGGCTTCTACTTTGCAGCAGAAAACCCTACCTAAAATCTGGCTGGTCTTGAGGCTTTTAGATAGTATCTGAAGAGTAACATAAAGTCAGTCAAAAGATGGCTCTTACTGGGATTCTCAGGTTTGTCTTAAAAGTTCTTTATTTTTGGCCAGGCACGGTGGCTCATGCCTGTAATCCTAGCATTTTGGGAGGCTGAGGTGGGCAGATCACCTCAGGTCAGGAGTTCGAGATCAGCCTGACCAACATGGAGAAACCCCGTCTCTACTGAAAATACAAAATTAGTCAGGCGTGATGGCACATGCCTGTAATCCCAGCTACTCCGGAGGGTGAGGCAGGAGAATTGCTTGAACCCAGGTGGCGGAGATTGTGGTGAGCTGAGATCGTGCCATTGTACTCCAGCCTGGGCAACAAGAGTGAAACTGTCTCTCAAAAAAAAAAAAAAAAGTTCTTTATTTTAGACTGGGTGCGGTGTCTCACGCCTGTAATCCAACACTTTGGATTCAAAGCAGAGCAAAACTCTGTCTCAAAAAAAAAAAAAAAGTTCTTTATTTTGGCCAGGTGTGGTTTGCTCGTTCCTGTAATTCCAGCACTTTGGGAGGCTGAGGCTGGAGGTTTGCTTGAGCCCAGGAGTTCAAGACCAGCCTGGGCAATATAGTGAGACCCTGTCTCTACAAAAAAAATAAAATTAGCCAGGCATGATGGCATGAGCCTGCTCTAGCTACTCAGGAGGCTGAAATGGCAAGATTGCTTGAGCGTGGGAGGTTGGGGCTCCAGTGAGCTATGATCATGCCACTGCACTCTAGCTTGGGTGACAGAGTGAGACCCTATCTCAAGTAAATAAATAAAAGTTATTTATTTATTGGGTGAGCTGCTCTTTTGAGGGGTCACTCAGATATAGATGAAACTGCAGTTAACACAGTTCATGTTCACTTAGATGACCACAGCTGGGAGGTTAAATCTACTGTCTGTCACTTGGATGTTGATGTGGCTATAGTTAGTTCATGTTTGTTAAATGACTACAACTGGGAAATTATGTCTACTGTCCTTTTGTACAAGTTCAAAAGATGATAGCCACCCATCTAAAAATCCTGAGGCCTGTAGAAGATGCATGAGGAGTCCCTGTCTCCAGGGCCACCACTTATGCTTATTAGGATGGCTTGTTAATACATAGCACTTAATAGTAGTTTCTTCTCTTTTCTCTTTTGCATATAGGATCACAGTCACCTTCTATATAGCACCATCCCCAGGATGCAGGAGCCGGGGCAGATCGTGGAGACCTACACAGAGGAGGATCCTGAGGGAGCCATGTCTGTAGTCTCTGTGGAGACCTCAGATGATGGGACCACTCGGCGCACAGAGACCACGGTAAACTAAGACGTGTGTAAGATTTGGAAGTGATAAGAGGTCTTTTCTTCTCTATTAGGGGAGGGGTTAAGCACTTAATTAAGATGGAGGACTGATATGCCATTATAGATCTGATTGCATAAAGTGATCTCTGGCCAGATAGAAAGGATGAAGAGATGGGAAAATCTTACGGAATAGGGAAGACAGAAGGTATATCAAGGTCTATAGTAGCTTCCCTTATAAGCATAGTTACGGTCAGGGCAATTTTCCTGCTTGGGGACTTCCTATAGGGTGGAAAGAAAGATAGATGGTAGGCCTTAAGGCCTTTCTAGGTAAAGAAAGGCCTTAAGGCCTTTCTAGGTAAAGAAAGGCCTTAAGGCCTTTCTAGGTAAAGAAAGGCCTTAAGGCCTTTCTAGGGATATAAAGGTTTGTTTCTTTTGGAGTGGTATAGAATTTAATTGTTCATGGCTGGGCGCAGTGGCTCACGCCTGTAATCCCAGCCCTGTGGGAGGCTGAGGTGGGTGGATCACGAGGTCAGGAGTTTGAGACCAGTCTGGCCAACATAGTGAAACCCCGTCTCTACTAAAAATACAAAAAATTAGCCAGGTGTGGTGATGTGTGCCTGTAATACCAGCTACTCGGGAGGCTGAGGCAGGAGAATCACGTGAACCTGGGAGGCAGAGGTTGCAGGTGAGCCAAGATCATGCCATTGCACTCCAGCCCGGGCAACAGTGCAAGATTCCATCTCAAAAAAAAAAAAAAAAAAGAATTTAATTGCTCTCTTCTTTAGTTTTTCTTTTTCTTGTTTCCTACTTGCAGGTCAAGAAAGTAGTGAAAACTGTGACAACACGGACAGTACAGCCAGTTGCTATGGGACCAGACGGGTTGCCTGTGGATGCTTCGTCAGTTTCTAACAACTATATCCAGACTTTGGGTCGTGACTTCCGCAAGAATGGCAATGGGGGACCTGGTCCCTATGTGGGGCAAGCTGGCACTGCTACCCTTCCTAGGAACTTCCACTACCCTCCTGATGGTTATAGCCGCCACTATGAAGATGGTTATCCAGGTGGCAGTGATAACTATGGCAGTCTGTCCCGGGTGACCCGCATTGAGGAGCGGTATAGGCCCAGCATGGAAGGCTACCGGGCACCTAGTAGACAGGATGTGTATGGGCCCCAACCCCAGGTTCGGGTAGGTGGGAGCAGCGTGGATCTGCATCGCTTTCATCCAGAGCCTTATGGGCTAGAGGATGACCAGCGTAGTATGGGCTATGATGACCTGGATTATGGTATGATGTCTGATTATGGCACTGCCCGTCGGACTGGGACACCCTCTGACCCTCGTCGGCGCCTCAGGTAGGCAAGAATAGGGGAAGAGAAAAGGGTCTTTCCAAGACCAGGGAAAAGGGGTAGCTTTTCCTCCAACTTCTAAGAGCTTTTTGGGATCAGAGATACTTGTGGCCTCCTCCCCTCTGCTTTTTTTTGGGGTGAAAAGCTACCCTGTTTTTCCCTTTTCTGACTTGTCTTAGTATTGACTTGCTATATATATATATATATATATAATATAAATATATATATATACTTTTTTAAATGAAAATAATTTTATTTTTTATGTTTTTGAGACAGAGTCTTGCTCTTTCACCCATGCTGGAGTGCAGTGGTGCCATCTTGGCTCACTGCCACCTCCGCCTCCCGGCTTCAAGTGATTCTTGTGCCTCAGCCTCCCTAGTAGCTGGGACTACAGGCAAGCACCATCATGCCTGGCTAATTTTTATATTTTTAGTAGAGATGGGGTTTCACCATGTTGGCCAGGCTGGTCTCAAACTCCCGACCTCTGGTGATCCACCTGCCTTGGCCTCCAAAAGTGCTGGGATTACAGGCGTGAGCCACCACGCCTGGTCCACAAGTTGTTTTCTATAATTTGAATATATGGGCCAGGAACAGTGGTTCATGCCTGTAATCCCAGCGCTTTTGGAGACCGAGGTGGGTGGATCACCTGAAGTCCGGAGTTCGAGACCAGCCTGACCAACATGGAGAAACCCTGTCTCTACTGAAAATACAAAATTAGCTGGGCGTGGTGGTGCATGCCTGTAATCTCAGCTACTCGGGAGGCTGAGGCAGGAGAATCACATGAACCCGGGAGGCAGAGGTTGTGGTGAGCCAAGATCGTGCCATTGCACTCCAGCCTGGGCAACAAGAGCGAAACTCCATCTCAAAAAAAAAAAAAAAAAAAAAAAAAGAAAACAACTAGTGATTGTTATTAGTCTATGTCCTGAAGAATGAACTTTGCTTCTGCTTCTGTGCTGAAGTTTTTGCTGTTTCTGGCTAAGATGTGACCCCCTTTTGGTGTTAGGCAGAGGATTCTGATGTCTGGGGCCATGGAATTCTTGCTCACTTCTTCCTGGGAATTTCTTTAGCTTCTGGTTTGGTATTAAGAACAGAGTCGGTTGAGCACGGTGTCTCACGCTTGTAATCCCAGCACTTTGGGAGGCCGAGTCGGGTGGATCATGAGGTCAGGAGATCGAGATCATCCTGGCTAACATGGTGAAACCCTGTCTCTACTAAAAATACAAAAATTAGCCTGGTGTGGTGGCTCATGCCTATAGCCCCAGTTACTCAGGAGGCTGAGGCAGGAGAATCACTTGAACCCGGGTGGCAGAGGCTGTAGTGAGCTGAGATCCTGCCACTGCACTCCAGCCTGGGTGACATAGTGAGACTGTCTCAAAAAAAAAAAAAAAAAACAAAAAAAAAAAACAGAGTTGAGGGTTTTAGGAATTCAGGACCAAAAGAGACAGTTAAGGACATATATAAGAACTTTCTTGTGGTGTTTTTAATCCCAAAGTTAAAAACAAACTTTGACCTCACGAAGGCCTTGACATTCTGTGCTTAGGGTCTTATTATTTGATTGTAAAGTGAAATTGTGTTGGCATCCTTGGGTGGGGGTCGGGGGTACATTAGCAACACTCTGAAAGGTCACTAAGCAGCTGCCTACTCTGACTTTACTACTTGTCCCTGGAGATTCTTTGGTGATGTGAAAAAAAGAGTGATTGATGTTTGGACTGGTATATGGTTTGCCTTGTTGCCTTGAGAGAATGCTTTAGAATGGGGTCGACAGACCCCTGAAAAGGACCACGTAGAACTATTTTAGGCTTTGCAGGCCATGTATCATCTTTGTCATATGTTGTTCTTTTTTTCAAACAATCTTTTATAAATAGCATTCTGGGGTGTACAAAAACAGGTTTGGCCCATGGGCTGCCAATGCTGCTTCGGAATAAATTAGAAACAGTGTTTTCCAGGTAAAGAGAAATGATAAGAAACAAGGGATGATTTATGGCTGTCTTGATGGTAAGGATATCCTAGCAGCTGTTGCTGAATTTCTCTATATGGGGTAATGACCTTTTAAAGCAAATGCCTTGGTACTCATTTTCCTCATATATTAGGTAGCTTTGGTTAAGAGTGAACAGGGCTGGGCCCAGGGGTAGAGGCCCCATTATCTAAGACTGAGTTACTCACCTTTCAGGTGTCTTGGATAGCTAATCCAACTCCCATGTGACTCATTTTTATTCCTACAGGAGCACCAGACCTCGGCTGGTGCAACCTAGAGCAGTGGTAGATAACAGCCTTCACTGAAGCAGTCTGTCCAGGGTGTTGGCTCTACTGCAAGTCTGCTTTTTCTGACTTCCTCATTAGTAAAGAGTGATTGGACCCAGATGGGTGTGGGTGGCCAGGTCATTCTCTGCCGTCCCTAGTTATGCTAGTTCACATAGAGTTTTGGGCCTGGTTCTTGGGTTTGTTCCAGGGTAGCACTGGACTTGGAAACCTGCTTGACTAGCAAGAATATTTGCTGCTTCCTGTTCCAGGCTAGAAGAGTAATACAAGGTCAAACTTAAACAGTGAGGCAGTGATTAGTGGAAAAAGCACTGAAACCTGAGACCTTGGTTCTAATTGTGCCTTTGCCACTAGCTATACGTAGCCTCAAGCAAGTCATTTGGTCTTCCTGGGCACAGCTTTGTTACTTGGAAAACAGAGGAAAGAATGTCCAATCCACTGCCTTTGTATAGAAAAGGATATAAGAGTTATCTGGAAATTTTGGTTATGGTAATTGTCCTTATAATTTTGTATATTAATAATAGAGGTTAAACATATTCAATACGGAGCCTGAAAAACCCAGAAAAGCATACCATCTATTGATAAAGAACCACCGTTAACATTTTGGTGCAATATCCTTTGAGTTTTTTTTATTATACATGTAACTATATCCTATTTTCCCTCTACTAAAATGGAATCTTAACAGACTGCTCAATAGCCTACTTTTAAGCTATCTAAGCTATTCATTTTGTTTCCGTGTTTGTTTTTTTTTTGAGATGGAGTCTTGCTCTGTCGCCCAGGCTGGAGTGCAGTGGTGCGATCTGGTATTATACCCAGGAGGCTTTGTTCCATGGTATTTTATAATGTTAGTAAATATTTTTCCTTAATTTTATAGTAAGCAGAAAATTTTTATGGTTGGGGTGGATGCAAAAGTGATGCGTAATAGTTTAGAAGGCAACCAATTTTGTTTTACCAGCTGTTTGGGCATTTTTAGTACCCCCTTCTTGATTTGGAGGGTTTAACCTTGACCTTTTTTTTTCTTCGAGATAGAGTCTCACTCTGTCGCCTAGGCTGGAGTGCAGTGGCACAATCTCAGTTCACTGCAACCTCCATCTCCTGGGTTCAAGCAATTCTCTTGCCTCAGCCTCCCAAGTAGCTGGGATTGCAGGTGCCCACCACCACGCCCAGCTAATTTTTGTATTTTTACTAGAGATGGGGTTTTCCCATGTTGGCCATGCTGATCTTGAACTTCTGACCTCAGGTAATTCACCCACTGCAGTCTCCCAAGGTGCTGGGATGACAGATGTGAGCCACCACGACTGGTCCTGTTTCTGCAGTATTTTAAGACCATCTTCGTCATGGTTTACTAAATGCTTTGTCCGTCTGAATCACTGTTGCATAGTTGATGTTGATACCTGTGAGGCAGGCCTTCTGCTTAGGGCAACCTTGAGTATTTGGTGACAGTGGGAGTGGTTTTGTAGAACAAACAACGGCTTATTTGGAGAGTTCCACACAATAGATTCTCCTCTCCTGTGGGAGCCAGAAAGAGATGAGCTCACAGATAATGGGTTTCTTCCTTCCTGGTAGTTATGAATAAATAATAGTGTGACAGACTCACCCTCTAGTGGTTGTTGGTAGTACTGAAACAGGAAGAATTGTCTCCTGGTTTGATTTTTCTTACTTTCAATTGCTTTCTCTGTTCCTAGTGGCTGGGCTTCCCAAATGTGATGTTGGTGAATAGGCTTCATTTTGAAAGAACTGGAGGTACTGTCTTTAGAAATTGGAGGATGGAATCTTACCTCTTAACACATTTGTTGAGTAGCAGACATGACCTTGGAATGACTGTGAAAATTACTTTTCAAGTTTATACCTCATCAGTACCAAAGCCAGATCCTCCTGTGATGTAGCAGGAAGCCCTTTATTAGTTTTGCTCTATCAATCCATCTTTTATAATTTCCAAAAGAGGATAAGGAGAAGCTTAAATATGAAATGTATTTAAAGGTCTTATCCGACCAGTTGTTTCCTGTGTGTAAATGCCTAATTTCCTGTTTGGTTAAGGAACTGTTTAGACTTCTGTGGCACTGAGTCAGTTGCTTTAGTTAATTCTGTTCTCTGAGGGTTTATCCTGATCTCCACCTAGAAAAGTTAATAACTGTCAGGTATCATTCAAATAAATGATAAGTAATAAGGATTTGGTTCTTTCTTTTTTTTTCTTTTTTTCTTTTTTTGAGACGGAGTCTTGCTCTGTCGCCCAGGCTGGAGTGCAGTGGCGCAATCTCGGCTCACTGCAAGCTCTGCCTCCCGGGTTCACGCCATTCTCCTGCCTCAGCCTCTCCGAGTAGCTGGGACTACAGGCGCCCGCCACCACGCCTGGCTAATTTTTTGTATTTTTAGTAGAGACGGGGTTTCACCGTGGTCTCGATCTCCTGCCCTCGTGATCCGCCCGCCTCGGCCTCCCAAAGTGCTGGGATTACAAGCGTGAGCCACCGCGCCCGGCGGTTCTTTCTTTTTGATTAGCCTTTCCTGAATGCTTGTTACTTTCTAAGCCTGCAGACATCAAAGAAAAAAATGTAGTTTTAATTAAATTGCAGGTGTCTTTAAAATTATTACCTTTTATTTTTCCTAACCCATTGAGGAAAATTGATCAGTATATTATTCATGCAAAGGAGAGATAAGATGAGCACACTGAAACTCCGGTTAATCCTGCTTTGCAGATGAGGGTAATGGGAATGTCCAGGAAGCTAGCCATAATGACTTGATGTATTCTCTTGGTTCTTCCAAAACTTCTCAGGAGCTATGAAGACATGATTGGTGAGGAGGTGCCATCGGATCAATACTACTGGGCTCCTTTGGCCCAGCATGAGCGAGGAAGTTTAGCAAGCTTGGATAGCCTGCGCAAAGGAGGGCCCCCACCTCCTAATTGGAGACAGCCAGAGCTGCCAGAGGTGATCGCCATGCTTGGATTCCGCTTGGATGCTGTCAAGTCCAATGCAGCTGCATACCTGCAACACTTATGCTACCGCAATGACAAGGTGAAGACTGACGTGCGGAAGCTCAAGGGCATCCCAGTATTGGTGGGATTGTTAGACCATCCCAAAAAGGAAGTGCACCTTGGAGCCTGTGGAGCTCTCAAGAATATCTCTTTTGGACGTGACCAGGATAACAAGATTGCCATAAAAAACTGTGATGGTGTGCCTGCCCTTGTGCGATTGCTTCGAAAGGCTCGTGATATGGACCTTACTGAAGTTATTACTGGTGAGTTCTAGGCCTAAAGAAAATTGCTAAGTCACTGTTACTCTCTAGTAATGTTGAGAACTAGAGGGATTTCCAGACCTTTTACTTCTGATGAAAGGTTGTGAACTGGTGGCCATGGGTCAAATCCATCTCACAGATTTGTTTGGATCACACAGCATTTTTGAAATTTTAAAGAACTGGTTGCTGATGTTTAAAATTCAGAAGATTTCACTTAAAATTCCAGATTCTTGGCTTCTATTAAAAATGTGGAAGAGTTGTTAACAATGGATCTCTTTTCTTCCTTAGCAGTATTTGGTCTGAACTGATTGTAGCATGTGCTCTCTAATTTACACTAATCTCCAACACATTCTATTATCTGACCAACTACAGCCATTTAGGAAGTTGTTTCCCAAACATGGAGCTGTCAACTGCTATTTTTTCACATGCTTGTAATTTCTTTTAAATATCTTCCTCTCTTGACTCACCTACTTGGCCCATATAGACATTTAAGCTTGTGGTCCTTGCTTTATTTAGAGCAGTAGTTTTTCAGATTGTGGGTTGTGATCTATTTATGTGATCCATTAGTGAATAAAACAAAATTCTGTGGAGCATAATCAGCATTCCAAGGGAAAGGAATGAAGAAAAAGTAGTATAGACCATTGCTTCTCAGTTGTGGGCCATTTTGCCTGCCCTGCCCTGAGGACATTTGGACATTTGCAGTGTTGGAGATATTTTTGGTTGTTATAACTTGGAACAGGGGAGAGGGAGTGCTACTGGCATCTAGTGAGTAAAGGCCGGGGTACTGGTAAACATCCAGCAGTAGACAACACAGCTCCTCATAACAAAGAATCATCTGGCCCAAAATGTCGGTGGTGCTGAGGTTGAAAAACTCTGGTATAGACAGATCGGAGAACATTGCTTATAGTTTTTTTTTTTTTTTGAGACGGAGTCTTGCTCTGTTACCCAGGCTGGAGTGCAGTGGCACTATCTCAGCTGACTGCAAGCTCCGCCTCCTGGGTTCACGCCATTCTCCTGCCTCAGCCTCCCGAGTAGCTGGGACTACAGGCGCCTGCCACCACACCCGGCTAATTTTTTGTATTTTTAGTAGAGACGGGGGTTTCACCGTGTTAGCCAGGATGGTCTCGATCTCCTGACCTTGTGATCCGCCCACCTCAGCCTCCCAAAGTGCTGGGATTACAGGTGTGAGCCACTGTGCCCAGCCTGAGCATTGCTTATAGTTAAACATTGTTTTACAAAACTTTATTTCATGATCTGTGTGTTTATTTTGAGCTATAAGGTAGAATATGTTTCTTGCTGAGGGTCACAAACAAAGCTTGAATATTACTTTAAGGTATTTGGTCACTGGGGAAGACTGAGAAATGATACAATAGGGGATTCTCTTTGACGTTCTTCAGACATATTGTCTTGAATGCTCAAGAGCCATCTGATGAATTGTCTCTTCCAGGAACCCTGTGGAATCTTTCATCCCATGACTCAATCAAAATGGAGATTGTGGACCATGCACTGCATGCCTTGACAGATGAAGTGATCATTCCTCATTCTGGTTGGGAGCGAGAACCTAATGAAGACTGTAAGCCACGCCATATTGAGTGGGAATCGGTGCTCACCAACACTGCTGGCTGCCTTAGGTAACAGTAGCGGCTTTGAGAATATGAAGATGAATTTTTGAGGACTGACTTAAATTTCCTAAAAAAAAATTAAAATTCTTTAGCCTATTCTTTAGCCTCCATTCCTATCTGTATTGCATACTGTAACTCCAACCTTTCTATCTTTGTTGCTATTCTCTCATGTATACCACATGTACCTATATCGGTTTTCTTGCTGTTCCCCACACATCCTCTTCACTTTTATGCCTCTTTGACTTTGTTCATCTGCTTTGGTAAGCTTTTGTTCAGCATCTACCACATGTAAGGTGGTCTAGTCCTGGACTTGTGTGCATCTATGTCCTTGCCCTAGTTATTTGTATTTCAAGTCAGGCTGTGATAAATTCAGCAAAAGGGGTACAGAGTACTAGGAGGTTAGGGCATGGGTGAGGAAGGTCTGTTCTTTCTGTGAATGCCTTTCTCTTCTTATTTATGTTTTTGTGGTTAAACTCAAGTGCCTTTATTTTATTAAAGTTTTCCTGAATTCTTTTTATATCCTATAAATGCTGCTATATAATCTTTCTCTCTTTGGAATACACCTCTGTGTGCTCTGTTCCATTCTACATATGTATTATACTTCCATACAAGAAGTGTATATTCCATCTTGAATTACTGCATCTCGTACGTATCATTAATACCCTGCCCCACAGTGATACAAACATTCAGAAGGCAGGGACTGTTAATCAACTTTCTCTCAACTGCAGTACCTTGCTTATAATAGGTGTTCACTATTATAGTGAGTAGAAAAAAATATTCAGGAATCTTGTAGGTGTTGAGGGATATTTAAGGGAGGATTTCTGGATTTGAGTCATCTTGAAGCTTCTGGTTTCCCTTCAGGAATGTAAGCTCAGAGAGGAGTGAAGCTCGCCGGAAACTTCGGGAATGTGATGGTTTAGTTGATGCCCTCATTTTCATTGTTCAGGCTGAGATTGGGCAGAAGGATTCCGACAGCAAGGTAAGTGCTGTCTTACCTTTAATGGCTGAGTGAATTTCATTCACCACAACTATGAAGTATCTGTAGGTCAGAGACCTATCATCTCAGGCTTTCAAGTAACATTAAATATTTATACTGGCCCCCACCCCTTATTTTTGAGACAGAGTCTTGCTCTGTTGCCCAGCCTGGGGTGCAGTGATGTGATCTCAGCTCACTGCAACTTCTGCTTCCTGGGTTCGAGCAATTCTTGTGCTTCAGCCTCCCAAGTAGATGGAATTAGAGGCGTGCGCCACCACACCCAGCTAATTTTTGTATTTTCAGTAGAGACGGGGTTTCACCATGTTGGCCAGGCTGGTCTCAAACTCTTGACCTCACGTGATCTGCCCGCCTCAGCCTCCCAAAGCATTGGGATTACAGGCGTTAGCCACTGTGCCCAGCCAAGCCCGTACTCCTTAAAGTGGGTATTCAACTTAAAAGAAAACATGTTTTTTGTTTGTTTGTTTGTTTGTTTGTTTTTTTGAGATGGAGTCTGGCTCTGTCCCAGGCTGGAGTATAGTGGCGTGATCTCAGCTCACTGCAACCTCTCCCTCCTGGGTTCAAGCAATTCTCCTGCCTCAGCTCCTGAGTAGCTGGGATTACAGGCATCTGCCACCATGCCCGGCTAATTTTTGTGTTTTAGTAGAGACAGGGTTTCACCAGGTTGGTCAGGCTGGTTTTGAACTCCCGACCTCAGGTGATCCGCCCACCTCGGCCTCTGAAAGTGCTGGGATTACAGGTGTGAGCCACCGTGCCTGGCTTTTTTTTCTTTTTTTTTTTTAAATCTGTCACCTATATATTTTAAAGCTGCTTAGCTGTCTTCCAAAGTTGTACATTGTCTAAGTAGTAAGAATGATGATCCAATTTCAGTCACACACCAAATAGTAGCAGAAGCCAATAAGTCCATAGTTGGGCCTTCCATTAGCCTGAGGCTACAGGGATTTCAAGAAGCCTGGAGCATTTAAGAGGCATCCTGAGAAGTTATGGATTGGGTTATGCATTTGAAGATCAACATTTTAATACCTGAGTCATGGAAACCTGGACTTGTGGAAAAATCACAATAGACATTCTTTTTTCTCATTGGCCCTTTTATGTCCCTAAGCTTGTAGAGAACTGTGTTTGCCTCCTTCGGAACTTATCATATCAAGTTCACCGGGAGATCCCACAGGCAGAGCGTTACCAAGAGGCAGCTCCCAATGTTGCCAACAATACTGGGCCACATGCTGCCAGTTGCTTTGGGGCCAAGAAGGGCAAAGGTGAGTCTTGGTTCCTGTTTCTTAGTCTTTAATGTGGGATAGGGAAAGGAAGGAACACTTTAGCTTAAGGTACAAAATACTTGGCAAGCAGTATGGGAGTCTGCCTGGTTATGGATGTCTTTTTGGTTTGCTGCTTTCCCTGTGTTGTGTGCTTCATTCAAGGTGTGGTGATGGGATGGTGGTTGTGGTGTTTTGGTGGTGGTGGTGGTGTTATCAATGAGTGGGGCAGTGGAAAATGAGAACTCAACTAATCTGGGACCTTCTTCCCCATACGTCCTTTGCATTTTCTGTGTTTTTCTTTTCTTCTCTGTGCTTCCCTGCTTATTTGCCCATGATTCTGCTGACATCTTTCTCCTGCATTTTTCTTATTTCATTTCTCTTCTCTGCTTTCTACCTTGGGTGATGCACTGGAAGATGAGTGGTTCACCAGAGGTGAGTGGAGTCTTTTAAGGTGCTTATCTACTTCTAATTTGCATGTTTTGATTTTAGCTTCCCTAGTATGTCCTTGCCTAACCTTTCCCTGTCTGTGCATGTAGAAAAAGTTCAGTTGAGGAAGACACTGAAACAGGTTTAGCTCTTTGGAGCTAATAGCTCATGGCATGCTGTTTCTGGGCAGCAGTCCCCATTATCAGAACTCAGGACAATAGCATCAACAGTGTTTCATCCTCATCTTACGTATCTGCTGCCTGTTTTCTATCCTTGTTTCTGAATAGTCACCTGCTGGAACAAGTTGCCCCCACCTGCCCTTTGCCCCTCGTGGTGCATCTGTGATCAAAGGGTTCTGACTGAAGAATGAAAAATGTGCCAGGTGGAATCTTTTCTTTTTTAAACTGGCTTACCCCTTTTCCCGCCCTTTTTCATTTTTGTAGGGAAAAAACCCATAGAGGATCCAGCAAACGATACAGTGGATTTCCCTAAAAGAACGAGTCCAGCTCGAGGTAAGTTATCTTCTCAGTCTCCAAAGGTCTCATAAACATAGTACAAAGATAAGATATTTGGTAACCTAACAGCAGACTTTATGTAATACGTTTATTGTCCTCTCTTTTCCAACTTACAGATTTGAAATGATTGTGAAAGTATTGAGAAGCTGTATAGTATTATAGCAGTAACTTACAAAGGACTGCTTGTTAAGGTAGTTATTCAGGTTACTTGAGGATAGAATAAGGTTCTGATGATAGTCTAGAGCAGAAATTTAGGAACCATAAATGGCCACTACAGTGCCTGAGACTTAAACCTCACTATTAAAAGAAGCTTCTTTACCAAGAAAGATACTTTTTAGGCTGGGCACGGTGGCTCATGCCTGTAATCCCAGCACTTTGGGAGGCCGAGGTGGGCAGATCACCTGAGATCAGGAGTTTGAGACCAGCCTGGCCAACATGGTGAAACCCTGTCTCTACTAAAAATGCAAAAATTAGCTGGGCATGATGGTGGGTGCCTGTAATCCCAGCTACTCTGGAGGCTGAGGCAGGAGAATTGCTTGAATCTGGGAGGCGGAGGTTGCAGTGAGCCAAGATCGTGCCACTGCACTCCAGCCTGGGCGACAGATAGAGACTCCGTCTCAAAAAAAGAAAAAAAGATACTTTTTGTACTTTACTAAAAGAAATTTGGATCTTTATATTCATCGATACAGTGAGTCCAAAGTTCACAGCTCTCCATGGATATAAAAATTGTAAAAGTTTAATCTATAATGGACCCTTGTAGTAATTGCAAAGGTGGGAAGAATGACTGGGTTAAGTTAGAAATAATTGATTTGAGATGAGGAATTTTTAACCTTGAGTGCTGTCAATGAGCTAAATGGAGCCCCTGAGCACTCACGGTAGAATCAAAGGCAAAGCTATGGGAGAGGAGGCAAGAAGGAAGGAAGGAGAGGAGTTGAATATAATGAGTTGATATTTGTTCTACTCTTACCATGAATTCATTATTCTTAAGACATGGAATTTGGCCTCTAAGTTTGCTGTAGAGAGTGTGAGAGATTTTAGGGAACCTGATGGTATAGAAGCATAAATCCATCAACTGAGAGTACTAAGGCTGGACTCCAGCCAGCTAGAGCCTGGTTTATTGGTACTGATTAGCACCCTCTGCCTTCTTTTTCTCTTTTGTGCAGGCTATGAGCTCTTATTTCAGCCAGAGGTGGTTCGGATATACATCTCACTTCTTAAGGAGAGCAAGACTCCTGCCATCCTAGAAGCCTCAGCTGGAGCTATCCAGAACTTGTGTGCTGGGCGCTGGACGGTACCTTTTAGAAAATGGGTTTGGAGATGGGAAAACTTAGATAACTAGTTTGCTGCCATTTGTAATTTGTTCCACCCCTTTCTATGTGCTATTCTAGTATGGTCGATACATCCGCTCTGCTCTGCGTCAAGAGAAGGCTCTTTCTGCCATAGCTGACCTCCTGACTAATGAACATGAACGGGTGGTGAAAGCTGCATCTGGAGCACTGAGAAACCTGGCTGTGGATGCTCGCAACAAAGAATTAATTGGTGAGGAGTTGAATGCTAACTATTACCTCAAAATTTAGTACAGTGTTTGTAGTCCAGCAGGTGCCTAATAATTTATTGAATTTATTGAAATGACTGAAGGGAATGACCCTTCCCCCCTTCATAGTTTATGAATGCGAGAGTTGGTAAGGGTTTTAGTTTAATGGTTCTTGGAAAGAAAACAAGTGACAACTCTTCAAAAATAAAATAATAATTGCTATTATTTATTGAGCACTTACTTTGTTACTAAGCGTTGTTAAACACTTCTGCGTTTCCATTTAATCCTCACCACTTTACAAAGGTCCATTTTTTTTGATAGGATAAGGAAATTACTTAACTCATGGAAGTTAAATAAGTAAATTGCCCAGAGTTAATGTAGCTAATTAGTAGCAGAGCCCAGTTATTTATTTATATTTTAAATTCGTAATAACTCTTCTATTAAATTATTATAATATTCAAGATATTTTCATTAGAGTATCTGAAAGGACTGTGTAGCTTATTTAATATACAGTATTTACACTTTCAATGTGGTTGAAGTAGAAAAGAAAGAAAGGAATAGGTAGGCCAGTAAATCCATGGCTATTTCAGGTCCTTAGCCCTTTTGATATGATAATCCTATAGGATAATGAAGTTGATTCATGTGGACAGCACCTACACTTGATATGATTAATGCAATTAAGTATAATGTAAGGCTCTTCATGACCTGACTTGATCTTTTCTCCCTGCATACATTCTTTCTTACTAGGTAAACATGCTATTCCTAACTTGGTAAAGAATCTGCCAGGAGGACAGCAGAACTCCTCTTGGAATTTCTCTGAGGACACTGTTGTCTCTATTTTGAACACTATCAATGAGGTTATCGCCGAGAACTTGGAGGCTGCCAAAAAGCTTCGAGAGACACAGGGCATTGAGAAGCTGGTGTTGATCAACAAATCAGGGTGAGCTTACCACATAAAATTATGGTCAGAAGAATTTGAGTGAGTGGAGAGTTGTTTTCCTCTTGTGGTTACTAAGAAAAAGGAAATTTCCCCTTATTTACATGTAACGTGTGAAGAGCTATTGCTCTATTATCTGTGTTAATGTTGATCCATAAATTGATAATAGACTCTTATGTCAAACTTTTCTTGTGTCGCTATTTGGGATAGAATACAGGATTTGGTAAAAATTTGATTTAACCCATTTTGGCATTTATATTCTTTTTTGTTTGTTTGAGACAGAGTCTCTCTCTGTCACCCAGGCTGGAGTGCAGTGGCACAGTCTCTGCAACCTCCACCTCCCAGGTTCAAGCGATTCTCCTGGCTCAGCCTCCTGAGTAGCTGGGACTACAGGTGTGTGCCACCATGCCCAGCTAATTTTTTGTATTTTTAGTGGAGATGGGGTTTCACCATGTTAGCCAGGATGGTCTCCATCTCCTGACCTCAGGTGATCCACCTGCCTTGGCCTCCCAAAGTGCTGGGATTAAAGGCATGAGCCACTGTGCCCTGCCCCTGGCATTTATATTCTTATGTTATTAGAGGATATAGGGTCTAAGCTTTTTTCCTGGTTTTATATCCAAATTCCATATGGTGTTACTTTCCTCCAAAGGAACCGCTCAGAAAAAGAAGTTCGAGCAGCCGCACTTGTATTACAGACAATCTGGGGATATAAGGAACTGCGGAAGCCACTGGAAAAAGAAGGATGGAAGAAATCAGACTTTCAGGTATAGTAACTTTTGAGACCAAGACTTTTACTTTTTTTTTTTCTTGGTCCCAGGATAATGCCTCTGTTGTCTTTGGTTTCTTGCATTTCACCATCATGCTAAATCTTTTTTTTTTTTTTTCTTTTTTGGAGACAGAGTCTCACTCTGTCGCCCAGACTAGAGTGAAGTGGCACAATCTCGGCTCACTGCAACCTCCGCCTCCCGGGTTCAAGTGATTCTTGTGCCTCAGCCTCCCCAGTAGCTGGGACTACAGGCACACGCCACCATGCCCAGCTAATTTTTTATATTTTTAGTAGAGATGGGGTTTCACCATGTTGTCCAGGCTAATCTTGAACTCTGAGCTTAGATAACCTGCCTCGGCCTCCCGAAGTGCTAGGATTACAGGCATGAGCCATCGCGCCCGGCCTCATGTTAAATCTATTTTTGACCCATATTTCTTAATTAGGAATTATTTGGCCAGGTGTGGTGGCTCACACCTGTAATTCCAACACTTTGGGAGGCTGAGGCAGGTGGATTGCTTGAGCCTAGGAGTGTGAGACCAGCCTGGGCAACATGGCGAAACCCATCTCTACCAAAAATAAAAATAAAAGTAGCCAGGTGTGGTGTCATTTGCCAGTAGTCCCAGCAACTCAGGAGGCTGAGGTGGGAGGATTGCTTGAGCCCAGGAGGTGGAGGTTGCAGTGAGTCAACAACACACTGCTGCACTCCAGCCTGGGCAACATAGCTAAACCCTGTCTCAAAAAAAAAAAAAAAAAAAAAAGAGAAAAAAAAATATTTGGTTTACTCCTCAAAAGGATGATGTGTCTACAATTCATTTGTTGCAGACACAGCTCAGGTATCCGTCTATGTCATAACATACTTTAGGTGCAGGTGATAATGAAGGATGATGGCCTTTTTGACTTTTGCCCAAATCTACCATAGCCCTTTGAGGGAATTTTTACTATTCTCTGAAACTGTATTTTCTTCTGATAGTGTCACATTTGGATCCTTTGTAATCTCCTGTTCTGGAACACAAATAGAAGCCATAATATCCTAGTTTGTCTCACTCTCTAGGGTATTTATTCAACTCTTATGAGTTGCTTTTTCATAATTCTATTTGGGAATAGGAACCTAGAGGTTTATGCCCATTAGAGCATAAGATATGGGTGAATTCAGTATTCTGTGACAGTATTGCATTTGTGTTTGCCTCTAGGTGAATCTAAACAATGCTTCCCGAAGCCAGAGCAGTCATTCATACGATGACAGTACTCTCCCTCTCATTGACCGGAACCAAAAATCAGGTGCAGTATCCAGAAGGCACACCCTCTCCTTTTAGCCACTCTTGCTGTTCTAGGTGGCTTACTAAGAAATAGGGTATATATTATTTCTGAATTAGCTAGTCTTTTGGGGGAGGGGAATAATTTTCCACTCCAGGATCCTAACGCAGAAATGGGTAGGTCTTAAGCATTAGAAATCAAAACAAAACAGGTAATTAGCCTGAATGTGATTCCTTTATCATTGCTTGTGAACTTAAAACACTGGAAAGTGAACTCTAGTCTGTTTTGTCTATTTTTTCTCCTTTTAAATTTCCATTTAATACCCAATATTGTAATAGATACTGTTTTAAAATTACAAAATATAAACAATCAGAAAAATAACAAAAAATCACTTGTTTCTATTATCCAGAGAAAACCACTTGTATCTTTTAAAACATTTTTATCATGTGAGTAAACACATTTTTCCTCTGAGATGAATTATATATTTTGTTTTGTAAATTTTTTCTTTTTCACATTAAGTGTATATTGTGACCATTATTATCTTAATCACACTTGGCTTTTTCCTTGATTATTGGTTCTTAAAGTGTGATCTGAGAGTCCCAAGACTGTTACAATTTGTACTGATGGCACAGAAAGCAGTGATGCTTGTTGCTGGTGGCTTAGCACAAACCAGGGCAGTGACATAAAGCTGAATGAGTCATTGTAATATTCATTGCCACTCATGTAGGTAAAAGCAGAGAGCCATTTTCACCTAACTGGAGAAGAAAAAACATCAGGCCAGGTGTGGTAGCGCATGCCTGTAATCCTAGCACTTTGGGAGGCTGAGGCGGGCGGATCACCTGAGGTCAGGAGTTCAAGATCAGCCTGGCCAACATGGTGAAACCCTGTCTCTACTAAAAATACAAAAATTAGCCGGGTGTGGTGGCGGACACCTGTATTCCCAGCTACTCAGGAGGCTGAGGTGGGAGAATCACTTGAACCCAGGAGGCGGAGGTTGCAGTGAGCCGAGATTGCACCATTGCACTCCAGCCCGGGCGACAGAGTTGAGACTCTGTCTCAAAAGAAAAAAAAAAATCACTTTTATTATTTTTCTACCCTTGAGTATACATCTTTTTAATATTCTGTGCTGATGAAATAGCATATTAAAGCATGATGGTTGTCTTAAGGAAATGTACTTGTGTTATTGTTTCAGTTACTAGTTAGACTAGCCAGTTTTTAATTGTTTGTTTATTTATTTTGAGATGGGGTCTCCCTATGTTACCCAGGCTGGTCTTGAACTCCTGGGGTCAAGCGATCCTCCTGCCTTGGCCAAGTGTTGGGATTACATCTGGCGCTCAGCCACACTAGCCACTTTGTTTAATGGAACACCGTTTTTACTTGGGAAAAAAATGTCTGGTAGACAAAGGGATTATTCAGATGTGCACATTTGGCAGACATTTTCTCAAAAATGAATGCAATAAGCTTGTTGCTTTGAGGAAAATAACACAGTGTTTGCTGCCTGAGCTTTCAAGTGGAAATTGTAGTTTTGAAAAATTTTATTTGCCACTGTGAGCCTGGTAACTTCCCAATACTGAAAAGACTTTTCTAGGCTGAGTGCAGTGTCTCATGCTTATAATCTCAGTACTTTGGGAGACTGACACAGGAGGATCATTTGAGCCTAGGAGTTTGAGACCAGCCTGAGCAACATAATGAGACCATGTCTATACAAAAAAATTAGCCAGGCATGGTGGCACATTCCTGTAGTCCCAATTACTTTGGGAGGCTGAGGCAGGGAGATCACTTGAGCCCAGGTGGTCAAGGCTGCAGTGAGCCATAATTGTGCCACTGCATTCCAGCCTGGGCAACAGAGCAAGACCCTGTTTCAAAAAATACATGAATAAAATAAAAAAGGACTTTTCTAATGAAATAAACAGTGATGTTAACGAATGTGATTTCAAAATATTGTGTAATGCTATGTGTTAGCATTTTGAACATCTGGATAACTTGAAGCAGTATTTTGCAAGTGACAAAGGCATATGTCAAAATCGTACATAGGTAATTGATCCGTTAAAAGTGCAAGATGGACCAATAGATTTTAACTAACCAGAATATGGAGAGATTGTTAATTATAGATTCCACATTACTGTCAACCTTTAAGAAACTACTACTAATTAGTATACCATTAAGAATAACCACAATTATCTGAAAAGACTATTAAAATCATCCTCTTTTCCAACTTTTTATCTGTGTGAGGCTGGATTTTCTTGATATACGTTAACTACAATAACATATCACAAAAGATTGAATGCAGAAGCAGGTATGAGAATCTAAGCCAAATTTCAAAGAGATGTACAAAAATGAAAAGGATCTTATTAAAGATTGTTTATGATAACATGTAATAAGTTTACTGTTAAGTGAAATAGATACTTTAAACTTGTCAGTACGGTAACAATTAATACATATAACTCACACAAATGAAGTTTCTTTAGATCCTCATAATTCTTAAGACTGTAAAAGGGCCTTGAGACCAAATAATTTGAAAACTGCTAGTTTAGATGGAATTGTTTTTTGATTTAAGAGTCTGTAGGGGCCAGGTGTGATGGCTCACACCTGTAATCCCAGTACTTTGGGAGACTGAGGTGGGAGAATCACTTGAGCCCAGGAGTTTCAGACCAGCCTGAGCAACACAGTAAGACCTCATCTCTACAAAACACTTAAAAATTATCCAGGCATTGTGGTGCACATAGTTGGTGCTAAGTAGAAGTGTGAATGAAGGGAAGGAAGGAGGACCAGAGAGCAATTTTCATGGTGTGTACAGATTTTGAAGAATTGTTTTTGACATGGATAACTTTCTGACTTCATACAGATAAGAAACCTGATCGGGAAGAAATTCAGATGAGCAATATGGGATCAAACACAAAATCGCTAGGTAGGTGATTAATTCCTGCCTAAGGATGTGGAGTAATATTTCACTGGGCTAAGGAGAGCTGTCTAGCTCTACAGTTTTTTTTCTAATACCCTTACCATTTACCATCCTGGGAGAGCGTTGGCTGATCATTTCCATTTTGAAGGATGTAAGGAAATTTAATAAAATCTGATCTGTCTACTTTTTCCACATTCCTACATGCTCAAAGGTTTTCAGAAATCTTTCTATGCCTCTCCTATTACTACACATTCAAGTTTGTAGCCCATTATATTCCTACCCCAGTCTCCTTCTCTGGAGTGAATGGATACATCTGTTTCTGCCCAACTATTCTGCTTGCTTTTCTATCTTTTCACTCTATAGTTTGATTCTGCTCATGTAATACCTCTTACTGGTATGTCTTTCCCTTTTGTTTTTCTAAATTCTCTTTATCTCCAAAGGCTTAACTCAAGTCCTGTTCTCGTCAGGTCCTTCCTAACAATTGCAGCATATTTCACTTGCTCTTCTTTTAGTTCCAATAACCTTTTCAGACAAACCTCTTGTTTAGCTTTATTATGTCATATCTGGGTATTTTATACATATTGTCTTCCATCTTAGATTCAAGATTCAAGTTCTTTTTTTGAGACAGAGTCTCTTTCACCTGGGCTGGAGTACAGTGGCGTGATTCTCATACCTCAGCCTCCCGAGTAGCTGGGACTACAGGTGTACACCATCATACCTGGCTAATTCTTATATTTTAGTAGAGATGGGGTTTCGCCATGTTGGCTAGGCTGATCTTGAACACCTGGCCTTAAGTGATCTGCCCATCTCAGCCTCCCAAAGTGCTGGGATTACAGGCATGAGCCACCGCGGTCAGCCAGATTCAAGTTCTTTAAGTTGGGGACCATCAGACTTTAATGCCTTTGTGGAGCATTTGGCAAGCCCAGTTCCTAACAGTGATGCCTAATTACACCTACTGCTTGATATACATTTTACACTAGAGGGGAATGTCATATTTCTGTGTACGCTTTTTTTTTTTTAAACCAGATAACAACTATTCCACACCAAATGAGAGAGGAGACCACAATAGAACACTGGATCGATCAGGGGATCTAGGCGACATGGAGCCATTGAAGGGAACAACACCCTTGATGGTAAATTCTCTTTATATACTGCTGTCTGTCTAAGGCTAGTTCTATTTTGAAGCCTATGTGTTTTGTGAAATACAAAAAAAAGTACAGAGAAAGATCGCATCCTTTTCTGGTAGGGGTTTTTAGGAAAAAGTAAGAGTTCTGACTCATGTTGGGATTTCTTGGGCCGTTATTCTGCAGTGGTCAAAATGGGGGAAGCATGTCTGTAAAAGTGTTACTGATATGACTAACACTAACTGATCTACTTTCAAACATTACCTTTTTCCTCTCCCTCCCTGTTTATGAATGTTTTGCCCTTCTCTTACTATTATATCTTGTTTTGTTTGAGTTTACAAATTTTCAGAGTTTCCCTAGCTCTGGCACACACTCATGAGGTTCCTGTCTCTACTCATACTAACAAATTGCATGTGTTCACAGCAGGACGAGGGGCAGGAATCTCTGGAGGAAGAGTTGGATGTGTTGGTTTTGGATGATGAGGGGGGCCAAGTGTCTTACCCCTCCATGGTATGTCCTTCAGTCACCCCTAAGATTGTCCTTGAGGAAGGAGGCTCCTGAGTGCCAGCAACTTGTCAATCACGCTGATCTGATCAGGCCAGAGACTAACTAGTCTCAGCCACATGGGGCTTGAGGGGTTCTGCTTTTATGATTATTACCTCTTACGAGTCTGGGACATGCAGCTGGTGATCTGATTCTCCATTATGTGCTGCTCTCCTTTCTCCAGATTTGCTCAACTTTTTTTTGGGGGGGGGGTCTCCTTAATCCCAACCCATTAACATTCTCTCTTTCTCTTTTTTCTCCACAGCAGAAGATTTAGCACCACTATCTCCGTTCCATCTGGGCTTATATGTACTTTTATCTTTTGGTGGTGAAATTGACTGATGATTTTCCTTTTTCTTCGCTGGACTATTGTGCCAACTGCCAGGCTGCCTCCTGCCCTTACAGCCCTAAGTGGCTGCCTTCTTTCCATCAACTCCCAACTTCTTCCGGTGAAGTTTAATTGTCCCAACGCCTCCCCCTCCTCCATTTTCCTCCATTTTTCTCCCAAGAAGCCTGACTCAATTATTTGCATATTTTGAGAAACTGCTGCAGATTAGTTCTTTTTGCCAGTTTTCCCTGGAACTCCTGGCCTTTTGTGGAGGGAGGGATGGAGAGAATAGGAATCTTCACTGGAAGCCGTGGGAAGAATTGGAAGTTACATGCTGTATATGCAATGTCCAGCAGTCTGATAAACTGATGATTCTTAATCAAGATTTTTTTCCTGGTGGGGAAGGGACTTTTATTTTCTTTTAGAGAGGGGAAAGTGTGAGCTCTTCCCTTATTCCTAATGGCTATTTTTGAAGCAAAGAAGGCCGGCAACATTGGCACATGCCACCTGGCAAAGGACCCTTGAGTAAGTGAAGGTCTCCTAGAAGTGGGATTAAGAAACCTTGCCCTCCTCATCTCCAAGGCAGGGACCATCAAGAACCTACAAGACTCCATCTCTTCTGCAAGCCTCATGCCAACCCTGGGCTATTGCTGCTGCCCCTTAAACACAGGCTGTCCTTAACCCACCTCTCCTGCCCTGTGATATGTCTGCTGAGTTGGCCTGGCCATTTCCAAGAGGCTGTAGAAAGGGGAGGATGTCAAGGAAGACTTTTGGTTGAGAAGGAGCAGAAACATGTGTTTTTGGGAAGAAGAAGACCTCTAGGAGGAGCTAGTAGGAATGTACATGAAGCAATTAGTCTGAAACTGGCTTCCCCACTCCCCTGTTTCTCCTTTTCCTATCCTTATAGGCCTGTCCCTTGCCTCTGCCCTGGATTGGTTGGCAAACTAAAGGACTTGATGTACATAACTCCTGTCCCTTTTACCCTTACAAGGTGGGGATTGCCCCTGGCTTTGCCTCTTCTTTGTGCCTTTGGCCTGGGGTGCATCTCCTCCCGCCCTTCCATGTGCCTTTCTTTGCCTCTGCAGTCTCATTTCTCATAATTTTGCAAATTATATTTTGTTGCTTTCTTACCTACTATTAGCCCTAAATAGCAGAAAGAAGAGAAGTGACCTAGAGAACCTCAGATTCTTCATTGAGGATTGGTATAGCCATGATTTCAGTTATAGCAAGCTTTTGCTCAGCAGCATATGGGTGGGATTTTGCAAAAATCCTATTCTGATGAATCTCAAAGTAAGGTTGGTAAGAGAAGTGAGTGGTGTGACTCTTACTCCTTAGGTGCCCAGAATTTACCATCATCTCTGAAGGAATTACAGGGAAGTGGTCTCCCCAATTCTCCCCTCCCTCCAGTATTGCCTCCTCTCACTTTAGCATATGTTAATTAGCAGGTTGGGCTAGAGAAATCAGCTGCTATGCGGGTTGATTATTATTATTTTTAATCCTTTTCCTTATTTGCCTTCTACTCCCCTTAATCTAATCTAAAAGCTCTGTTCCATGCAACTGGAGTTCTTTATCCCTCTCTTCCCCTTCCCTTATATATTGAGGCTATGGGGTAGGAGAAAAGTGCACAACCCACCACCCCCTTTACTCATGCATTAAAATTTCTTGTTTACCCTTTTCCCCCTTCCCATTTCTTCCCACTTTCATCTACCTTTCCTGGCAAAAAGGAGCCTTTTGTTCTCTCTGACCCTAAGAGCACACTGCACAGGGGAAATTGCCCCATCCAGACCTGGCTCCACTCTTGATTTCTCTTGTCTTCTTCTGCTCTTTTCCTGGTGCTCTTTTTTCTCGGTGGGGTGTGGGTAATAGAACAGCCATGGGCTTTTGGGGACCTTTAACTTTTTTTTTTCCTCTTTTGTTTATAAAAAACACTAAACATTCATTTCCAGAGAACCAAAAATCCCACCTTCCCACCGAACACTACTAAGGGGCTTGTGTTCTGCTCCATACCTTTTCTCCTTTCTTTCTGTCTTGTTAATGCTTTTAAAAACAAATGAGTTTTTTATATAAATAAAGTTTTTAAAGTGTGTATGTGGGGGGTCTGTGTCATTTCTTCACTTCAAGCTGTTATTTCTTCCCCGCTTTGCATCTTTGTTACTTCCTTATGTATCAGTGTCCTTTCCAGAGCAAC
The DNA here is from genome assembly GCF_006542625.1 of Nomascus leucogenys. Taxonomy (NCBI): domain Eukaryota; kingdom Metazoa; phylum Chordata; class Mammalia; order Primates; family Hylobatidae; genus Nomascus; species Nomascus leucogenys. The sequence goes on from NC_044384.1 coordinate 77,254,834, forward strand.
CAGAAGGAGGTTATACCAGGATTTATTTTGAGCTCAGCCCCAACTCTTTATCAAGCAACATTCTTGTTAACTATATGTGAAACATTTTTTCTTCTGAAGATTCTTAAAAATTGAATGTGGCTGAAGTTGAACATGGGAGCTTATTGCTAACTTAGAGATAGGAAACTGAAGCATAAAGAATTAATGATTTTAATTACTGGAATTCTTCTGCAACATTTGACAAAACTAACATTGAATAAGGCCCACTGTAATACGTAGCCCTCTTAAATATAACACTTAGGACTAGAAGATTAGAAACTACCAATCCCAACTACCTAATAAATAGGAAAATGTAGGATCAAAAGGCCCATGTATATAAGTACTGACCACTGGGCCATAATGTTGCTTCTCAGGCTATATGCAGTCCTTTAGTCAGAAGTCAATAGACAGGCCTATTTATTAATATTTTACAGACCGTATTACCTGGATTACCAGGGACTGTCTTTGCTGCAGAGACCAAGGGTTAAGATCTATGGGAAGAGACTTATTTTTCTGAGGTCCTTATGTCCTGTCGTATAATTGAAGACTCAAGAGAATTTATGTGAAATGCTTTCTGTATGCCCAAATCTTTAGATTAAAATTATATAGCTGCTCCTGGTGATGGTCCTGTCTTGTTTTATTGAACTAGGACTTGGGTATGAAAACTTTCATGGGCTAGTGAGACCAGGAAATCTGTCTACTACCTTTTAAAGCTTGATTTGTGTCTAACAATTGTAGTGTTAGATTAGAGGATGAAGTACAAAGCCAAAAAGCTATTAAGAGTTTACTTTCCAAAGAGTTTTGATAGCCCTGCTTGAGATGATTTTTATCTATATAGAAAAACCTGGCTACTTGGTCAGCAACACTTTATTTCCCTGCTATGTTGTTATTCTCTGGCATTGAGCTAGACACAAACCCTACTCTTCTGTCTTCCTTCTGAGTTGGTCCATTTGTTTTATCTCATTCAATAAACATTTGCCAAGCACCTCCTATATGCAAACGTTGTGTCGAGGTTAGGTTAGATTAGAGAGTGAAACAGATGGATCTTTTCTCATAGATTGCAATCCATGAGAATCCTCTATAGCTAACATCTATGATCAGACGAGATTGTGTGCGTTCAGGGTGATATGACCATAGACAAGATCTATGATCTTAAAAACACTTCTCTGTGCCGTGTCTAAATACAATGAGATGTTACACAGAATGATGTGTAAAGGCCCTATCTCACAAGTTTCTTGACACTGATGTACTTTGTGACAGAGGCCAAAGCTGGGACCTCACTTGGCCACTTTTTTTTTTTTTTTTTTTTTTTTTAAAGACAGAGTCTTGCTCTGTCGCCCAGGGGCACAATCTCGGCTCACTGCAACCTCTGCCTCCTGGGTTCAAGCAATTCTCCTGCCTCAGCCTCCCGAGTAGCTGGGATTACAGGTGCGTACCACCACGCCTGGCTAATTTTGTATTTTTAGTAGAGACGGGATTTCACTATGTTGGCCAGGCTGGTCTCAAACTCCTGACCTCAAGTGATCCATCCGTCTTGGCCTCTGAAACTGCTGGCATTACAGGCGTGAGTCACTGCTCATGGCCGGCCACTTGTTTTTCTTGCTGAACTAATATTCTTTGCTACAAACTGGAAACACCTCACCCAGGAAGAACTAAGGACCAGTCTTTCCATATCATTTTTTTCTCATTTTGTCTTTTTATATCTGAAGCAAAGGTTCTTATTTTCATAGATGGAATTGACTAGACCTAGCCCTATAGATCTGAGCAAGTTACATAAGAATTCCCTGTATGCTTGTTGAAAATGTAGAGTCCCATGTTCCATTTCCAAAAATCGATTCAGTAGGTGGGACTGAGGAATCTAAAATCATGGTAAGTCATCCAGGTTATCCTCTTTTTTTTTTTTTTTTTTTTTTTTTTTTTGAGACGGAATTTCACTCTTGTCACCCGGGCTGGAGTGCAATGGCGCGATCTCAGCTCAGTGCAACCTCCGCCTTCCGGATTAAAGCGATTCTCCTGCCTCAGCCTCTTGATTAGCTGGGCCTACAGGTACCCGCCACCACATCGAGCTGATATTTGTATTTTTAGTAGAGATGGGGTTTCACCATGTTGGCCATGCTGGTCTTGAATTCCTGACCTCAGGTGATCCACCCCACTAGGCCTCCCAAAGTGCTGGGATTACAGGCGTGAGCCACCCTGCCTGGCCCATCCAGGTTATTCTGATGTATGTGGTCAGTTAACTGTGACTTGCTTAAGTTTACAGCCTCAAAGTGGAGCCTAGGATTACTGGCTTCAACTCCACTGGCAGTAATACTAGTATGGTGAATGTAGACAATATGATGTGGTGATCACCATTTTAAGAGAGCATCCACAGAGGAAACTGTTTATCTCAAAGGAATGCATTGCTTTCAATGGAGTTTGAGATAATGGAAAGTGATAGATTGGTGTGTGGTATCTGGGTAGGAGAAGCTTCTCATCCTGAAAATCATATGTAGGTAATGCTCAGCTTGCTGAGGCAGTAAGCTAACCCTTAATATGGGGTCCTGTAGGTCACAGAGAATCCCCTGGAATTGCTGACTTTGACTTAAGTGTCACTTCTAGCTAGAAAGGGTATCTCAACTGGGGAGCAAGTGGCCCCATTGGTAGCTTCCAGAGAGAGCTACTTCAGGAAAGCTCAAAAAAGATAATTGCTAGGAACAATTTTTTTTCACACAGCTTTAAGACTGTTCTGTTGCCTGTGTCACTTGAAGCATTAGTTCTTCAACTGATCCATCCAGGATTTAGAGACAGACATGGATGAAGAGAAAGCTGGAGGAGGTAAGATTGATTGGTCTGCATCATTTTAACCTGACGTTTTTCTCCTTTTATGCAGTGTAAAATGACCATGGATAGCTATCCATGAATGGACTAAGAGCTTTACACTTGTTATAATTGTAGGAGCTATAAGCATGTGGCAACTAGCTTTTAAAATTTTTTTTACCTGAGAAAAAGTGCTATACTTATCTCCATATACTTCTCTATTGTTGAAAAAAGACAGGTTATTACACTTTTATTGAGGACACAAAAGTATTACTACCCTGCTGTCTTTTCCCCCAGTATCTCTAGTGCTAATGGACAGTGCCATAAGACATTTATGCCTGAGGAAAAAGAAATATGGGATATTTGTGGTGATGTTCCAGTCAATTACCCAATTTTTGTCTTCACCTCAATTCTTTTTTTTTTTTTTTTTTTTTGAGGTTAAGTTTCACTCTTGTTGCCCAGGCTGGAGTGCAATGGCATAATCTCGGCTCACTGCAACCTCCGCCTCCCAGGTTCAAGCGATTCTCCTGCCTCAGCCTCTGGAGTAGCTGGGATTAAAGGCATGTGCCACCATGCCCGGCTAAGTTTGTATTTGTAGTAGAGACGGGGTTTCTCCAGGTTGGTCAGGTTGGTCTCGAACTCCCAACCTCAGGTGATCTGCCTGCCTCGGCCTCCCAAAGTGTAGTGATTACAGGCATGAGCCACCACGCCCGGCTCACCTCAATTCTTTTTTTCCTTCCACTTAAAGGTAGGCTTAGCGTTGGTCTTACAGTTCACGCTGTTGGCAGAATCAGGGCAGGGGGAGTGCGTTGGTGTGCGTATTTGAAACTAATTCAGGGCTCTGTTTTTGGCAGTATGCTAGATTAGATAATTCTGAAAAGTCCTTTCAGCAGAAGCAACCAAGATACTGGGTAATTATATTTATAAAAAATACTTTTAAACATATTGCTGAGCAGGCACGAAAGTAAGGATCCTACAGCTCTTCAAAATGAAGCAAAAGCTGGAATCCTAGGAAGTAACTGCCAAAGCCAACTTTTCCTCAGAATTTTTGCCAAATTCAGCAGACCATAACCTTCTATTTTAGTGATTACACAAAGTACGGGCAACAGGAAATGAGAAATCTAGTAGGTTCCCTCATAAAGCTGGACACCTTCAGTGTAAAGGTGTACAAGAAATAAACACTCCATAGAAGGGCGCAGCAAGGAACTCATTTCGTCTCAACCTTAGTGCCACGTGGAAGCTATAGAATATTTTCACTGATAATTTGTAACCACAAATGGCCTTCTATTGGCTTTCAGTCCAAACTTAGGCTACTTGTGTGGTCCAAAAAGCTTAACTGGGGAATTTAAAGTGGTACTCATTTGTTTATGCTTCCAGGTGATTTCCAGAAGCAAATGCAATTCCTCTAAGGCCTCAGAACAATTCCCATAGATGTACTTTCAAGGTAAATGAGTGCTCTTGCCCAAAAATTAGAAACTGAACAAAGAAATAAGGCACAATGAGTGAAAAGACAGACACAGAAGCTGATCTTTTAAATACTTCAGATGTTGGCATTGTTGCACAGACTATAATGAAATAATGATTAATGAACTTTTTGAATTAGTTGAAAAGCCTTTTGAATTAGTTGAAAAGCTTTTTGAATTAGAAGTGAAAAATAAAATTTGAGGTAAGAAGTCAATGGATGGATTAAATAGATTAGACAAATTGAAGGAGGATTTGTGAATTGGAAGATAAGAAATTATACAGAATGCACTCCAGTTAAAGAGAAAATGGAAATAGGCAAGAGGTTGAGATGACAATGGAATAAGATCTAACATACATTATTTGGAACATCAGGAGATAGGAGGAGGCAATATTCAAAGAGAAATTTTTTAGGGTTGGATGAAAGGCACCAAACCTCAGACTTACGGAGCCCAGTGAATCTCAAGCAAGATAAACCAACTTACCTAGTACATCAGGGTGAGATGCAGAAAACCAAAGAAAAGATTTTGGGCATCTAGAGAGAAAATACAGACTACCTGTAGAAAACCAGCCAGATGGTGACTTCTGTGTCAACAATGAAAGCCAGGAAACAGTGAAATTTATCTTCATCATGTTAAGAAAAAAAGGAACTTATTATGAAAGCTTACCCGAGGTGACACTTTTTAAAAAGCTAATAAAAACATTTTCCGACAAAAGCAGAGTTTCCGCTTACAAAAGGATGTCCTTGAGGTGGAAGGAAAATGATCTCAGATGGAGAATCAGATGCAAGAAGGAACACTGAACAAAATTGCTAAAGCCTTCACTGTAAGAGGAAATGTGTAATTTATGGGAGAGAAATACAGACTAGAATTAAAATGCTGGACAACAATAGCATGTAAAGTTGAGGGAGCAATTACAACACTAATTTTCAGGTTCTTCAGGAGGAAAGTAAAGATACTGATAAGACTTGAAAAAATAGATTGGAACAGAAGTAATTGCATCGAAATGGCAAAAACTACAATGACTTTTGCACCAACCTAATACATATTAGTTGGAATAACCACTAAAGAATGAATATAGGACATATAACTTCCAAACAAGTAGAGAGGGAAGAAAGCAAAAGGAGTATGGGCAAGGTTAGTACTGGTGCTGCATCTGATGGAACAAGCTGAGCCTGCAGGGCAGTGGTGGTAGGTAGTGGTGAAGCCCCCACCTTTATATCACAGCCCTGGGTGTAGCATGTGGCAAGTGAAGTAGATGTGTGCAGCAAAGAGCAGAGTGAAGAACAAGAATAGGGACAAAGGGAATAGTTCCAAGACAATTTCTATAAAAGCAAAGTTAAAAATTGGCTGTTATGTCAGTTGGTCAGCCTGGCTTAAAGACACAGTCAGTACAAATGCTTTCATATCTTGCTGATGAAATTGCAGTCTTCTGTAATCCCAGCACTTTGGGAGGCCAAGGTGGGCGGATCACCAGGTCAGGAGATCGAGACCATCCTGGCTAATGTGGTGAAACCCCGTCTCTACTAAAAATACAAAAAATTAGCTGGGCGTGGTGGTGGGCGCCTGTAGTCCCAGCTACTCGGGAGGCTGAGGCAGGAGAATGGCATGAACCCAGGAGGCGGAAGTTGCGGTGAGCCGAGATCGTGCCACTGCACTCCAGCGTGGGTGACAGAGCAAGACTCTGTCTCAAAAAAAAAAAAAATTGCAAAGTCTTATTTGTCTGAGTATCCTCCCCATATCCTAAAAGGGTTTGATCCAGAGTAGGGCTGGACTAAAGCTGGAGGCTACCCTTTGACATGAAGATGTATCATTTTTAGGTACTACTGGCTTTAGAGTAGGAGAAGTCACGGGGAAGCATTGGGCTATTCAAGCTCATCTCTGGGTCATCATTTCCTGGGCACTAAGAAGGGCTTACTCAGGGACATTGATTCAATTTTGAATTGGTAGTGCATTACAATGTCACACATTTGCAACAAACATTTCTCTGTCCCTTATGGTGCACTTAAAGCATGTCTATACTAGTGAAACAAGCTTAGATTTATATATGGGATCAAGATGTGCTATCTACTGTCTTATTCAAATGCCTTTTGCTTTAATCTTTTATTTCTTTATTATTTTTTATTTTTGTTTTTTGAGACGGAGTCTTGCTCTGTCACCCAGGCTGGAGTGCAGTGGTGCAATCTCTGCTCACTGCCACCTCTACCTCCTGGGTTCAAGCGATTCTCCTGCCTCAGCCTCCCGAGTAGCTGGGATTACAGGTGCCTGCCACCATGCCTCACTAAATACAAAAATTTTAGTGGAGATGGGGTTTTACCATGTTGGGCAGGCTGGTCTCGAACTCCTGACCTCAGGTGATCTGCCCGCCTTGGCCTCCCAAAGTGCTAGGATTACAGGTGTGAGCCACCGTGCCCGGCTTTTTGTTTCTTTTTATTGAGGTTAGTGACTGAAATCTAGCTCAGATTTTTGAGATGATTTAGAATGATCATTTATATTAAACTACTCCGCACAAAATTCAGGCTCTGGAACCAAATTGTCTGAGTTCAAGTCCTTGCTGTGCTACTTAGCTGTGTGACCTTGAGCAAATTTCTAAAGCATTTGGTACCCTTCATCATGGGAAGAAGAATATCTACATATTATGAAGATGTAATGAGATAATGAATGTAATTGGACTTAAAACAGTACCTGGCACATAGTGTATTGTTACTATTGTATTTATCACCGGGTACTTTTACATATATATGCGTATAATTAGCTATGTGATTGCTGAGTTATTATGTCCAACTACTTCAGGAATGATTTCAAGGGGAACTCAAAATGACAAGCAAGTGGTATACATGTCCACACCCTAGATTAGGAAAAGATAGCCTTAGTCTTTTGGTGGGTACTTAGACCTCTTTTGTCCAGGCTCTGTTTTAGGTGCTTAAGTGTTAGGACTTTTAGGAATGATTCTTGCAAAAATGAATGTTAAAGGCTTAGAGATTACTATGGCATGCCCACATGGAAGCATCTGTTTATTCTGGTAGTGCTTGTGACAACACATAGACTTCTCAGAACTAAGATGAGAAAAGACTTCCTCACAAGATATCAAGGTTTTTCTGTGTGTCTGAAACCTCAAGAGATAAAGGAGTAATCTTTGGGTATGAGAACCCATGAGATATGAAGGGATTTAATTGAATGAAAGAATGAATAAAACCTACATACATTTATTAAGTACTTTGTTGTATGTTAGGCCCTATACTGGTGATAGACATGTAGTGAGCACATGTCCTCGAGGAACATTTGGTAAATTACTCTGCAAGGGTAAAGGGTTTTAAGCAGTGAAGTCATTAGATCACTAGCTATAGAGACTATGGAGAGGAAAAGACTGGATGATCAGAGGAAGCTGCAAGATTCTAGGCAAGGGATAATGGTGGCTTAGACTAGGTCATATAATATAGAAAGAAAAGAATATTTCCAGTTCAGTAATGTTAACAGCTAATATTTAGTGCTGTGTGAAACTTTCTAAGTACTTTGAATATATTGACATTTAATCTCATGAACCCTATACAGAGGGGAATGACATGAACATATATAATAGTAGCAAATATTTGGGGGCTAACCTTTGTGCTAGGCTTCACATGCATTCTTTTTTTTGTTTTTTTGTTTTTTTTTTGAAACGGAGTCTTGCTCTGTCACCCAGGCTGCAGTGCAGAGACTGTGATCTTGGCTCACTGCAACCTCCACCTCCCAGATTCAAACAGTTCCTGCCTCAGCCTCCCAAGTAGCTAGGATTACAGGCATGTACCACCACATCTGCTTAATTTTTCTATTTTTAGTAGAAAAGGGGTTTCACCATGTTGGCCAGGCTGGTCTTGAACTCCTGACCTCAGGTGATCTGCCTGCCTCAGCCTCCCAAAGTGCTGGAATTACAGGCGTTAGCCACCATGCCCAGCCATATATGCATTATTCTTGTTTAATATTTACCACAACTCTGTGATTCTCCTCATCTTACAGCAGTTAAGTAACTTGCCTTAGGTTACACTCAGTGACAAAGGTTAAACATTTTTTTGTTTTTTGATCAGATTTGTTTGATTAGAAATGCTGTGGGTTTTTCTTTTACTACTAACATAAATTGCTTTAGAAGGTAGAATTGGTAGAACATAGGGTGAGGAGAAGAGTTGAGAATGAGTTCCTCCAGCCTGGGCAACATGGTGAAACCCTCTCTCTACTAAAAATACAAAAAATTAGCTGAGTGTGGTGGCATGGGGCTTCTGGTCCCAGCTACTTGGGAGGCTGAGGTGGGAGGATGGCTTAAGCCTGGGAGGCAGAGGTTACAGTGAGCCAAGATCATGCCACTACACTCCAGCCTGGGTGACAGAGTGAGGCCCCATCTAAAAAAAAATAAAACAAAAAAAACAATGATTTTCTGATATCTGGGTGATATCAGCCACTGATTGAGGCAGGAAACAGTGGCAAGTAAAAGGATATGTTGGAAGAGAAAAGTTTAGTTCGAAGTAAAGTTCGAAGTGATTGAGGAACACTGAAGTGGAAGTATCCAATAGGCAGCTGGATATGTGACACTAGGACTCAAAAGAGGCCTGGATTCTGAATACAGATTTGACAGTCTAAGCAATGTACTTTAAGCTATAAGAGTATATGAGATGGCCCAGGGAGTGTAAGTATGAGAAGAGTGGAGAGTTTAGATTTGAACCCTGTTGGTACATAAATATTTAAGAAGGGAAAGGAGACCCTGAAAAACTAGGGAACTAGTCTGATTTAGGAGAATATTTTTGTTTGTTTTTAAATTTTCTTTTTTTTCTTTTTTTTTTAATTTTTGAGACAGTCTCACTCTGTTGCCCAGGCTGGAGTGCAGTGGCGTGATCTCAACTCACTGCGAACTCCTCCTGGGTTCAAACAATTCTCCTGCCTTGGCCTCCCAAGTAGCTGGGATTACAAGTGCGTGCCACCAAACCTGGCTAATTTTTGTATTTTTAGTAGAGACAGGGTTTCGCCATGTTGGCCAGGCTGGTCTCGAATTCCTGGCCTCAGGTGATCCACCCACCATGGCCTCCCAAAGCGAGGCTTGAACCACCATACCTGGCCTGTTTGTTTTTTTTTTAAGAAGCCAATGCTGCTTCCCATTGCAAAGTAACTAGCAAAAAAGTAGGGTTTGCTTTGATCTGTTTCATCGTTGGAGGATATTTAATTTTTCTTCCAATCTTCCTACGATATTTGGATCTTTGGGATCTGGAACCCTAAAGAGCATGGATTCAATCTTCCATTTAATTCTCCTTCCCTCTGGTATAAAACTAGGGTTCAGAATCCAGAAAGACCACCTTACCAATTGGGCAAAATGGGCAATAGTTCCAGTTCTTCCCACCATCAGGCCTGTGTCTGACTGTCCTGCCTCATCCTGTTCTCCCTACTCCTCTCTTGCTTGTCCCTTGATCCCTCTCTTTCTTTGCTTTCCTCTTCATTTATTTCCACTAGTTCTCTAGTTGCTTCCACTCCAGACCTCTACGACCAGGCAGCCTATCAAGAATTACAAATCTGGTTTTATTTCTCCTGCTCAAAATTTGTCCCTCAAAGAGTGGTTAGCATAGCCAATAGGGCACAGCCATATTCCACCCTGTGACTTATAGGAGGAAGCCACTTCATGTGAGGTGGTCCCCCTCAGTGAGTCCTTCCTGCAGAGCAGAGATTGCCAGCTTACTTAGGATAGTCCTGAGTCCTGCAGGACTGACAGGACTGACTAAGAACCCATATACTCCTTTACTCTGTCTGCTTTTGTCCCTTACTCTGATTCCAACAAACTCATTGCCACATAAACCCAGGCTTTCAGGGGTCAGATGGGACCACTGCGGGCTGGGGACTTGTCCTTATTGAGCAGCTCTCTACCTATAAGGCCAGTAAAATACCAAGAACAGAGCATAGTAGGTGCTGAACATAGGGCGTACATAGTAACCACTAGCGATAGATGAGATAATGAATGAGTGTCCTTTGCTGGCAGAGCCCATCACCAGCCAGGAGTCTCCACCTCCAGCAACAGTGGAGTGGACCTTCAGCACACACCCCAACCCCACCTTGCCTGACCCTGACCCCATTCTGCCTCATAGATCGATTATTTTTAATATCTTGGTTTAAATTAAAAGACCCTATACGACTTTTTAAAATAACATGATTTAACACAGCAGATTACAGAATTAAAATTCTTGCCTCTCTTTTATGTCACTCCCTAGGAATAACTACTCTTAACCATTTGTTACATATCCTTTCAGATATCTTTCTCCAAGTGCTTATGCAACAAAGACTTCTTTTTTATTTTTTATTTTGAGACAGAGTCTTGCTTTGTCGCCCAGGCTGATCTCCGCTCACTGCAACTTCCACCTCCCAGGTTCAAGCGATTTTCCTGCCTCAGCCTCCCAAGTAGCTGGGATTGCAGGTGTGGGCCACCATGCCCGGCTAATGTTTGTTTTTAGTAGAGATGGGGTTTCTCCATGTTGGCCAGATTGGTCTCGAACTCCTGACCTCAAGTGATCCGCCTGCCTCAGCCTCCCAAAGTGTTGGGATTACAGGTGTGAGCCACCACGCCCGGCCACAAAGATTTATTTCTAATGGAATGTATGATGTACATATTCTGCAATTTTGTTTTTTTCCCATAAAGCATGTCATGGACATCTTTCTACCATAGTGCGTATTAGTCTTCCTTGTTTTCCTCATGATTGCCTATTTTGCCTTTGTAAGTCTGTGCCATTTTAGACCCGGTATCTTCCTGCTTCTGAGCCATCTTTTTGTGGCCAACATGGAAGTCTATAGCCCACTTAGGAGACATTTTTCTCAGTATGGAACCTCAGTCCAGAGCCCATGATCCTGTGGTTAGGATGAGCAGACAGTATGGCCGCTTTGCCCCCTCTCTGGACAATTCAGCCTTATCAGCCTCCACCTCACTTCCCCAGAGGATTTGGAAATATGCTTCAGGGGCAGAGATGCTAAGTATCCTGTCCTCCCCTTCCTTTGGAACATAACACAGAGGATTTTTGGCTTTTTAAACCTACATCTTATCTGAAGGTAGGGATTGCTCTGCCTGCCATCCCAAAGCCTACAGTCCTGATACTGTGAAATGAGTGCAGAGGAAGGAGGTGGAATGCAGTTGGCTTTGAGTCCTAGCCAGCCGTTTGAAGGCTACAGCCTGCTTCTAACTTGTTTCTGATGGACTTCCCAGGAAGGACCCTGGCTCAACATGATTGTCATCATGTCTTCTCTGTACTTTGGAGAAATCAGGTCCCAAACTCTCCTTTCTGGGCCTCTCTAATGTCTGACTGTGGACATTTGGTATCTCAGCTCTGACTTTGCCTTTACTTCCTGTAGAGTGTCTTGAATTCTGGTAACTCATATTCTAGTGATGGTATCTCATTGCCAGTTGCTTTGTAACCTGCATTCCATAGTGTTGCTTACACGAAACTGACTTAAAAAGTGAAACCCTGACCCCATCAGTACTGTCACTCATCACTTAATGGCAAGGATATGTTCTAAGAAATGCATCGTTAGGCGATTTCATTGTTGTGGGAACATCACAGAGTGTCCTTATGCAAATCTAGATGGTACCATTTACTACACTCCTGGGCTATGTGGTATATAGCCCATTACTCCTAGGCTACAAACCTGTACAGCATGTGTGTACCATTATTATAGTAATAATACTGTAGGCAATTGTAGTATGGTAAGTATTTGCATGTCTAAACATAGAATGTTTACCTGCATAGGGTACTTACGTGAATGAAGCTTGAGGACTGAAAGTTGCTCTGGGTGAGTCAGTGAGTGAGTGGTGAGTGGAAGTGAAGGCCTAGGACATTACTGTACACTTAGCCTACATTAAATTTATAAACTATTTTTCTTCAGTAATAAATTAGCCTTAGCTTACTATAGCTTTTCTTCATAAACTTTAAAAATTTAAAAAAAACTTTTGACTCTTTTGTAATAACAGCTTAAGACAAACACATTGTACAGCTGTACAAAAATATTTTCTTTTTCCATATCCTTGTTCTATAGCTATTTTCTATTTAAATTTTGTTATTTTACTTTAAACTTTTTTTTTTTTTTTTTTTTTTTTTTTTTTAGTTAAAAACTAAGACATAAGTCCAGCACTTTGGGAGGCCAAGGTGGCAGGATAGCTTGAGACCAGGAGTTCAAGACAAGCTTGGGAAACATGGCAAACCCTGTCTCTACAAAAAAATGAAAAAATTAGCTGGGAGCAATGATGCACTCCTGTAGTCCTAGCTTCTTGGGAGGCTGAGGCAGGAGGGTCCCTTGAGCCCAGGAGTTCCAGGTTACAGTGAGCCACTGCACTCCAGCCTGGATGACAGAATAAGACCCTGTCTCTCAAAATGAATCAATCACACAAAAAAGCCAAAAACTAAGACGCACACACGTGTTAGCTTAGGCTTACATGGGGTCAGGATCATCACTGTCTTTCACCTCCATATTGTGTCTTACTAGGTCTTCGGGGGCAATAACGTGCATGGAGCTGTCATCTATGGTAATAATGCTTTCTTCTGGAAGATCTGCTGAAGAGACCTGCCTGGGACTATTTTACAGTTGACCTTTTTTTATTTTTGAAACAGTGTCTTGCTGTCTCATCCAGGCTGGAGTGCAATGGCACGATTTTGGCTCACCGCAGTCTTGAACTCCCCAGGGTCAGGCGATCCTCCCACCTCAGCCTCCTAAGTAGCTGGACTACAGGTGCATGCCACCATGCCTGGCTAAGTTTTGTATTTTTTTTGGAGAGACGGGGTCTCACCATGTTGCCCAGGCTCAGGCTGGTCTTGAACTCCTGGGCTCAAGCAATCCTCCTGCCTTGGCCTCCCAAAATGCTGGCATTTCAAGCATGAGCCACCCTGCCTGGCATAGTTAACTTTTTTAATAGGTAGGAGGAATATACTCTAAAATAATAAAATATAGTAAATACATAAACCAATAACATAATCCTTTATTATTATCAAGTATTATGTACTGTACATTATTGTATGTGCTATACTTTTATATGGCTGACAGTGTCATAGGTTTGTTTACACCAGTATCACCACAAATACATGAGTAATGTATTGTTTTGTGATACTACAGCCGTTATGATGCCACTAGTGATGGGAAACTACTTCATATAGATGCTAGGGCCTAAGGCTATTCCTGTCTTTGAGGAGCTCTGATCCCAGGGATGAAGGCAGTAAATTCATTAACGAGGTAAGCATTATTATAATGATTTCTTTTTAACATTTAGAAGATGGTTGACTTCTGCCAGGAAGGAGGGCAAGGCTTCACTGAGGTGACATTTTGGTTGGTTTGAAAGGATAATTAGGATTCCATCAGTTGGAGAAGGTGTGAAGTCATTCAAGTCAGATAGAATAATGTGCAAAAGTACAGAGGTATAAAAAGAATGTGGTTCATTAGGTGTCCACATAGGCAAGGGGAAGTTTCTCTTTATAGAAACATTTCATCTCATAATTGAAGGTGTGATTGAAATACAATATTATCATTTTGCAATCCCTAATAAAGGGATCTTAGGCATTGAGCATCAACAGCTGCTAACATCACAAAAAGAGATCAGTATCACCTATGAAGTAGTTTAAAAAAATATCAAGCCTGAGTCTGATCAAACTTGTAGATCCAAATACTATTTTATAGGAAACACAGAAGATGGGGGCAATGTTAAACTATACCATGAGGATGTAACTAGCAACATGGGAGGAATTACAAATGACCCAATTTCTTTAATAAATTAATTGCAAGAAGAAAAAAATGGAGACAGACCTATAAATTAAAAAAATCAGCCTCAATGCATGGGTCTTATTTGGATTCTAACATAAAAAGGACATTTTATGGGACAATTGGAAATTTGAATACTGTATATTTGATGTTACTCAGGGATTATTATTTTTAGATACGACAGTGGTATCATGGGTTATGATTAATTCATTGTAAATTCGAGCAATGTACTGAAATTTTAATGGACAAAATGTTATGATGAGGAAATTTGCTTCTAAGTAGTATGGGAGAAGAGTAGATGAGGCTATAAGTGACACAATTGGCTATGGGTAATTCAAGCTGGGGTATGGGTACACCAAGGTTCATTATAGTATTCTATTTGATTTTTCTGTATATTATTTAAAATTTAAAATTAGAATTCCCTGTAATAAGTTTTTTTAAAATGGCATATTTGGGATCTAGTAGCTCCATGTGGCTGAGGCACAGGGACATACAGGGCAGCAGGATATGGGGCTATGAAGGGAGTGGGGGTCGCAGGGGTGGTGCTTGGGCTATAAAGTTCTTTTCATGCAGGCAAATGAGTTTCACACCACCCTGGAGACCTAGCGTTCTGAGGTGGAGCCTCTGGAGCAAGGATGGGGGACAGGAGCTGAACAGAGGGGATACTAGGATATTTTAACAAGAACAGCTTTGCTTCTAACTTTTATTAAATTGAGCTTCCAGGTAATATTTTATTTAAAAACGGGATTCTGAGGCTTCAAAAAATTTCTCTGTAGCCATTGAGAGAACAGTTGAATATTTTAAAGACTGTCACTTAAGCCATAGTGCAGAAGATTGGAGGTAGGGAAATCAGCTGGGAGGCAAATGAATAAAGCATTTGTTTTGAGAGGAATTTAGCCAGTGAAGATTTGGTCCCAGGAGGTAAACCTTTTAAGACAATATTTGTAATTATTGTTTCCCAGGCCATACTCGTAGGGAAGACAACAAAGAGGGTGTGGAAATATGCTTACTCCTTGTAACAAGAAAGCCAGTCCTTCTTAGCACCCACTGGGGAATAGGCTCCCTGCTCCTTTCTCTTCTATCTGGCTCTTGACAGAGCACATGGAGAACTCATGTCTCCCTTACAACTGTCTCAGCATCTTCTTTGATCAGAGTCTCCAGTCTGTCCTCCTGTGCACCATAACTGATAATTTGGTGAGGTAGGGAGTGATACCAGCTGTTTGGGTTCACAGTGACCACTTCTATTGTTGTTGCTCCTGTCTCAACTATAGCTGCTTTCAGTATGCACCACCACATCTACTTGACAGTACTCTACCTTCTTATAGCAGCTTAAACTCCAGACTGTAAGACCCCAACAATTAGCCATCTCTTCTTCCCTTTTCTGTGAAATCTTAGAGTCTGTCTGACTAGGCAAATCCACTGACTTTCCCTCCTAGTAATCTCCCTCAAATGTAATGTCTCACTGAGCCCTGTGCCTTTAAAACTCATGGACACATACTCATGCATCAAGCTGCTTACAGCTAAAAAAAACTAACTATTAACATTCCAGACTTTGCTAGGTGCCTGTAATCCTAACACTTTGGGAAGCTGAGGTGGGAGGATCACTTGAGCCCAGGAGTTTGAGACCAGCCTGGACAACATAGTGAGGCCCCATCTCTACAAAAAACCCAAAAATTAGCTGGCGTGGGATCACGTGCCTGTAGTCCCAGCTACTCAGGAGGCTGAGGGAGGAGGATCATTTGAACATGGAAGGTTGAAGCTGCAGTGAGCTATGATCATGCCACTGCACTCCAGCCTGGGTGACAAAGTGAGACCTTGTCTAAAAATAAAAATAACATTTAGATCTTGTCTAAAAATAAAAAACATTCCAGACTTGGTGAAAATCATTTAGGTACATCTTTATGTGTCTCTATCCCTCTGGCTTTCAGTCTACAATGTCCTGGTGGGCGGGACACATGTTTCTTAACCTTGCCTTTGCCCCTCTGACTCGATGCTTGAGTGAAGCCTCTTTAATTCTTACTTTTCGTGCTCATTAAGATCTTAGCCTTCTTGAATTACGGAACTCCTTGCGAATCCGATGATTGTTATGCACCTGCTCCAGAGAAATGCACACACATAGTATTTTGCCTACAATTTGAGAGTCTCTAGAATTTTAAAGCCGTTGCAATTTAAATGCATCAGGAAGACTTGACGGCAGAGAGTTTCTTGATAAAAATGCAGTATTCCTTTATTGCTGCTTGTTTGGTTGGTTTAAAAATATACGATACTTCTTGTCCTACCCTAGAATTTCTGGTGCCAGTGTCACCAATTTAAACAATCTCTCTGGTAATTCTAAAGTTCACTAAGATTTGAGAAGTTCTGCCCTAAAGACTCAGCTTATCTTCATAGTCTATCTCATCTTCCGCTCCCAGCCACTTAATTCCTGCTACAGGGGTTCAAACTCTGGAGTCCTGGTTGTTATCTAAAGAGAACAACTGCGTTCCTCTAGGGCTAAAGTGAAGCCCCTTCATGGAGAAGCACTAGAGTCTGACAGTGGGCCCAGGTCTCCTTCATTTTCAGGTATAGTTCTGAATTCAGAAAGCCAAGTCATGTCCCAGAGAGCTGCACTTCCCTCCTTCTTTCTGTCCATCTCTAATCAATTATTTCTGTACTCATCTTCCCCCAGTTCAGACTGGAACTTTCCCTCTTCTGGAGTTGTGGCTTTCCACCATACAAGATGTCTCATGCTTCTGCATGTTTGCATCCAGGTGTGTTATTATTCCTGTGTGGTAGCCAGCGGTCCAGACTTAGAGTGCCTTGTAAGTGCCTCTAATTAGGATATAGTAAAAAGCTTTGCAGAGTTAAGCTTACATCCCAGCAGGTCCAGGTACTTCTTTGAGGTACAAAACTGATGACAGGGCTGGGCGCAGTGGCTCACGCCTACAATTCTAGCACTTTGGGAGGCCGAGGTGAGCAGATTACTTGAAGTTAGGAGTTTGAGACCAGCCTGCCCAACATGGTGAAATCCTGTCTCTACTAAAAATACAAAAATTAGCTGGGTGTGGTGGTGCATTCTTGTATTCCCAGCTACTTGGGAGGCTGAGGCAGAAGAATGGCTCAGGAGGTGGAGGTTGCAGTGAGCCAAGATTGTATCACTGCACTCCAACTTGAGTGACAGAGTGAGTGAGACTCTGTCTCAAAAACAAACAAACAAACAAACTGATGACAGAGCAGAGAAGGTCATATTGAGTAACATTATTTTTACTAGCTATAAACAATTTAAAAAATGTAATAATTGAAAATAATTTAGAGAGTTCAGAAAGGGCCAAGCACAGTGGGTCATGTCTGTTATCTCAGCACTTCGGGAGGCCAAGGTGGGAGGATTACTTGAGCCTAGGAGTTCAAGACCAGCCTGGGCAACATAGTGAGACCCCTGTCTCTACAAAAAAATAAATTAGTCAGGTGTGGTGGCATGTAACTGTACTCCCAGCTACTTGGCAGACTGAGGCAGGAGGATCCCTTGAACCCAGAAGGTTGAACCTGCTGTGAGCCATGATCACACCACTGCACAGCCAGGGTGACAGAGTGAGACCCCATCTTTAAATAAATAAATAAGAAAGTACAGCAAGTGTTTTTTTTTTTTTTTTTTTTTTTTTTTTTTTTTTTTAAGTAGAGGCTAAGTTAATTATAATCCTAGTTCCTGCCATCCAGAGGCAACCATTGTTAACATTCTGGCATCCTTCCATCTAGTGTTTTTCTATTTTTTTAAAAATAGAAATTATACAATATATACAACACAGTTACCTGCTTTTCTTTGCCTAACCTTGTTTTATAACATTTCCCAATTCTTCAAAATCGTATTTTCTTTTCATGGCTGCATGATATTTAATTAAAGAATATACCATTATGTAACTTTTGCTCAATTGTTGGATACTTAAGTGTAATACCTATGTATAGTATTATAAATATGCTGTAATAAACATCTTTGTACCTAAACTTCTTCTTCTGGATTTTTTCCTTAGAAGAGGAATTGCTGGGTTAGAAATTATGAACATTTTTAAGACTCTTGATATACAGTACTAAATTATTTTCCAGAAAGATTAGAGTATGTAGCCTTTTCAGATTGGGTTCTTTTACTTAGAAATAACATTTAAGGCTCTTTCCTGTCATGTTATGGTTTGATAGCTCATTTCTTCTTATTGCTCAATAATATTCCATTGTATGGCTGTACCACAGTTTATCCATTTACCTGGATAAACAAAACCAAAAACATCTTGGGTGCTTCTAAATTTTAGCAATTATGAATAAAACTGCTGTAAACATTCATGTGCAGGTTTTTGTGAGGATGTAAGTTTTCAATTAATTTGAGTAAATACCAAGGAGCATGATATGGTATGGATTTGTGTCCCACCCAAATCTTACCTTGAATTGTAATCCCCAGTGTTGGAGGAGGGGCTTGGTGGAAGGTGATTGGATCATGGGGGTAGATTTCCCTCTTGCTGTTCTCATGAAAATGAGTGAGTTCTCATGAGATCTCATTGTTTAAAAATGTGTAGCACCACTTCCTTCACTGTCTTCCTTCTGCTCCAGCCATGTAAGATGTGCCAGCTTCCCCTTTGCCTTCCGCCATGATTCTAAGTTGCCCGAGGCCTCCCAGAAGCAGAAACCTGTACAGCCTGCAGAACCATGAGACAATTAAACCTCTTTTCTTTATAAACTACCCAGTTTCAGGTATTTCTTTATAGCAGTGTGAGAACAGACTAGTACAGAGCACAATTCCTGAGTCATATGGTAAGCCTGTGCTTAGCTTTGTAAACTGAAATTGCCTTTTCCTCCAGCAGTGAGGGAGAGTTCCTGCCGTTCCCCATCCTCTCTAGCACTTGGTGTAAATATTTGTGTTTTGGATTTCAGTCGTTCTAATAGATGTGTAGTGGTATCTCGTTCCTGTTGTTTTCTCTCTCATCATTGCCTTGATTTGCAGTCTCCTAATTATGTATGGTGCTGAGCATCTTTTCATCTGCATATCTATCATCTTTATATCTTCTTTAGTAAAGTTTTCAGATCTTTTGCCCTTTTTAAATTTTTTTTTTATTAATTTTTTTTTGCACACAAAAACAATAAACATTTTCTAAAAATACATACAAACAAAAAGATGCGTATCAAACATATTAGGAAGGTTACACATGGGAAGTCGGGGAATAGAAATGGGGGGTGGGAGTTAAAATAAGGTAGAGAGGGACTTTATGTGGATCAGTGATAATAACTCAATCCTCTATTTGACAAAGAAGAGGGAGAAGGAAGAGGAAGAAAAAGAAAGTGGGATAAAGGATCAGAAAGGGAGGAAAATAGAAAAAATTAGAGGATGACTCCAGGGTAGACCTGTTTTGTTGTCACTGAGTTGGTTGGTTGGTTTGTCTGTTGTATTTTTCATGTTTCGCCAAGTTGGCCAGACTGGTCTCGAACTCCTAGCCCGAAGTGATCAACCTGCCTCGCCCCCCAGAGTGCCGGGACCACAGGCGTGAGCCACCACATCCAGCCCCCACATTGCTTCTGGCCTCCATGGTAGACCTCCCAGACGGAGCGGCCGGGCAGAGGCGCTCCTCACTTCTTCCCAGACACGGGGCGGCCAGGCAGAGGCGCTCCTCACTTCCCAGATGGGGCGGCCAGGCAGAGACGCTCCTCACTTCTTCCCAGACGATAGGTGGCCGGGCAGAGGCGCCCCTCACTTCCCAGACAATGGGTGGCCGGGCAGAGGCGCTCCTCACTTCCCAGACGATGGGTGGCCGGGCAGAGGTGCTCCTCACTTCCCAGACGGGGCGGCCGGGCAGAGGCGCTCCTCACTTCCCAGACGGGGCGGCCGGGCCGAGGCGCTCCTCACTTCCCAGACGGGGTGGCCGGGCCGAGGCGCTCCTCACTTCCCAGACGGGGCGGCCGGGCAGAGGCGCTCCTCACTTCTTCCCGGACGGGGCGGCCGGGCAGAGGCGCTCCTCACTTCTTCCCGGACGGGGCGGCCGGGCAGAGGCGCTCCTCACTTCCCAGACGGGGCGGCCGGGCAGAGGCGCTCCTCACTTCTTCCCGGACGGGGCGGCCGGGCAGAGGCGCTCCTCACCTCCCAGACGATAGGTGGCCGGCAGAGGCGCTCCTCATTTCACAGATGGGGCGGCTGGGCAGAGGCGCTCCTCACTTCCCAGACGGGTGGCCGGGCAGAGGCGCTCCTCACCTCCCAGACGATGGGTGGCCGGGCAGAGGCGCTCCTCACTTCCCAGACGATGGGTGGCCGGGCAGAGGCGCTCCTCACTTCCCAGACAATGGGTGGCCGGGCAGAGGCTCTCCTCACTTCCCAGACGGGGCGGCCGGGCAGAGGCGCTCCTCACTTCCCAGACGGTGGGTGGCGGGCAGAGGCGCTCCTCACTTCCCAGACGGTGGGTGGCCGGGCAGAGGCGCTCCTCACTTCCCAGACGGGGTGGCCGGGCAGAGGCGCTCCTCACTTCCCAGACGGGGCGGCCGGGCAGAGGCGCTCCTTCTTCCCGGACGGGGCGGCCGGGCAGAGGCGCTCCTCACTTCCCGGACGGGGCGGCCGGGCAGAGGCGCTCCTCACTTCCCGGACGGGGCGGCCGGGCAGAGGCGCTCCTCACTTCCCGGACGGGGCGGCCGGGCAGAGGCGCTCCTCACTTCCCGGACGGGGCGGCCGGGCAGAGGCGCTCCTCACTTCCCGGACGGGGCGGCGGGCAGAGGCACTCCTCACTTCCCAGACGATGGGTGGCCGGGCAGAGGCGCTCCTCACTTCCCAGACGGTGGGTGGCCGGGCAGAGGCGCTCCTCACTTCCCAGACGGTGGGTGGCCGGGCAGAGGCGCTCCTCACTTCCCAGACGGTGGGTGGCCGGGCAGAGGCGCTCCTCACTTCCCAGACGGGACGGCCAGGCAGAGGCGCTCCTCACCTCCCAGACGATGGGTGGCTGGGCAGAGGTTCTCCTCACCTCCCAGACGGGCAGCCGGCAGAGGCGCTCCTCACTTCTTCCCGGATGGGGCGGCCGGGCAGAGGCGCCCCTCACTTCTTCCCGGACGGGGCGGCCGGGCAGAGGCGCTCCTCACTTCTTCCCGGATGGGGCGGCCGGGCAGAGGCGCCCCTCACTTCTTCCCGGACGGGGCGGCCGGGCAGAGGCGCTCCTCACTTCCAGACGGTGGGTGGCCGGGCAGAGGTGCTCCTCACTTCCCAGACGGTGGGTGGCCGGGCAGAGGCGCTCCTCACTTCCCAGACGGTGGGTGGCCGGGCAGAGGCGCTCCTCACTTCCCAGACGGGACGGCCGGGCAGAGGCGCTCCTCACCTCCCAGACGATGGGTGGCCGGGCAGAGGTTCTCCTCACCTCCCAGACGGGGCAGCCGGGCAGAGGCGCTCCTCACTTCTTCCCGGATGGGCGGCCGGGCAGAGGCGCCCCTCACTTCTTCCCGGACGGGGCGGCCGGGCAGAGGCGCTCCTCACTTCTTCCCGGACGGGGCGGCCGGGCAGAGGCGCTCCTCACTTCCTCCCGGATGGGGCGCCCGGGCAGAGGCGCTCCTCACTTCCTCCGGACGGGGCGGCCGGGCAGAGGCGCTCCTCACCTCCCAGACGATAGGTGGCCAGGCAGAGGCGCTCCTCACTTCCCAGACGGGGCGGCCGGGCAGAGGCGCTCCCCACTTCCCAGACGATGGGTGGCCGGGCAGAGGCGCTCCTCACTTCCCAGGCGGGGCGGCCGGGCAGAGGGGCTCCTCACTTCCCAGACGATGGGTGGCCGGACAGAGGTGCTCCTCACTTCCCAGATGGGCGGCCGGGCAGAGGTACCCCTCACCTCTTCCCAGATGGGGCGGCCGGGCAGAGGCGCTCCTCACTTCTTCCCGGACGGGGCGGCCGGGCAGAGGTGCTCCTCAATTCTTCTCGGACGGGGCGCCCGGGCAGAGGCGCTCCTCACTTCCCAGATGGGGCAGCCGGGCAGAGGCGCTCCTCACTTCTTCCCGGACGGGGCGCCCGGGCAGAGGCGCTCCTCACTTCCCAGATGGGGCAGCCAGGCAGAGGCGCTCCTCACTTCTTCCCAGACAGGGCGGCCGGGCAGAGGCGCTCCTCACTTCTTCCCAGACGGGGCGGCCGGGCAGAGGCGCTCCTCACTTCCCAGACGATGGGTGCCTGGGCAGAGGCGCTCCTCACTTCCCAGACGGGTGGCCGGGCAGAGGGGCCCCTCACTTCTTCCTGGACGGGGCGGCCGGGCAGAGGCGCTCCTCCCTTCTTCCTGGACAGGGCGGCCGGGCAGAGGTGCTCCTCACTTCTTCCTGGACGGGGCGGCCGGGCAGAGGCGCTCCTCATTCCCAGACGGGGCGGCCGGCAGAGGCGCTCCTCATTCCCAGACGGGGCAGCCGGGCAGAGGCGCTCCTCACTTCCCAGACGGGGCGGCCGGGCAGAGGCGCTCCTCACTTCTTCCAGACGGGGCGGCCAGGCAGAGGCGCTCCTCACTTCCCAGACGGTGGGCGGCCGGGCAGAGGCGCTCCTCACTTCCCAGACGGTGGGCGGCCGGGCAGAGGCGCTCCTCACTTCCCAGACGGTGGGTGGCCGGGCAGAGGCGCTCCTCACTTCCCAGACGGGGCGGCCGGGCAGAGGCGCTCCTCACTTCTTCCGGACGGGGCGGGGGCAGAGGCGCTCCTCCTTCCCGGACGGGCGGCCGGGCAGAGGCGCTCCTCACTTCTTCCCGGACGGGGCGGCCGGGCAGAGGCGCTCCTCACTTCCCGGACGGGGCGGCCGGGCAGAGGCGCTCCCCACCTCCCAGACGGGGCGGTGGCCGGGCAGGGGCTCGGGAGGCTGAGGCGGGCAGAGCACTCGGCGTCAGGAGCTGGTGAGCAGCGTGGCCAACATGGCGACCGCGCGCCTGCAGCCAAACGAGAAAAAGCAGGCAGCGGTGGCGCGCGGCGGCAGTCCCAGGCAGTCTGCGGCGCGGGCAGCAGCGAGCTGAGTAGATTGCAGCCTGGGCCACAGAGGGAAAGAAAGAAGACAGAAAGAAAGAAAGGAAGGAAGGAAGGAAGGCAGGCAGGCAGGCAGGCAGGCAGGCTAAATTTTTTTATTAAGTTTTAAATGTTCATATATTTTGGATACTAATCCTTTATCAGATAAGTGGATTTTCTTTTTTTTTTAAACGGAGTCTCGCTCTGTCGCCCAGGCTGGAGTGCAGTGGTGTGATCTCGGCTCACTGCAACCTCCGCCTCCCAGGTTCAAGCGATTCTCATGCCTCAGCCTCCTGAGTAGCTGGGATTACAGGCATGTGCCACCATGACTGGCTAACTTGTATTTGTAGTACAGATGGGATTTCACCATGTTGTCCAGGCTGGTCTCAAACTCCTGACCTCAGGTGATTTGCCTGCCTCGGCCTCCCAAAGTGCTGGGATTACAGGCATGAGCCACTGAGGCTGGCTGTTTTCCAGACAGGGTCTCACTCTGTCAACCAGTCTGGAGTGCAGCCTTGACTTCCTGGGCTTAAGGGATCCTCTCGTCTCAGCCTCCTGAGTAGCTGGGGCTATAGTCTCACTATATTGCCCAGGCTGGTCTTGAATTCCTGGGCTTGAGTGATCGTCCTGCCTCAGCTTCTCAAAGTGCTAGGATTCCATGTCTTTGCTATTGTGAATAGTGCTGAGATGAACTTACAGGTGCATGTGTCTTTATGATAGAATGATTTTTATTCCTTTGGGTATGTACCCAGTAATGGGATTGCTGGATTGAATGATAGTTCTTTTCATTTTATTTTATTTTATTTTTATTATACTTTAAGTTTTAGGGTACATGTGCACAACGTGCAGGTTTGTTACATATGTATACATGTGCCATGTTGGTGTGCTGCACCCATTAACTTGTCATTTAGCATTAGGTATATCTCCTAATGCTGTACCTCCCCCCTCCCCCCACCCCACAACAGTCCCCGGTGTGTGATGTTCCCCTTCCTGTGTCCATGTGTTCTCATTGTTCAATTCCCACCTATGAGTGAGAACATGCAGTGTTTGGTTTTTTGTCCTTGCGATAGTTTGCTGAGAATGATGGTTTCCAGCTTCATCCATGTCCCTACGAAGGACATGAACTCATCATTTTTTATGGCTGCATAGTATTCCATGGTATATATGTGCCACATTTTCTTAATCTAGTCTATCATTGTTGGACATTTGGGTTGGTTCCAAGTCTTTGCTATTGTGAATAGTGCCGCAATCAATCTAGATGCCCATCAACAGCAGACTTGAAAAAGAAAATGTGGTACATATACACTGTGGAATACTACACAGCCATAAAAAAGAACAAAATCATGTCTTTTGCGACAACATGGCTGGAGCTAGAGGCCATTATCCTGAGAGAATTAATGCAGGAACAGAAAACCAAATACTGCATGTTGTTACTTACAAGTGGAAGCTAAACACTGAGTACACGTGGACACAAAGAAGGGAACAATAGACACCAGAGCCTACTTAAGGGTGGAGAGTGAGAGGAGGGTGAGGACTGAAAAACTACCTATTGGGTACTATGGGTGACAAGATTATTTATATACCAAACCCCCGCAACACACAATTTACCCGTGTCACAAACCTGCACATGTATCCCCTAAACCTAAAATAAAAGTTGGAAAGGGAAAAATGTCAATAAATAAATAAACTCAATGTTCATTTAGAAAAAAAAACCAAAAAAACCCAAAAAACAAAAAAAAACACAAAATGCCAGGATTATGGGCATGAGCTACAGCACCTGGCCTATCAGATAAGTGTTCTGCAAATATTTCTTTCAGTCTGTGGCTTGTATTTCCATTTTTGTAACTTACAAACTTCTAAATAATTGAGTAAATCAAGAAGGAAAAGATAGAGTGCACAGGCATTAAAAGTTACCTACATAAACAAAATGAGATATTCAAAAAATGGCAAAATATTTTCAGCAGATATGACAAATCATTAAATGTGTTCATTATGTGAAAAGCTGATATATACATATACATGTCATATATATACCTATATAGCCAGAAGACTTGAACAGATAATTAATAAAAGTGGTTATACAACAAATAAATATATGGAAAATTGTTTACTCTTGCTAGTAATAAGTGCAAATAAAATAATAAAGTATTTCCACTTTTTGGGCTTACCAAGTTAGCCAAAAAATTTTCAATGCTGTTGTCTAATAATATGTTGGAAAAGCTACTGATGCATGGCTGAGAGGAGTCTAAATTGGTAAAACAATTTGCTGATATAGGAGGTCTTTTAAATTATTTTTATTTATTTTTTAAATTTTTTGAGAAAGAGTCTCGCTGTGTCACCCAGGCTGGAGAGCAGTGGTGCAATCGTGTCTCACTGCCGCCTCAACCTCATGGGCCCAAGCAATCTTTCTGCTTCAGTCTTCTGAGTATCCGAGACCACAGGTGGGAGCCAACATGCCCAGCTAATTTTTTTTAATTTTTATATTTGTAGAAACAGGTCTCACTATGTTGCCCAGGCTGGTCTTGAACTCCTCAGCTCAAGTGAACCTTCCACCTCTGCCTCCCAAAGTTCTGGGATTACAGGCATGAACCACTGTGCCCAGCCAAGGTCTTTACAAATGTCAATGAATGAAGCATAGTTGTTAAGAATGCAAACTTTGGAGTCATGAAAACTTTATTATAGGCCAGGCACAGTGGCTTACACCTGTAATCCCAACACTTTGGGAGGCCAAGGAGGGCAGATCACTTGAGGTCAGGAGTTCGAACCAGCCTGGCCAACATGGTGAAACCTCGTCTCTACTAAAAATACAAAAATTAGCTGGGCATGGTGGCACATACCTATAATCCCAGCTACTGGGGAGGCTGAGGCATGAGAATCACTTGAACCTGGGTGGCAGAGGTTGCAGTGAGCCAAGATCACACCAGTACACTCCAGCCTGGGCGACAGAGTGAAACTTTGTCTCAAAAAAAAAAAAAAAAAAAAAGAAAAAGAAGAAAACTTGATTATAAATTCTGACTCTATTTTTATCCATAATATAGGCATAATAATGCTGCCTATCTCATAAGGTTATTGTCTGGTTTAAGTGAGAGAAAGCCTGTAAAGCACTTGTAAGAGTAATGGACACATGGTGAGAACTCAATAAATATTAGATTTTGTTATTATTATTAGTAGTATTTGTTGTAGTGCCAATGGTAGGAGGAGGTGTTCCCAGTGCTCCTCAAATCCCAATATGCAATCTTACTCAGAAGAGAAGGGAATATTTACTAAGATTTATTGAGTACCAACTGTATGCCAGAGACTGATAGAAGCCTTCTCATACCTTATCTCATTTAATGACACAACTTTCTAGGAGGTTGATGGCAATCTCTACTGTAGCGACAATGAAACAGGTGGAGAGGACAGAGTTGTACAGGGTCACCCAGTAAGTGGCAGAGCTGAATTTCCAACACAGTTCTTCCTGATATCAGTGCTTTTTCTTTGCTATTTAGTCTTTTTTTAATGAATAGGAAATTCAAACAACATAGAAGTAAATAAAGCATCAAAGCCTTCCCTTTCCCTCTGCATCTCCACTTCCATTTTCACTTTTCACAGAAAAATATTTGCTGTTAAGAGTTTTATTCAAAACCCCTCCTATATATTTGTAGGCATAAAAATAGATACTTTTACATGCACAGTTCCCTTCTTCCCTTTCTCTCTTCTTTCTTTCCTCATTCCCTCCCTTTCTTCCTTCCTCCCTGCCTCCATCCCTTCCTCCCTCCTTTCGTTCCTTCTTTAAATAAATAATGATGATTCTGTGTGCATTGTTCTGCAACTCAATAGTATGATTTGAACATCTGCCCGTATTAGTCCCTATGCAGAGCATTCTGTTATATGGCCGCACTAAATTTATTTGATCTTTCCCCTGTTGATGGATGTTTTTGTTGTTTCCGATTTCTGCTCCATCAAATAATGTTTCATTGAAAATCATTTTGCCTATATTTTGCATATACGTGGGAGAAGCACAGTAGCATTTTTTTTAGTTGTGATGAGTTATATGGGGTAATGCTTCCAATTTTATTCTCTGTGGCTACCTAGGATTATTAGTATTTATTGAAGAATGCAGAGCTCACTTAGGGGGTCTAGACTGTTGTCTTTGAGCAGGATTATGCCATGTACATTGGTAAGTCTGAGATACTTGCTGTATTTTCATTTACTTGACACTGTTGTGCTGCTGAGCCAACCACTAACATGAGTCGAACTGCATGTCTATGCCTCTGATAGCTGATAGTGTGCTGAGAAGAGAGGTAAGAGACCCACAGAAAAGTTTTAGAGATAATAATAGCAGACATGTAAAATTCTAGAGACTTTAAAATCACGGCCAGGCACAGTGGCTCATGCCTCTAATCTCAGCACTTTGGGAGGCCAAGGCAGACAGATCACTTGAGGTCAGGAGTTCTAGACTACTCTGGCCAACATGGTGAAACCCTGTCTCTACTAAAAAAAATACAAAAAATTAACCAGGCATGGTGGTGCATTGTGACAATGTCCTGGGACATAAATTGCTCCCAGCTACTTGGGAGTCTGAGGCAAGAGAATTGCTTGAACCTGGGAGGCAGATGTTGCAGTGAGCTGAGATTGTTTCACTGCACTCCAGCCTGGGCAACAGAGTGAGACTCCATCTCAAAAAAAAAAACCAAAAACAAAACTCACAGGGAAAAGCTTTTGTGAGAGATGGGCTCAGGATGGGGATTTGGAATGAATGTAATACATTATGTAATGCCCTAGAAGTATACTAATAATGCAATGTGATAAGTAACACATTTGACAATTTCTAAATTTTTAATTCCATGATTTACAAACTTAGAAACTATATATGACAGTGTTCAAAAAATTGTTTTGTGGGGTTTCACTTCTGTGTGAGGAATATTAATGTGAGGAGTGTTAAATGGAGCAGGACACTAGAGGTAGTAAGGACAGATTGTATTCAGTACTATTGCAATAGGGGAAAGAGACTTCAGTGTAGAACTGAGCTCAATTCTGAATACAACAAGGACAAATGGGGACTTATAGTCAAGGAGCAGAGTGAGGGGAAGTCAGAGGATGGAGAAATTAGTTTGCCTAAAGCAGAGCTGTTACCTAGAGAGAAGCACACCAGTCATTTCTATCCCCACCCCTCAGCTCTGGAACTGTGGCTCTGGTATTTTTCCTAGGGGGAGAGGTGGGCTCTAAACAAATAAATCTAAGGTCTTCCCATAAGGAACGGAGTTTGATACAGGATGTAGGGAAGTTCAAGTCTAAGGGTTCTCTCAAACAATGGCAGTTTCATTAGAAAGCAATTAAGAAACAGCTGGTGGCTTTATGATAGAAGCTAACCCATTGACCAACTAGTTTACCAGAGAGAATCAGGGAAAAGGATTGCTAAGAAGAGCCCTCCTGGGGACAGAGCAAACCTTAAACATGCATCTCAAAAATGAACCCTGCAAGGGAGTCCTAATTTAATTGGATTATCTGTGGAGCAATTTATGTCCCAGGACATTGTCACAAACAATAGAGCAATCAGCTGACAATTAGTGAAGCGTAAGAGCTGGGAGTGATCAAGGGAAGAGGCAGTAGAAGAGAGCCCTGCTAAAATAACATTACTGACATCCTAGGGCGGCCGTGCATATGCCCAATGTTGCACTCTCTGAGGAACAACATCAGAGGCTTTACAGTGTGAAGGAAATAGACTTCACTAAAATAATCCACCCAGACAATATACAAACAGGCATACAACAATAACAAGCCTTGGCATCAGAGGGAGGGGACTGATATCCAGAACTTCTACAATATATCATCTGAAGCATTTGTTTTCAACAGAAATTATGCTAACGTCAAGGAAACAGGAAAGTGTGACCTATACACAGGATAAAAATCAGTCAACAGAAACTACTTGTGAGAGGGACAGATGTCAGACTTAACAAAGACTTCAAAGTAGCCATTATGAAAGTAAGGAAACCATGCTTAAGGAAGTAAAAGAAGATAGGATGACAATATTTTATTATGTAGAGGATATCAATAAAGTGGTAGAAACTATAAAAAATCAAGTAGATGTTGTGGAGTTAAAAAGTTCAGTAACTGAAATAAAATCACTAGAGAGGCTCAACAGTAGATTTGAACTGGCAGAAGAGAGAATTGAACTTGAAGATAGATCAGCAGAGATTATGAAATCCAAAGACAGAAGAATGAAGAAAAATGAACAGAGCCTCAGAGGTATCTGAAGTGGCTATAACAATGTCAGACAAAATAAAATTTAAAATAAAAATGTTACTAGAGATAAAGAAGGATATTTTATAATAATAAAGGGGCCAATCTATCAGGAAGACATAACAATTATAAACATATATGCACCTATTAACAGCATCCCAAAATACATGAAACAAAAACTGACAGAAATGAAAGGAGAGATGACAATTTGATAATAGTCCTTGGAGACTTCAATACCTTCAGCAATAGATAGAACAAATAGGCAGAAGATCGGTAGGAAACAGAAGGCTTGACCATTATAAACAAACTAATCCTAACAGATACTCCAGGAGTAGCAGGATATAAATTCTTCTCAAGTGCATATGAAACATTCTTCAGGATAGACCATATGCTTGACCATAAAATAAACCTCAATACATTTAAAAGGATTGAAATGCTTCAAAGTATGCTCTTCAACTACATGGAATGAAATGAGAAATCAACAACTGAATAAGAGAAATTCACAAATACATGGAAATTAACACACTGAAAACCAATGGGTTAAAGAAGAGTATCAAGAGAAGCTGAGTGCAGTGTGTGCCTGTAGTCCCAGCTACTCGGGGGGCTGAGTTGAGAGAATCACTGGAGCTGAGGAGTTTGAGGTCAGCCAGGGTAACATAATGAGATCCTGTCTTAAAAACAAACAAAAAACAAACAACAAAAAAAACACACAAAATAGAAGAGAAAATTCACTGAGATGAATAAAAACTAAGAAAAAATAGCCAGGTGTGGTGGCTCATGCCTGTAATCCCAGCACTTTGGGAAGCCAAGGTGGGAGAATTGCTTGAGTTCAGGAGTTTAAGACCAGCCTAGGCAACATAGCAAGACCTTATTTCTACCAAAAATAAAAAAAAAAATTTAGCTGGGCAGTGGTGGGGCATGCCTGTAGTCCCAGCTACTCAGGGGGCTGAGGTGGGAGAATTGCTTGAGCCCAGGAGATTGAGGCTGCAGCTATGATTGTGCCACTGCACTCCAGCCTGGGCAACAGAGGAAGACCCTGTCTGAAAAAAAAAAAGAATAAAAAAAACATAACTTATGGGATACAACTAAAGCTGTACTTAAAGGAAATTTTTAGCTATAAACATCTATATTATAAAAGAAGAATAATCTCAAATCAATAAACTAAACTTCCACCCTAAGACACTTAAGGAAAAAGAAGAGCAAACCAAACCTCAGGCAAGTAGAATAAAGGAAGTAATAAAGGCTAGAGTAAAAATTAATGAAATAGATAATTTAAAAAATAGAGAAAAAAAATCAAACCCAAAAGCCAATTCCTTGAAAAGATCAACAAAATCAAGAAACATTTTAGCTAGACTGAACAAGAGAAAAAGAGAAGACTCAAATTGCTAAAATCAGAAATAAAAAAGGGACATCACTACTGACCTAATAGAAATAAAAAGGATTATAAAATAATACTATGAACAATAGTATGCCAATAAATTAGATGATTTAGATAAAGTGAATAAATCCCTGGAAAGAGACAAATTACCAAGGTGACGCAAGAAGATATAGAAAGTTTGAATAGATCTTTATCAAGTAAAAATATTGGACAAGTAATATAAAATTGCCAACAACAACAACAACAAAAATTCAGGCCTAGATTTCTTCTCTGGCAAATTGTAGCAAACATTTAAAGAAGAATTAATAGAAATATTTACAAACTTATCCAAAAAAAAAAAAGAAGGATGAATACTTTTCAGTTTATTCTATGAGGTCAGTATTATCCTGATACCAAAACCAGACAAAGACATAAAAATAAAACTGCAGACCAATGTCTTTATGAATATAGACCCTGGCTGGGTATGGTGGCTTACACCTATAATCCCAGCCCTTTTAGAAGTTGAGAGAACGGCTTTGAGCCTAGGAATTCAAGGCCAGCCCGCACAACATAGTGAGACCCCATCTCTACAAAAAAAATTAAAAATTAGCTGGGTGTGGTGGTGCATGCCAGTAGTCCCAGCTACTTGGGAGGCTGAAGTGGGAAGATCTTTTGAGCCTGGGAGGTAGGGGCTGCAGTGAGTTGTTATTCACACCACTGCACTCCAGCCTGGGTGACAGAGCAAGACCCTGTCTTAAGACCCTCTCCAAGACAGAAAAACAAGAAAACCCAAGTGAGAAGACAGACTCCCAAATCCTCAAAAAAATACTAGCAAACAGGGTATATCAACATATAAAAATGCTTGTACATCATGAGCATGTTAAACGTATCCCAGTGATTTATTTATTTGGAGACAAAGCCTCGCTCTATCCCCAAGTCTGGAGGTCAGTGGCGCGATCTTGGCTTGCTGCAACCTCCGCCTCTTGGGTTCAAGTGATTCTCATGCCTCAGCCTCCCGAGTAGCTGGGATTACAGGCGCCCAGCTAAGTTTTGTATTTTTAGTAGAGACCAGGTTTTGCCATGTTTGCCAGGCTGGTCTCAAACTCCTGACCTCAGGTCATCTGCCTGCCTCAGCCTCCCAAAGTGCTGGGATTACAGGCATGAGCCACCACACCTGGCCCTAGTGATTTATTATAAGATTGGTTTAACACCCAAAAATCAACCAATAGGACAAAAATAATAGGTGTGTTTCCATAGACGCAGGAAAAAAAATTTGCAGAAATCTAACGTGCTTTCATGATAAAAACACTCAACAAACTAGAAAGAGAAGATAATTTTCTTAACCTGATAAAGGACATCTACAAAAAAAGCCACAGCTAACATCATACATCATCTCCGCTCACTGTAACCTCCGCTCCCGGTTTCAAGAGATTCTACTGCCTCAGCCTCCCAAGTAGCTGGGATTACAGGCGCATGCCACCACGCTGTGGTGCCTGGCTAATTTTTTGTATTTTAGTAGAGACAGGGTTTCACTGTGTTGCCCAGGCTGGTCTTGAACTCCTGAGTTCAGGCAATCCGCCTGCCTTGGCCTCCCAAAGTGCTGGGATTACAGGTGTGAGCCACCATGCCCAGCTTAATATTTTTAAGATGGCAATACTCCCCAAACTGATCTTCAAATCAACAGAGTCCCTGTCAAAATTCAAGCTGGCTTCTTAGCAGAAATGGAGAAGCTTATCCTAAAATCTTATAGGAATTCAAAGGATCTAGAGTAACCACAACATTCTTGAAAAAGAAAAACAAAGTTGGAGGACTCATGCTTCCCAATTTCAGAACTTACTACAAAGCTACAGTAATTAGGACAATTTGGAAGTGGCATAAGAATAGATATATAGAATGGAATAAAATTAAGAGTCAAAAAATAAGCCCATATATTTACAGCCAATTGATTTTTTTTCTTTTCTTTTCTTCACCTTTTTTTTTTGAGATGGAGTCTTGTTCTGTCTCCCAGGCTGGAGTGCAGTGGCATGACCTCAGCTCACTGCAATCTCCACCTCCCAGGTTCAAGTGATTCTCCTGCTTCAGCCTTCCAAGTAGTTGGGATTACAGGCACGTTCCACGACACCTAGCTAATTTTTGCATTTTTTGTAGAGACAGGGTTTCACCATATTGGCCAGGCTGGTCTCAGACTCCTGCCCTCAAGTGATCCACCTGCCTCAGCCTCCCAAAGTGCTGGGGTTACAGGTGGGAGCCACCACACTGGGCCCCAACTGATTTTTGATATGAAGAGAGAACAATCTCTTCCACAAACTGTGTTGAGACACCTGGATATCCACATGCAAAATAATGAAATTTGATTCCTACCTCACACTGTATATAAACATTAACTCAAAATGGATCAAAGACTTAAATGTAAGACCTGAAACCATACAACTGTTAGAAGAAAATATAGGGGGTAAATCTTTATGACCTTAGATTTGGCAACGGATTTTTGGATATGACATCAAAAGCATTAGAAACAAAAGAAAAAAACAGATGTCTTAGTGTGAGCTGCTATGACAAAATACCATAGGCTGGGTGGCCTAAATAACAGAAATGTATTGGCTTCTAGTTCTGGAGGCTAGAAATCTGAGATCAGGTGCCAGCATGATTGTGTTCTTGTGAAGGCTTTCTTCTTGGCTTGCAAACAGCTACGTTCTCACTGTGTCCTCACACAGTGAAGAGAGTGAGAGTGAGATAGCAAGTTCTCTGGTGTCTCTTCTTATAAAGGCACTAATTCCATCATGAGGGCTCCACCCTCATGACCTCATCTAAATCTAATTATCTCCCAAGGCCCCATCCCCAAATACCATTACATTGGGAATTAGGGTTTCAACATATGCATTTTGGAGGCAGGGGACACAATTCAGTCCATGGCAGTAGATAAATTGCAATGATTTTTATAGATAAAAATTAAAGGACATTGCAGCATTCCAATATGGCCGAGTAGGAACAGCTCCGGTCTGTAGCTCCTAGTGTGATTGACGCAGAAGATGGATGATTGCGGCATTTCCAACTGAGGTACCTGGTTCATCTAAGTGGGACTGGTTGGACAGTGGGTGCAGCCCATGGAGAGCAAGCTGAAACAGGGTGGGGCATTGCCTCACTGGGGAAGCTCAAGGGGTCGGGGGATTTCCCTTTCCTAGCCAAGGGAAACTGTGATAGACTGTACCAGGAAAATCGGGACACTCCCGCCCAAATACTGCACTTTTCCAATTGTCTTAGGAAACGGCACACCAAGAGATTATATCCTGCACCTGGCTCAGCGGGTCCCATCCCCACGGAACCTTGCTCACTGCTAATGCAGCAGTCCAAGATCGAACTGTGAGATGGCAAGCCTGGCTGGGGGAGGGGCGTCCACCACTGCTGAGGCTGGAGTAGGTAAACAAAGTGGCCAGGAAGCTTGAACTGGGTGGATCCCATCCCAGCTCAATGAGGACCCCTGCCTCTGTAGACTCCACCTCTGGGGGCAGGGCATA
Organism: Nomascus leucogenys; assembly: GCF_006542625.1. NCBI lineage: Eukaryota > Metazoa > Chordata > Mammalia > Primates > Hylobatidae > Nomascus > Nomascus leucogenys. Next base: position 77,288,886 of record NC_044384.1, read on the forward strand.
GCTGAACAAAAGGCAGCAGAAACTTCTGCAGACTTAAATGTCCCTGTCTGACAGCTCTGAAGAGAGCAGTGGTTCTCCCAGCATGGTGTTTGAGCTCTGAGAACGGACAGACTGCCTCCTCAAGTGGGTCCCTGACCCCCATGTAGACTAACTTGGAGACACCTCCCAGTAGGGGCTGACTGACACCTCATACATACGGGTGCCCCTCTGAGATGAAGCTTCCAGAGGAAGGATCAGGCAGCAGTATTTGCTGTTCTGCAGCTTCCACTGGTGATACCCAGGCAAACAGGGTCTGGAGTGGACCTCCAGCAAACTCCAACAGACCTGCAGCTGAGGGACCTGACTGTTAGAAGAAAAACTAACAAACAGAAAGGAATAGCATCAACATCAACTAAAAGGACATCCACACCAAAACCCCATCTGTAGATCACCATCATCAAAGACCAAAGGTAGATAAAACCACAAAGATGGGGAGAAACCAGACCAGAAAAGCTGAAAATTCTAAAAACCAGAAAGCCTATTCTCCTCCAAAGGATTGCAGTTCCTTGCCAGCAATAGAACAAAGCTGGATGGAGAATGCCTTTGACGAGCTAACAGAAGTAGGCTTCAGAAGGTCAGTAATAACAAACTACTCTGAGCCAAAGGAGGATGTTTGAACCCATCACAAGGAAGCTAAAAACATTGAAAAAAGGTTAGATGAATAGCTAACTAGAATAAACAGCGTAGAGAAGACCTTAAATGACCCAATGGAGCTGAAAACCATGGCACAAGAACTACGTGATGCATGCACAAGCTTCAGTAGCTGATTCAATCAAGTGGCAGAAAGGGTATCAGAGATTGAAGATCAAATTAATGAAATAAAGCGAGAAGAGAAGTTTAGAGAAAAAAGAAAAAAAACAAACAAAGCCTCCAAGAAATATGGGACTATGTGAAAAGACCAAATCTACGTTTGATTGGTGTACCTGAAAGTGATGGAGAGAATGGAACCAAGCTGGAAAACACTCTTCAGGATATTATCCAGGAGAACTTCCCCAACTTAGCAAAGTAGGCCAACATTCAAATTCAGGAAATACAGAGAACACCACAAAGATACTCCTCAAGAAGAGCAATCCCAAGACACATAACTGTCAGATTCACCAAGGTTGAAATGAAGGAAAAAATGTTAAGGGCAGCCAGAGAGAAAGGACAGGTTACCCACATAGGGAAGCCCATCAGACTAACAGCGGATTTCTCGGAATAAACTCTGCAAGCCAGAAGAGAGTGGGGGCCAATATTCAACATTCTTAAGGAAAAGAATTTTCAACCCCAAATTTCATATCCAGCCAAACTAAGCTTCATAAGTGAAGGAGACATAAAATCCTTCACAGACAAGCAAATGCTGACAGATTTTGTCACCACCAGGCCTGCCCTAAAAGAGCTCCTGAAGGAAGCACTAAACTTGGAAAGGAAAAACTGGTACCAGCCACTGCAAAAACATGCCAAATTGTAAAGACCATTGAGGCTAGGAAGAAACTGCATCAACTAACGGGCAAAATAACCAGCTAACATCATAATGACAGGATCAAATTCACACATACAATATTAACCTTAAATGTAAATGGGCTAAATGCCCCAATTAAAAGACACAGACTAGCAAATTTGATAAAGAGTCAAGACCCATCAGTGTGCTGTATTCAGCAGACCCATCTCACGTGCAGAGACACACATAGACTCAAAACAAAGGGATGGAGGAAGATCTACCAAGCAAATGGAAAGCAAAAAATAGCAGGGGTTGCAATCCTAGTCTCTGATAAAACAGACTTTAAACCAACAAAGATCAAAAGAGACAAAGAAGGCCATTATATGATGGTAAAGGGATCAATTCAACAAGAAGAGCCAACTATCCTAAATATATATACACCCAATACAGGAGCACCGAGATTCGTAAAGCAAGTCCTTAGAGACCTACAAACAGACTTAGACTCCCGCACAATAATAATGGGAGACTTTAACACCCCACTGGCAATATTAGACAGATCAATGAGAAAGAAGGTTAAGAAGGATATCCAGGAATTGAACTCAGCTCTGCACCAAGCAGACCTAAGAGACATCTACAGGACTCAATCCCCAAATCAACAGAATATACATTCTTCTCAGCACCACATTGCACTTATTCCAAAATTGACCACATAATTGGAAGTAAGGCACTCCTCAGCAAATGTGAAAGAACAGAAATCACAACAAACTGTCTCTCAGACCACAGTGCAATCAAATTAGAACTCAAGATTAAGAAACTCACTCAAAACCGCTCAACTACATGGAAACTGAACAACCTGCTCCTGAATGACTACTGGGTAAATAATGAAATGAAGGCAGAAATAAAGATGTTCTTTGAAACCAATGACAACAAAGACACAACATACCAGAATCTCTGGGACACATTTAAAGCAGTCTGTAGAGGGAAATTTATAGCACTAAATGCCCACAAGAGAAAGCAGGAAAGATCTAAAATAGACACTCTAACATCACAATTAAAAGAATTAGAGAAGCAAGAGCAAACAAATTCAAAAGCTATCAGAAGGCAAGAAATAACTAAGATCAGAGCAGAACTGAAGGAAATAGAGACACAAAAAACCCTTCAAAAAATCAACGAATCCAGCAGCTGGTTTTCTGAAAAGATCAACAAAATTGATAGACCGCTAGCAAGACTAATAAAGAAGAAAAGAGAGAAGAATCAAACAGATGCAATAAAAAATGATAAAGGGGATATCACCACTGATCCCACAGAAATACAAAGTATCATAAGAATCCTATGAACACCTTATGCAAATAAACTAGAAAATCTAGAAGAAATGGATAATTCCTGGACACATACACCCTCCCAAGACTAAACCAGGAAGAAGTCAAATCCCTGAATAGACCAGTAACAAGTTCTGAAATTGAGGCAATACTTAATAGCCTACCAATCAAAAAAAATCCAGGGCCAGATGGATTCACAGTCGAATTCTACTGGAGGTACAAAGAGGAGATGGTACCATTCCTTCTGAAACTATTCCAATCAATAGAAAAAGAGGGAATCCTCCCTAACTCATTTTATGAGGCCAGCATCATCCTGATACCAAAGGCTGGCAGAGACACAGCAAAAAAAGAGAATTTTAGACCCATATCCCTGATGAACATCGATGCGAAAATCCTCAGTAAAATACTGGCAAACCGAATCCAGCAGCACATCAAAAAGCTTATCCACCAAGATCAAATTGGCTTCATCCCTGGGATGCAAGGCTGGTTCAACATATGCAAATCAATAAATGTAATCCATCACATAAACAAAACCAAAGAGAAAAACCACATGATTATCTCAATAGATGCTGAAGAGGCCTTTGACAAAATTCAACAGCCCTTCATGCTAAAAACTCTCAATAAACTAGGTATTGATGGAACGTACCTCGAAATAATAAGAGCTATTTATGACAAACCCACAGCCAGTATCATATCAAATGGGCAAAAACTGGAAGCATTCCCTTTGAAAACTGGCACAAGACAGGGATGCCCTCTCTCACCACTCCTGTTCAACATAGTGTTGGAAGTTTTGGCCAGGGCAATCAAGCAAGAGAAAGAAATAAAGGGTATTCAAATAGGAAAAGAGGAAGTAAAATTGTCCCTGTTTGCAGATGACATGATTGTATATTTAGAAGACCCCATCATCTCAGCCCCAAATCTCCTTAAGCTGATAAGCAACTTCAGCAAAGTCTCAGGATACAAAATCAATGTGCAAAAATCACAAGCATTCTTATGATTTCTTATTCTTAATCACACCAATAACAGACAAACAGAGAGCCAAATCATGAGTGAACTCCCATTCACAATAGCTACAAAGGGAATAAAATACCTAGGAATCCAACTTACAAGGGATGCAAAGGACCTCTTCAAGGAGAACTACAAACCACTGCTCAATGAAATAAAAGAGGACACAAACAAATGGAAGAACATTCCATACTCATGGACAGGAAAAATCAATATCATGAAAATGGCCATACGGCCCAAGGTAATTTATAGATTCAATGCCATCTCCATCAAGCTACCAAAGACTTTCTTCACAGAATTGGAAAAAACTACTTGAAAGTTCATATGGAACCAAAAAAGAGCCCGCATTGCCAAGACAATCCTTAGCAAAAAGAACAAAGCTGGAGGTATCACGCTACCTGACTTCAAATATATTAAAGGCTACAGTAATCAAAACAGCATGGTACTGGTACCAAAAAACAGAGATGTAGACCAACGGAACATAACAGAGGCCTCAGAAATAACACCACACATCTACAACCATCTGATTTTTGACAAACTTGACAAAAACAAGCAATGGGGAAAGGATTCCCTATTTAATAATTGGTGCTGGGAAAACTGGCTAGCCATTTGTAGAAAGCTGAAACTGGATCCCTTCCTTACACCTTATACAAAAACTAATTCAAGATGGATTAAAGACTTAAACATTAGACCTAAAACCATAAAAACCCTAGAAGAAAACCTAGGCAATAACATTCAGGACACAGGCATGGGCAAGGACTTCATGACTAAAACACCAAAAGCAATGGCAACAAAAGCCAAAATTGACAAATGGGGTCTAATTAAACTAAAGAGCTTCTGCACAGCAAAAGAAACTACCATCAGAGTGAACAGGCAACCTACAGAATGGGAGAAAAATTTTGCAATCTACTCATCTGACAAAGGGCTAATATCCAGAATCTACAAAGAACTTAAACAAATATACAAGAAAAAATCAAACAACCCCATCAAAAAGTGGGCAAAGGATATGAACAGACACTTCTCAAAAGAAGTCATTTATGCAGCCAAAAGACACATGAAAAAATGCTCATCATCACTGGTCATCAGAGAAATGCAAATCAAAACCACAATGAGATACCATCTCACGCCAGTTAGAATGGTGATCATTAAAAAGTCAGGAAACAGGTGCTGGAGAGGATGTGGAGAAATAGGAATGCTGTTACACTCTTGGTGGGAGTGTAAACTAGTTCAACCATTGTGGAAGACAGTGTGGCTATTCCTCTAGGATCTAGAACTAGAAATACCATTTGATCCAGTGATCCCATTACTGGGTATATACCCAAAGGATTATAAATCATGCTACTATAAAGACACATGCACACGTATGTTTATTGCAGCACTATTCACAATAGCAAAGACTTGGAACCAACCCAAATGTCCATCAATGATAGACTGGATTAAGAAAATGTGGCATATATACACCATGGAATACTATGCAGCCATTAAAAAGGATGAGTTCATGTCCTTTGTAGGGACATGGATGAAGCTGGAAACCATAATTCTGAGCAAACTATCGCAAGGACAGGAAACCAAACACTGCATGTTCTCACTCATAGGTGGGAATTGAACAATGAGAACACTTGGACATGGGGCAGAGAACATCACACACTGGGGTCTGTCGTGGGGTCGGGGGATGGGGGAGGGATAGCATTAGGAGAAATACCTAATGTAAATGATGAGTTAATGGGTGCAGCAAACCAACACGACACATGTATACATACGTAACAAACCTGCAGGTTGTGCACATGTACCCTAAAACTTAAAGTATAATAATAATAAAAAAATCTAGAAAAACATAAAAAAATTAAAGGACATTACAAGAGAATGAAGAGAAACGCTATTCAATGGGAGAAATATTTGAAAATCACTTGTTTGTTAAAGGATTTTTATCTAGATTGTATAAGAACTCTTACAAGTCAATAATAAAAAGACAAATAACCCAACTAATAATGAGCACAGGATCTGAATAGACAGTTGTTTCCAAAGAAGATATCAAAATGGCCAATAAGCACATGAAAAGGTGCTCAAGATTTTAGTTATCAGGAACATGCAAATCAAAACCACAATGAGCTACTGCTTCATATTCATTAGGATGGCTATAATAATAAAAGACAAATAATAAGAGTTGGTGAGGATGTGGGGAAATTGAAACCTTCATGCACTGTTGGTGAAAATGTAAAATGATGCAGCCACTTTGGAAAAGTCTGACAATTCCTCAAAAGGTTAAACATAGAGTTTCCCTATAGCCTAGCAATTCCTCTCCTAGATACATAACCAAGAGAATTGAAAATATATGCTCTTGCAAAAATTGTACATGAATGTTAATAGCAGTATTGTTCACAATCGCTGAAAGGTAGAAATGATCCAAATATCTATTAACTGATAAATAAATAAATAAAGAGTAGTCTAGCCATATATCCATACAATGGAATATTATTCAGCCATAAAAAGGAATGAAGTACTGATACAAGGTACTTCATGGATAAACTTAGAAACATTTTGTTAAGTGAAAGAAACCCATCTCTAACACATTTTTTTGTAATTCCATTTATATAAAATGTCAAAATAGGCAAATTATTGTGGCAGAAAGTAGACTAGTGATTGCAAAGAACTGCAGGGTATAGAGGGATTGGCAGATGGTGGCTAAATAGTACAGGGCTTCTTTTTGGGATAATGAAAATTTTCTAAAATTGATTGTGGTGATGGTTGTACAGTTCTGTAAATACACTAAAATTCAGTGAATTGTATGCTTTAGTTTTATTTTATTTTATTTTTTGAGACAGAGTTTCACTCTTGTTGCCCAGGCTGCAGTGCAATGGCATGATCTCGGCTCACGGCAACCTCCACCTCCTGGTTTCAAGCGATTCTCATGGCTCAGCCTCCTGAGTAGCTGGGATTACAGGCACCTGCCTACACGCCAAGCTAATTTTTGTATTTTTAGTAGAGATGAGGTTTCACCATGTTGGCTAGGCTGGTCTCGACCTCCTGACCTCAAGTGATCCACCTACCTCGGCCTCTGAATTATATACTTTAAATGGGTGAATTGTATGGTATGTGAATTGTATCTAAATAAAACTGTTACAAATAATTTTTTAAAATAATTGTTTATATTTAAGAGATATGGAGCTAGGTGAAGATGAACAAAAATTAATGAATCAAAATTCAGGTAGTCATTAGCTTTTACATGACTATCATTTCCGTATATTACACATAAACACTTCTAAACTTTTCTATACCAAATTTTGACTTTCTTATTTTAGTAGACAAATAACTATTTCAAGTTACATTATGTTACTGTTGTCTGCCAGCCAATAGTTTCATTTTAGCAGTGTTGCCATCTAAATATGGCAATGTCTGCGCAGTGACTTGAACATTTTGTTGCATATTTGCCCTTATTTATAAAAGTATAGTGGAACTGGAAAAATAAAGTGCTGATGTTAATGATTTTCCAATTGTGTCAAAGGAAGCTATCATCTAGTATGCCAAAAACAGTAAATTTTGATGCTTATCGAATTTAAGCAGATCTGACAACTGTGTTCAATTATAAAAGAAAACAAACTTAAAACACATGTACAAAATGTTATAAGTACGTTGGCAAAGCTTGTGGCTAAAAATAAGGTGCAGTCATGGAACAAATGTGTGGATCTTTACAACTACGTGTACAGAATATTATTTTGATATATCAGGTTTTTTTCAGATAATATATATATTTTTTAACCTGGGGGTCCTTCCCAGTTCAAACTTGACCTCTTGGCAGCCATGCCTCGGGATAGGGTTGTTGCAGCATAGTGCAGATACCAAAGAAGTCAATCCTTGGCCTTTGAGGTTTAAAATATGTTTTGGAAACTCAAGGTAGAGATAAAACCTTTGTGATTAAAAAGCTTTTGAACTTCAAAAGCTAGAACCACCCTGAGAATAAATTCAGAGAATAACCCAGAGAATAAACTCAGGCCTTAACCACAGGCACATAAGAGTATGTGATCAGTCAGAGCCGGCTTTTCCAGTGCCTTCTTTTCTCTTAAAGACTAGAAAAAAATTCCTGAGACTTGTAAAGTGAAGACAGTCAGAGGAGAAGTGAGCTCTAAGTCTGCTGAATCTTTAAGGAGGAATCTATCCAGTGGCCCAACTTGCTAGAGCTTCTGCACCTTTTTTCGTTTTTCTTTTTTTTTTGAGATGGAGTCTCGCTCTGTCACCCAGGCTCGAGTGCAGTGGCGCGATCTCGGCTTACTGCAACCTCTGCCTCCCGGGTTCAAGTGATTCTCCTGCCTCAGCCTCCCCAGTAGCTGAGACTACAGGCGTGCACCACCATGCCCAGCTAATTTTTTTGTATTTTTAGTAGAGATGGGGGTTTCACCATGTTGGCCAGGATGGTCTCGATCTCTTGACCTTGTGATCTGCCCGCCTCGGCCTTCCAAACTGTTGGGATTACAGGCGTGAGCCACCACGTTCGGCCGCTTGTGCACCTTTTGAAGTGTAGACATTGAGAAGAAATGTTTGTGTGGCAGGGCCAGGCAGAGAGGGTCTGAGACAATGTTCCTATGAACCCAGAGTGGCATGGGAGAGTGGATGGATGTGTCCACTGCCCTCTGAGAGGGAAAAAGGAGTAGCTGACAGCCTGGAGAGGCTTTCCTTTTGGGACATGGAGTCATAAATATGATCAACATGGTTTGGCAGTTGGAAACCAAATGGGAATAAAGATGTTATGGTAAATGCCAATATGCAGGTATCCCTCTCTGTCCCATTCTAATTCCTTGGTACTTTATGAACCCTGAGAGAAGGAATATGCCAAATATCATTTCAAGTAAACTGAATGAACAAGGATTTTGAGTTGCAAGGATACACCAGAAAATTAAATTTTATTGCCAATATTTAAAATATAATCTGTTTTTGCTGGGTGTGGTGGCTCACGCCTGTAATCCCAACACTTTGGGAGGCCGAGGCGAGCGGATCACGAGGTCAAGAGATGGAGACCATCCTGCCCAACTAACATGGTGAAACTCCGTCTCTACTAAAAATACAAAAATTAGTTGGGCGTAGTGACACACACCTGTAGTCCCAGCTACTCAGGAGGCTGAGGCAGGAGAATCGCTTGAACCCGGGAGGCGGAGGTTGCAGTGAGCCAAGATTGCACCACTACATTCCAGCCTGGGTAACAGAGCGAGACCCAGTCTCAATAAATAAATAAATAAATAAATAAAATAAAATATAATCTGTTTTTAATAGTTTAAATATCTGCATACGGTGTATAACATTCAGATGTAAAATCAAGTTAAGCATTTATATCATGTTTGAGAGTTCATAATTTTTTTCTCTAGCTCTATGGATTGAATTCCTTCCTTTCCTCCCTTCCTCCTCCTTCCCCCACCAAATAAAACATTTAAGTATGAAGTTCAAATTTCAGGCATTCTACTTTCCAAAACATTTTCCAGGAAAGCATATGTATTATTAAAGGCAGGGACTGTCTGAATGGGAAAATAGCTTTCCTACCCACCCCCCATTCCAGAATATTGCAATGAAAATGATCAAACCACTGAAGCTTCTAGTAGTTTATCGATTTTTGTCATGGGCTTTTGTCCATCCAGTTGCAGCATGACCATTAGAAATAGATAAATTCGGCCGGGCGCCCGGTGGCTTACACCTGTAATCCTAGCACTTTGGGAGGCTGAGGTGGGCAGATCACCTGACGTCAGGAGTTCAAAACTAGCCTGGCCAACTTGGTGAAACCCCACCTCTACTAAAAAAATACAAAAATTAGCCGGACGTGGTGGCAGGCACCTGTAGTCTCAGCTACTCTGGAGGCTGAGACAGGAGAATTGCTTGAACCTGGGAGGTGGAGGTTGTAAGGAGCCAAGATCATGACATTGCACTCCAGCTTGGGTGACAAGAGTGCAACTCCATCTCAAAAAAGAAAAGAAAAGAAATGGATAAATTCATTGGAGTCAGTTCATTTACTGTCTTGGGGCAAATACTCAGATAGTGGGCCTTATTCCTTTGCTACTGAGGAGAAAGATGGAGCCTGGGTCTCAAGCCCACCTTTGCTGTACCTTTGCCACATGGTACTGTATGCTTGCTGGCTAGAAGTAGGGTGAGGGATTTTTTTACAGCCTGGAAATGAGTGTGTGTGAGTGAGGTGGTATCCACATTCTTACATTCTTTTTTTGTTTTGTTTTGTTTTCGAGACAGAGTCTCACTCTGTTGCCCAGGCTGGAGTGCAGTGGCGTGATATCCACTCACCGCAACCTCCACCTCGCAGGTTCAAGCAATTCTCCTGCCTCAGCCTCCTGAGTAGCTGGGATTACAGGTGCCTGCCACCACCCCCAGCTAGTTTTTGTATTTTTAGTAGAGACGGGGTTTCACCATTTTGGCCAGGCTGGTCTCGATCTCCTGACCTCAGGTGATCCACCTGCCTCGGCCTCCCAAAGTGCTGGGATTACAGGCATGAGCCACCACCGTGCCCCGTCTGAACCACCACTGCGCCCGGCCATTCTTAACTCCAAGTCATTACAGTTTCTTTTTCCCAGAAAACAAGGAGTTAGATGTTGCATTTCATAAAACTAACCAAAGTTCTGTTTACTGATGCAGCACAAGAGCTGTAAAAAAAAAAAAAAAAAAAAAAAAAAAAAAAAAAAAAAAAAAAAGAAGATAGTGGGCCTTATTATATCATTATAGTGAGAATAGCCCTGGATTTTGAGTCTAAATATCTGGGTTTGGTTTCAGTTCTTTGTCATCTTTGTGGTCTTCATTTTTCTTTCTGTCTTTATATATATTTTAAAATAAAACATCATTAAAACTATATATTTCAAAAATATTATTTTTCTTTCAAAAAAATTTATAATAGAGATGGGGTTTCACCATGTTGCCCAGGCTGGTCTTGAACTCCTGGGCTCAAGCGATCCACTTGTCTTGGTCTCCCAAAGTGTTGGGATTACAGGCGTGAGCCACCGTGCCTGGCCTCAAAATATTATTAAATTATAAAATATATGATACATACAAAAGTGTATTAAAACCTCTGGCATTTAGAATAATTGACTAAAAAAAAAAAAAAAAAAAAAAAAAAAAAAAAAAAAAAAAATCCGGGGGGGGGGGGGGGGGGGGGGGGGGGGGGGGGGGGGGGGGGGTGCATCATTAAAAAAAAAAAAAAAAAAAAAAAAAAAAAACCTGATTAAAGAATATTGCTAAAATAAACACCCATTTTTGTACCATCCACCTTAGAAATAGAACTTTACAAATATCTTTAATAGCTTATGAATCACCTGGGGATCATTTTAAAGTGTGGATTCTGATTCAGTAGGTGTGTGAAAGAGTCTGAGATTCTGTATTTCTAACAGGCTACCAGGTGACCCAGATACCAGTGGGCCAAGGATCACGCGTGGAGTAGCATGATCTGAGATGGCTCCTGTGTGCTTCTCCTAATTCTATCCCTTTTCTTTCCATAAGAGGTAGACACTTTCTTAAATTTTGCATCAACTATTCCTTGTTTTATTTTAAATAGTTTATCTGTAATACATTTTTAAACATTATAACTGTTTAGTTTTGCCTATTTTAAAATTTTATACAAATGAAATAATAAGTGTACATTCTCTGTGACTTGCTTATTTTATTCAATCTTGTGTTTTACAGCCACGTTCATGTTGATGCAGAGGCCTGTAGTTCATTAATTTTTGCCACTTGTTAGTTTCTGATGTATGAATAGCCTCTTTTTTTTTTTTTGAGACTGAGTCTCACGCTATTGCCCAGGCTGGAGTGCAGTGGCACGATCTTGGCTCACTGCAACCTCTGCCTCCCAGGTTCGAGCAATTCTCCTGTCTCAGCACCCCCCAAGTAGCTGAGATTACAGGCACCCGCCACCATGCCCGGCTAATTTTTGTATTTTTAGTAGAGATGGGGTTTCGCCATGTTGGCCAGGCTGGTCTCGAACTCCTGACCTCAGGTGATCCACCCGCCTTGGCCTCCCAAAGTGCTGAGATTACAGGCATGAGCCACCGCACCCGGCCATGAATAGGCCCTATCTTATGCATGAATTTCTATTGTTGATGGACATTTGGTTACTTTCACTTTTTTGCTATGACAAACAAATTTCTGGTACATGTTTTATGGTGCAAATGTGCCAGAATTTCTCTAGATTATATGCCTACTAATAGAACTGCAGGATCATAGCGTATATATATCTTCAATGTTTATTTTGATGCTAAATTGTTGTTGAAAGTGGCCAATCCAATTCACACCCCACCCCCCATTCCACATCTACTAACACTGGGCTGGTCAGATTTTTTTGGAGATTAGGTGGCTGTAAAGTGTATCTTGGTATGGAATCAACCTGGGTGTTCTACAACAGGTGAATGGATAAAGAAAATTGGTATGTATACACAATGGAATATTATTCAGCCATAAAAAAAGAATGAAACCCTGTTATTCCTGGCAACATAGATGGAACTGGAGGACATTATGTTAAGTGAAATAAGCCAGGCACAGAGAGTTAAACACCATATGTTCTCACTCATATGTAGAAGCTAAAAAAAGTTGATCTCATAAGAGTAAAAAGTAGAACAGAGGGTACTAGAGGCTGGGATGGGTAGGGGAAAGGGAGGAATAGGGAGAGATTAAAGGCTACAAAAGTACAGCTAGGAGGAATAAATTCTAGTATCCTATACCACTATAGGATGACTATAGTTAACAATAATATATAATTTCAAATAGCTAGAGGGAGGATATTGAATATTCTCAACACAAAGAATTGATAAATGTTTGAGGTGATGGATAAGCTAATTACCCTGATCTGATCACTGTACATTATGTGTATCAAAACATCACTATGTGCCCCCATTAATATGTACAGTTGTTATTCGTCAATTAAAAAATTAAACAAAAACAAACCACATTGCTTACCAAAAGCCAAGAAAGTGTATCTTGAGATTTTTAACTTTACTTCAAAAAATGAGATTTTCATGTTTATTAGCTAACCAGGTCCTTCATATCTTTACTAGCTGTGAGAACTCATATGAACTGCTTAACGTTTTTGCCATTATCAAAATTACTTAGTTTACTTTTAGATATCACTTTGGCCAGTTTTGCTGGGGATAGGTCACTATGGGATAGGTCATCCCACTTCCCATATTAGGTAACATGATGACTTTGTTAATGCTGATTCTCCTCCTAATGCTCATTTTAATGTAGATCACATGCAATGGTGAAAGAGGATCAGGGAAGAGGACACATTATTCTTTTCTCACTTCTTGGTCTTTGCTATGCTTTTCCCTCTGCTAAGAACACTCTCCCAGCCTAAACTGTGAGCTCTGGAAGGAGAAGAATTGCGTACTTTGTTCACAAATTTAGGGCTAGATTGAGTCATATGTTTCAGTGATTCTCAAAGTTTCACATGCATGCGAATTATATGGGGATCATGTTAAAATGCAAATTCTTTTTTTTTTTCTTTTTCTGAGGCAGAGTCTCACTCTGTTGTCCAGACTGGAGTGCAGTGGCGAGATCTTGGCTCACTGCAACCTCCGCCTCCCGGGTTCAAGCTATTCTCCTTCTTCAGACTTCTGAGTAGCTGAGATTACAGGCACCTGCCACCATGCCTGGATAATTTTTTTTTTTTTTTGTATTTTTAGTATAGACGGGCTTTCATCATGTTGGACGGGCTGAACTCTTGACCTCTGGTGATCCGCCCGCCACGGCCTCCCAAAGTGCTGGGATAACAGGCGTGAGCCACTGCGCCCAGCCAAAATGCAGATTCTTATTTAGCAGGTCAGGAGTGGGGCCCCAGATTCTACATCTGAAAGTTCCCAGGTGATGACAGTGCTGCTAGTCCGAGGAAAACAAGCATGTGGATACCCATTCACTCATTTATTGAACAGATGTTTATTGAGTGCCTGCCATGTGCCAGGTATTATTCTAGACATAGAAGATATAATAGTGGATGGGGCAGGATAATAATTTATCACTCTCAGATTGAAAGCCTGTAAGTACTTATTCAATATTTATATAGTTGAGGTAGATAGCAACTTATAATCTACTAGTTAAAATTGTACAGTTGAGCCACACGATATGCACATTCAACTTTTGTATTTTTATCTGACTTTCATGCTTTCCAACGCGTTTTTGTTTTGTAGTTTCTTCTTTCTTCATGAGAGTATGTGTTTGTGTGTGTGCCACTTCTTGGGTGATAGATTATGGGGTTAAACTTAGATAAAATCACTCTTAGTAGATACCACTATGTTGTACATTATTTAGTTTTAGAATTCAAGGAGGTAACTGTGGCCTGAAGCTTCAGGCAGCCATCAAATGACTGGTCTCATCATTAGTTTTACTGCTTGTAGTGGCACCATACAACTTAGGCATGTGATTCAAAAAATGCTGAACAGAGATAGGTCAGTCCAGGCAAGGAGTGTTTTAAAATGTCCACCCAAAGAAACAGTCTACCTCAATTATGTAGAAACATGAGTTAACCAGTACCTTATTTCTGATTTATTCCAGTGATGTTTTACTACTTCTTACAGATGATGGTCTAATCAAATGTCCAATTGGCCAGTGACACACAAAGCTATGTGTTTACTAAATCTCATTTCTTTTTCCTCCTCTGGGGGAAAAAAGGACTGCATTTCCCAGCCTCCTTTGCCATATATTAGCCGTAAGACTGGTTTTAGGCCATTGATACATGGGTCAAAGTGATGTGAGCCAACTTCAGGCCAGGTGCTTAAAAATGCTGTGTGACCTTGACCATTTCCCCCACCATTAAGATCTTGGAGGGCAAAGGGTGAGATGGCAGGATTGCAAGATGAGAGGGGTTCAGATATGGAGACACTGGATGGATAAATTTCCCCGAGAGTCACCTGATGTGTCTCAAATTTAGCATAGGTGGAAAGCTTTGTGGTATGAAGTCACTGACATTTGGGGTTTGTTTGTTACTATGGCATAAGCAATCTGCCTAATAGATGTTCTGACTGTCAAGCTAGGGCCTACCACATTGTGTTACACCTAATTGCCACATAAATATTTTCGAGATGAATGAATTAGATTAATTTTTACTAAATCTCTTTACCATAAGATTCTAGTCCTGATTTCAACTGAATACTAAAAATTTAGTTTATAAGTTAAAAGTAGGTGGAGCATAGGAGGAATTTAGTAAAGATTTGCTGAATGAAAGAAGACAAAAATGAGAAATTTTCACACTCAGCTTCCTGGAAGGGATTTTTAAATTGTTCATTTTTAGAATGTAGGTAGTAGGTAGGTAGGTAGTTAGGCAGACATGATCAGGGCAAGACAGGTTCCCCCCTCCAGGAATGTCAGGCAACCATCAAGTGATGGTCAGGGGGTTGTTAAACTGTCTCTCTAAAGTAATACCTGGTTGCAGCCAATGCCAGGGAGAGACAGTCTTCCAATAGATAGAAAATACGTGGGCCCAGCACCGTGGTTCACACCTATAGTCCCAACATTGTGGGAGGCCGAGGTGGGTTGATCATTTGAGGTCAGGAGTCTGAGACCAGCCTGGCCAATATGGCGAAACACCTTCTCTACTAAAAACACAAAAAATAGCTAGGTGTGGTGGTGTGCCCTTGTAATCTCAGCCACTCAGGACGCTGAGGCAAAAGAATCGCTTGAATCCAGGAGGTGGAGGTTGCAGTGAGCCGAGATTGTGCCACTGCACTCCAGCCTGGGTGACAGAGTGAGTCTCCATCTCAAAACAAAACAAGATAACCTAAACCCCTGCCCCCCGAAAAAACACCTGAAGCTGATGATCAGCGGCTTCCCCATAAGATTTCAGGAGTTGGGTGAGTGGGCTCATGCATGCATGCTAAGAGGTAAAATGGTGAAGTTTAATTGCTGTGTGGTCTTCTTTTTTTTTTTTTCTTTGAGACAGAGTCTCGCTCTTTGGCCCAGGTGGGACTGCAGTGGTGTTATCTCGGCTCACTGCAAGCTCCGCCTCCCAGGTTCACACCATTCTCCTGCCTCAGCCTCTGGAGTAGCTGGGACTACAGGCCCCCGCCACCGCACCTGGCTAATTTTTTTGCATTTTTAGTAGAGACGGGGTTTCACCGTGTTAGCCAGGATGGTCTCGATCTCCTGACCTTGTGATCTGCCTGCCTTGGCCTCCCAAAGTGCTGGGATTACAGGCGTGAGCCACTGTGCCCGGCCTGTGTGGTCTTCTTCTAGGAACACTAAACTGGCAAGGGAAAAATGCCTCAAGTGAGCATGCCTACAACTTCAGTAAACACACTGCTCATGCGGCCCCTCCCAAGTGCTGGCAACCCACTGAGCATGTGCACGACCCACCCCAAGGGAAGAATCAAAGGAGGAGAAAAGAAGGCCCAGAACCATGCCAATGTATAAAACCCCAAGTCAAGAGTTGATCAAGGCACCTGGATCTCTCAAGTTGCCCACTTGGCCCTCTTCGAAGTTTACTTCCTTTCACTCCTGCTCTAAAAGTTTTTCATAAACTTTCACTCCTGCTCTAAAACTTGCCTCAGTCTCTCCCTCTTCCTTAAACCTAAATCTGCCCCTCAGCTGAATTTTCTCTCCAAGGAGGCATGGATCAAATTTGCTACAGACCTGTATGGATTCGCCACTAGTAACAAGAACAAAGTATCAAAATTAAACATGCTTATTAGGCTGGGCGCCATGGCTCATGCCTGTAATCCCAGCACTTTGGGAGGCCGAGGTGGGTGGATCATCTGAGGTCAGGAGTTCAAGACCAGCCTGGCCAACATGGTGAAACCCTGTCTCTACTAAAAATACAAAATTAGCCAGGTGTGGTGGCGTGCACCTGTAATCTCAGCTACTTGGGAGGCTGATGCAGGTGAATCACTTGAACCTAGGAGGCGGAGGCTGCAGTGAACTGAGATCACACTTCAGTCTGGGCAAAAAGAGCAAAACTCTGTCACAAACAAACAAACAAACAAACAAAAAACTCATTAAAAAAGTTTTGGAAAATGAGAAAAATAGAAAAACATTTTTCCTCTTCTAAAACTATAATGTACATTTTTTGTATTTTTAGGCTTCTTGTTTCTGTTAGATTATTGCGATTGCACTCTAGATGTTCTGGCCTGCTGTTTTCTGTGTTATTACATAGTCTTCACAAGCATAATTTGTAATGGTTGATGTTATAATACATCTAGGGAATAAGGCATTTAATCCTTTTCTCTTTTGAACATTTAGGTCATTACCAATTTTTGATTTTCACGTAAGCTGCTATGATAGACCTATTTGTATAGTAAGATTTTCTGTATTTAGAATAATTGTCTTGAGGTATATCTGAAAAAAAAAGCTTTTTAGTAATCCAAAAATCTCAGGCTGAAACCAATTCCATTCAGATTAGGACTTTGCATTGGTTTAAGAGTATGCTTTCTAATCCAGTGCTCAACCCTGAATTAGGTCTTCAAGGTCAGCTTCATCATTTGTGTGATTCTATAAAACACATATGCACACCATATGACATGTACACTTAAAGATAGGCCAAATATAAACATTTAAAACATCAGTTTCCCAAAGCACAGTATCTAATATAATGATGTAACTGCCTAATCATCATACACGTCCCCCTGCCACCAAACCCTTGAGAATTATGAGACACACACACACACATTTGGCTAAGATACAGACGTACAAGAAAAGATCTGTCTGAATCCGGAGGTTATCATGGAACAGTTCAGCAAAATGCGGTTGCAATAAGAAATAAGGACATCTCTATCCTGGTTATCTCTCCTTTCAGAGCAGGAAAAAAGAACTAAGTCACTTGTTGCCCATTCCCAGTTCTCTAAATCAGTGGCAAAACAGAAATGACTGTGTTGCATCTTGTCTGATGTTTCTTGGAAGTTACAATAAGCTGCCAATAAAGACTCAACTTGTGGTCGTCGTGTAATTGAACTATCTCTGGTCATGATGTGAAATCCCTGATTTTAGATACTCACCCTCTCACTCATGGCATGACTTTAGGTAATTATTTTTTCTGAGTCATGTATTTCAGGGCTGCTCTTGGTTGGTTAGGTTAATTCATAGTGTGCTTTGGAAGATGTTACACCTTCCTCATTCCACCAAGTCACCTTGCAGGGCTCAGCCAGGAAAGATGTTGACCTGAAGCTTCCTCTGCAGGGCGCCCTTCACCTCCTTGTTGCGGAGGCTATAGATGAAGGGATTGAGCATGGGAATTATGATGGTGTAGAAGATGGACACTACTTGGCCATTGGTATTGTTAGTAGATCCATGGGGCTGAACGTAGGTGAAAACCACGGTGCCATAGAAAATGGCAATGGCCAGAAAGTGGGAGGCACAAGTGGAGAGGGCCTTCTCCCTCCCTGCTACTGAGTGCATCCTCCCAATGGCCACCAAGACCAAGCAGTAGGAGGTGAGAATGATTGCAGCAGGCAGAAGGGTGACCAGAGCAGAAAAGACATAGAGGACCACTTTTGCTGTGGCTGTGTTGGCACAAGCCAGGTGGAGAAGGGGTGGTATGTCACAGTAGTAGTGTGTTAGCTGGTTGGGCCCACAGAAAGGCAGGGCAAAGACATTTCCAGTCTGGATAGCGGAGTTGGCTCCACCGAATGCATAGGACACAGCTACCAGCTGGAGACAGGTCCCCCTGGTCATGATAGAACCATAATGGAGGGGTTGACAGATGGCTAGGAAGCGGTCATAGGCCATGGAGGCCAGCAGGAAGCTCTCAGCTGTCACATGCACTACAAAGGAGGCGAGCTGGACCACACAGCCCTCGAAAGAGATGGACTTGTCAGAGACCAGGAAGTTGACCAAGAGCTTAGGTGTGACCACAGAAGAGTAACAAATATCAAGAAAAGAGAGGACATTGAGGAAGAAATACATTGGGCTTTGGAGATGGGAGTCTGTGAAGATGAGTGCCGTCATTCCCAAGTTGCCCACCACTGTTATGGCATAGATGAGCAGGATGGCTCCGAAGAGAAGCTCCTGGAGGTCTGGATAATTGGAGAATCCCTGCAAGATGAACTTGGTGACTGGGGTGTGGTTGCCACTGGCAAGGGCTAGTTCTCCAGGTGTCATCTGCAGAGGTTACAATTGGCAATCACTCAAACAGTATTACTTGAGCATGTCTACGTCTGTGCAAGGTACAATGAGGAAGAATTTTAATCTGTTTTGTGTTGCCATTAAGGAATATCTGAAACCGGGTAATTTATAAAGAAAAGAGATTTATTTGGCTCTTGGTTCTGCAGGCTGTGCAAGCATGGCACCAGCATCTGTTCTGATCAGGAACTCAGCAGGCTTTTACTCATGGTGGAAGGCGAACAGGGAGCAGGCATGTCACATGGTGAGAAAGGGAGCACAAGAGAGGGCAGGAGGTGCCAGCCTCCTTTAAACAACCAGCTATTGCATGAACTACAGAGCAAGAACTCACTCATTACCATGGAGAGGGCAGTAAGACATTCACAAGGGATCTTCCCCCATGACCCAAACACCTCCCACCAGGCCCCACCTCCAACACTGGGAAGATTTGGAGGGGACAAACATCTAAACTATAGCATTCTTCCCTTGGCCCCCCAAATCTCATGTTCTTTTCCCCTTGCAAAACACAATCATGCCTTCCTAATAGCCCCCCAAAGTCTTAACTTGTACCAGCATCAGCTGAAAAGTCCAAAGTCCAAAGTCTCATCTGAGACTCCAGGCAAGTTCCTTCCACCTATGAACCTGTAAAATAAAAAACCATGTTACTTACTTCTAAGATATATTAGTGGTACAGGCATTGGGTAAACATTTCATTCCACAGGGGAGAAATTGTTCAAAAGAAAGGGGCAACGGGCCTCACACAAGTCCAAAGCCCAGCAAGGCAAACATTAAGTCTTAAAGCTCCACAATCATCCTCGACTCCATGTCCTGCATCCTGGGCACACTGGTGAAAGGGGTGGCCTCCCAAGGCCTTGGGAAGTTCTACCCCTGTGGCTTTGCTGGGTGTGGCCCACATGGCTGTTCTCATGGGTTAAAGTGGCTTTTCCATGCTGAGTTTGCAAGCTGCTAGTGGCTCATCCTGAGATCTGGAGGGCAGTGGCTCTGTTCCTGCAGCTCCACTGGGCAGTGCCCTGGTGGAGACTTTGTATGGGGGCTCCAACACCATCTTTCCCCTCAGCACTGCCCTAGTAAAAAATCTCTGTGGGGGCACTTCCCCTGCAGGGGGCATCTGCCTCGGCACCTAGGCTTTTCCATACATCCTTTGAAATCTAGATAGAAGCTTCCAAGCCTCCTTCACTCTTGCATTCTGCACACCTGCAGGCTTAACACCACATGGAAACCACCAAGGCTTATGGCTTGTGCCCTCTAGAATGGTGGTCTGAGCTGAATCTGGGGCCCTCTGAAACACAGCTGTAGCTGTAGCATCTGGGATTAGGGAGCAGTGTCCTGAGGCTGAGCAGGGCAGCATGGACTGGAGCCTTGCTCCTGAAACCATTCCCCCCACCCCTCCAGGCCTCTGGGCCTGTGGTAGAAGAGGCTGCCTCAAAGATTTCTGAAATGGCTTCAAAGCCTTTTCTCCATTGTCTTGGATATTAGCACCTGCCTCCCTTGTACTCATGCAAATCTCTCTAGCAAGTGGTTGCTCCACAGCCCTCTTGGATTCTCCTGAAAATGCGTTTTTCTTCTCTGCCACATGGCCAGGTTGTGATTTTCCAAATTTTTACACTGCACTAACATTTTAGTAAGTTTCAGATTTAAGTCATTCCTTTGCCCCCATATGTGATCATAGGTTGTTAGAAGCAGCCACTCCACATCTGGAATGCTTCGCTACTTAGAAATTTTTTCTACCTGATACCCTAAGTCATCATCATTTTTTTTTTTTTTTTTGAGACAGGGTCTCATTCTGTTACTCAGGCTGGAGTGCAGTGGCACCAATCATGGCTCACTGCAGCCTCGACCTCCTAGGCTCAAGAGATCCTCCCACCTCAGCCTCCTAAGTTGTTGGGACTACAGGCATGTGCCACCATGCCTGGCTAATTTTTAAATTTTTTCTAGAGACAGGGTCTCACTAGGTTGCCCAGGCTATTCTCAAACTCTTGGACTCAAGCAAACCTCCTGCCTTGGCCTCCCAAAGTGCTGGGATTACAGATGTGAGCCACTGCACCCAGCTCTCTAGGTCATCATTCTTAAGTTCAACCTTCCACAAATCTCTAAGGCATGAACACAAGGCAGCCAAACTCTTTGCAAAGGCATAACAAGGGTGACCTTTACTCCAGTTTCCAATAAATTTCTCATTTCCCTCTGAGACCTCGTCAGTCTGGCCTTTACTGTCCATATTTCTATTAGCATTTTGATTACAACCATTAACCAGTCTCTAAGAAGTTCCAAACTCTCCCTCATCTTCCTGTCTTCTTCTGAGCCCTGCCAACTCTTCTAGCCTCTGCTCATTACCCAGTTCCACAGCCACTTCCACATTTTCAGGTATCTTTATAGCAGCACCCCACTTCTCAGTACCAATTTTCTGCAAGTCTATTTTGCGTTGCTATAAAGGAATATCTGAGACTAGGTAACTTATAAACAAAAGTGGTTTATTTGGCTCATGATTCTGCAGGTTGAAAAGCATAGCCCCAGCATCTGTTCTGGTCAGGAATTCAGGAAGCTTTCACGGGATCAGCCCCTAGGACCCAAACACCTCCCACCAGCCTCCACCTCCAACACTGGGGACCACATTTCAACATGAGATTTGGTGGGGACAAACATCCAAACTATATCAAACACCGAGTTAAGTATAAGACTCCTTTTACGAGAAGCCAAAAAAAGGGATTTTATAGGCATTCTAAAGTTAGTTGCTTTTTCTTTTCTTTTTTTCACGTTTCATTTATTTATTCATCAGTGTAATGTCCAATGAAGTACACCAGCATGATTTCATGTTTGTGGAGGGGAAATATTTCCTGATTAAGTGGAAAGGTGTGTGGATGGCGTCTAGAAGATCCTAATTCAAAGCAGATTTACAGTGAAGCATTTCATTTAGAAATCTGGGCCTTCTTTCTTCAGTTTGCTGTAATCCACATTCACTGAGTAGGACTTGTATTGATCATTGGGAATCAGTTTGTTCCAGGGTTCTGGGTTATTGTTTCTGGCCCAACTAACATCTGGACTGAAAAATGCCGGACACAAGACATACCGTGCTGCTCCAGTACTCCCAGCTCCAATAAATATGAAGCAGGATATCAAACTCGGATTCTTCTTTGTCTCACTAAGGGTCTGGTGGGGCATGTCTGCAGCAGAAACCTCTGATTCGAAAGGAGAGAACAAGCCTAGCTAACAGGCTCTAGACTAAGCAGTATCTCTATTTACTTTTTCAATACTTAGTTATCAAATTATATCTTCGTGTGGTATTCTGGAAATTTGCATATGCTGGTGAGATGCCTTCTCATAAGATTCAGCATGGGTTAGAAGCATATATTTCTCGGCTGGGTGTGGTGGCTCATGCCTGTAATCCCAGTACTTTGAGAGGGCAAGGAGGGTGGATAACTTGAGGTCAGGAGTTGGAGACCAGCCTGGCCAACATAGTGAAACCTTGTTTCTACTAAAAATACAAAAATTAGCTGGGCGTGGTGGTGTGTGCCTATAATCCTAGCTACTCAAGAGACTGAGGCAGGAGAATTGCTTGAACCCGGGAGGTGAAGGTTGCAGTGAGCTAAGAGCAAGCCACTGCTCTCCAGCCTGGGGGACAGAGCAAGACTCCATCTCAAAAAAAAAAAAAAAAAAAAAGCATGCATTTCTTTTCAAAAGTGGGAGAAAGGCAATTGTGAAGGGGGAGATGAGAGAGAGTCCAGCATTCTCATCACAGAGGTGTTCTCAAGCATGTCAGTTTTAGGAAAACATAGATATGGACATTGAGGTTCTGGAAACCGGTGCCCTTAGAAGGTCTCGCCTGTGAACCTTTTGAAGAGTCTTCACTTACCCTCAGGGCTACCAACCTCATTTGAAGACTGTGGCCTTAGAAGAACTAGCCAGCTACTGAAACCTCCAAGACCCTGCCTCCGCCCTTGCTGCCTCTCCTCCCTCCCTCCCAGAGATGGGCTTGTGATTATGTGACTGTAGGAGAATTCAAGAAACATTCCATGCTTTTTACAGAATGACTGTCTATTTACTGGAAAGGTCAGAATATGCGATCTCAAAAGTCAGGGTCCTGGTGGTGTGGCAGAATCCTATCCATGATTCAGCCTTGACGTTCAACCTAGCACAGTCAGCCTCCTGGCCTGTGCCCCAGTTTCTCCACCCAGATGCCCCATATATAATTTACGCTTATTTTTTTCTACCTTTCTTAGGGGTTTCCTTCTGTTCAAATCTAAATGTCCACGAGTCTCTGATCTACAATGAGTATTATTGCTTTCATTTTTCTCTGATAGGATGACAGACCAGTCCCTTAGGCACACACATTTACAAAGTCATACTCAGCATTATTATTATTGAAAAAAAAATTTTTTTTTCAGACAGTCTCGCTGTGTCACCCAGACTGGAGTGCAGTGGCATGATCTCGGCTCACTGCAACTTTTGCCTCCCGGGTTCAAGCAATTCTCCTGCCTCAGCCTCCTGAGTAGCTGGAATTACAGGCACTCGCCACTATGCCTGGCTAATTTTTGTACTTTTAGTAGAGACAGGGTTTCACCATGTTGGTCAGTCTGGTCTTGAACTCCTGACCTCAGGTGGTCCGCCCACCTTGGCCTCCCAAAGTGTTGGGATAACAGGCATGAGCCACCATGCCAGGCCATATTTTTAGGCTGAGTTCCTGGAATACAGCAAATAATGTTTCTTGTTTACCTTCCCAATCCCTCTCTTCCACCATCTTCTCATGGCCCAGTACTGCATTCCCTCCTAATCCTCCACTGCTCCTATCTCAACTTCCACATGGCCATTTGATTCCTTCAGAGACACACCTGTTAATAATTCTCAATTGTTGTGACCTCGGCAACAGCTTTCCAGGTGTACTTTGAGGTTCTCAAGTGCAGAGTATTTCCAGGTTTCCTCTATCATCCCTCCAGGTCTCCTCTATTATCCCTCCAGGTCTCCTCTATCATCCCTTTCGGCTTCCTCTATAATCCTGCAATGCCATCCCTCCGTCCCTCTAGTAAGACTTCCCTTTCCCCAGTGAATCCTTGTTTTGTGTGCTGTTGTCATCTGGCAGTTGATTTTTACTCACACACGTATTTAGAATTGTGTAACAGGGTCTGTCAATGTTTCTAAGTCTTTCTTCCCTCCTGCATGGTGTTGTTTTTCTTCCCTATGACATAACTTCTGAGAGCAAAGACTGTTTTAAGCTATATAACAAGCTGTCAGTGACTATTTGAACAACTACTATAATCTGAAAATATTTGAACAATTGCAGTTGTTCAAAAGAGTTTAAACAATTATGGTTGTTCAAAGTATTTAAACCATCATAGTTGTTCAAGGTATTTAAACAATAGCATAAGACACGGCTGTGGCCATTTAAGATCTTAAGATTTTGTTAAGAGACACACTTGCTTCCATGAAAACGAGTGAAGTTGGGTGGAGCCCACTGCCAGCAGGAACCCATTGAGGGAAGGGTGATTGCAGCTTGGGGTGCTCTGGGGAGGCTTCAGGACCAGGAGGCACGGGGCTGAGCCTTGAGGAATGAGAAAGGTGTTGTTAGGTGGAGGAGATGGGGAAGTGCGATGACCTGGAGCTAGGAATTAACCTCAGTAAACATTTACTGGGCAAAAGTGTGCATTGGAAGGGGTCAGGAAACTTGGCAGAGTTACTTAACCTCTCTGAGCCTCAGTTTCTGTGAGGATTGAAAGACAATGCGTGTCAATGTTGTACTCAGCACACTTCTGGAAACAAGGTAGGTACTTGATATACATTAACTTCCACCAAGTGAGATGATGCGTACCTGATGAATAGGGAGCTGGAAAACATTGCTCAAGACTGTTGAATACCATGGGATCTCAGGAAATGCTTACAGGCTGACAGAGTAAGGGATGGGGTGGGTGTGGATTTTGAAGGGAAGGGGAAGAGAACAGGCAACCTCAGCCTTCTGAATCAGCTCTGGCGGAACTCAGTAAGATTTGCAATAGAAAAATACCAACCTTAGCAGATGGTGCTCCCCAGCCCGACATACCTCAAGATGCGGAGGACTCAAGATCCTCTCAGGCCAACCACGTGGGGGTAGTTCTGGGACTCCCTTCCACTCCAGCCTGTATCTTCAGTTTCTCCTCTCTAAAGCTGTTCCTGGGGTAGCCACACATTCAGACTTGGTAAGACACACAGCTCAGGCAAATAGGATGTGGCATTCAGGACTGAAGCTACGGATGCATCTTGGTCCTGCCCAGAGCTTATAAAGCTGGCTTCATCTCCTCTTGATCCCTGGTGGCTCTGGAGGCTTAGAGCTCTGGGAGGTCCTTGAAACACACCACCTCCCTACTTGGGAGGTTCAGGCCTCAGGGAAGAAGAGATTATCCCTCCCTCTAGATTTTGGGCATTTGTTTTGGTCTTGAGGCACAGGGGGGTTAGGGGGGTTAGGATCTCCTTGAGGAGATGGAGTTTGTCATTCTAGTTTAAGGCAGGATTTCCCTATGTTGCCCCCCAGGCTGGTTTCGAACTCCTGGGCTCAAGCTATTCCCCTGCCTCATTCTCCCAAAGTGCTGGGATTACAGGCTTGAGCCATGATGCCTGGCCATTGTCATTCCATTCTTGGCAGTAGAAAGGCTTAGCACCAGCAGGTAGGAGACTTCCTGCCTCCTCTTTGGATTCTGAAACCTGAACGAGGAAAAGTCATCTTGTCCCTTGGGAGCTTACAGGAACCTGGGGGACAGTTTATGCGGTTTTTGACTAAATGACCCAAGGGGCCTTCTTTGCTGAACATTGAGGGTCTGTTGTGGGCCTCAATACTGATCAAACAAATTGGGGATACTGAGTTCAGAGGTTCGTGAGGAGCTGAGCGTGGTCTAGGGTTAGGGCCAGGGCTAGAGGTAAGTCCCTTTTCGCGTCATAAACTTTCATCACTGTTGCCCAAGGCTGGGTCCCAGCAGTGACAGAGCATTGAGGGTAGCTGGGAGCACACTAGGGCAGGGACTCTGGGGCCCTTCCAGGAAGCTCTCTAGGCTTCACCCACTGGGGACTCATTGGAGGAGGCACTAGGGGCTTTGTTAATGGAATGGGTAGTTTATATTAGCAATGAAAAAATATGATATTTAAAAAAAATGCTGCTGGGTGCAGTGGCTCACTTCTGTGGTCCCAGCACTTTGAGATGCCAAGGCGGGCAGATCATCTGAGGTTGGGAGTTCAAGACCAGCCTGACCAACATGGAGAAACCCCGTCTCTACTGAAAATACAAAATTAGCTGGGCGTGGTGGTGCATGCCTGTAATCCCAGCTACTAGGGAGGCTGAGGCAGGAGACTCATTTGCACCCAGGAGGTAGAGGTTGCGGTGAGCCGAGATTGCTCCGTTGCACTCCAGCCTGGGCAACAAGAGCGAAACTCCATCTCAAAAAAAAAAAAAAAAAGGCAATCCAAGGGAAAAACAAGACAAAAAAAAAAGATATTTCCAGAAATGAAGCTAACTTCTAAGCACAGGAAATGCTGATGGGCATAAGGAGGAGCCAAGGGATTTGTTACCAGGAGCAAACACACAGACTGATTATCTCCCAGTTGTTGCTTCTCTCCTCCTTTCCTCCCTCTCTGAGGTGGTGGGAGGGTGGGTTCCTCCCTACCCCTGTGTCAGCTGACTCTGCTGTCCTGAGACTGCATCTTGAGGAGCTCAGCTGAGGCTACTGGAGTGCTGGTGATTGTGGTTCTGTGAATAATGGATTGTTCCAGCTAAAGAGAATTACAGAGTATCCAGTCGGGTGGGCTCTCAGCTGAGATGTGACGGTACAGCAGTGCCTGAGGCAGGATTGGAGTCCCGAACATGGGAAGACCAAGAACATGCTTGGGGCACCAGCAAAGTAGAGGAATCAAAAAAAAAAAAAAAAAAAAAAAAAGACTCATTTGGGCATTTTTTAAAAAAGCACCAGGAAATGATAGAACGTTGGAATTTGCTTTAAAATAATCTGGCTGGGAAGAGTGGAAAGATAAAGCAAGAACTGATTATAAAATGATAAATGTTGAGGCTGAATTGATAGGTCAGTTTATTATACTGTCTGCTTTGGTATATATTTGAACCTTTTAATGGTAATTTTTAAAAACATTGAAGCATCATAGAAAAATTAAAACTTTGTTGCAATTCCTTATACTTAAGTTTTTTTTCAGTTTGGAACTGGGTTAAAGACAATTCGTAAGTGAGGCTGGGCTCACTGGCTCATGCCTGTAATCCCAGTGCTTTGGGAGGCCAAGGCGGGTGGATCAGTGGAGGCCAGAAGTTCGAGACCAGCCTAGCCAACATGGCAAAACACCATCTCTACTAAAAATACAAAAAAATTAATCTGGCTTGGTGGTGTGCACCCGTAGACCCAGCTACTTGGGAGTCTGAGGTGAGAGAATCTCTTGAACCCAGGAGGTGGAGGTTGCAGTGAGCTGAGATTGTGCCACTGCACTCTAGTCTGGGCGACACAGATAGACCCTGACTAAAAAAAAAAAAAAAAAATTCATAAGTGGAGTGGTATGCATATAATTTTTCAGTGCTGCTAGAATTATAGACGTGAGCCACCATGCCCAGCTCAGCACTCATCTTAACAGGAAATGAAACTGGTGTTCAAAGAGAAGTGACTTACCCAGGGTCATGCAAATAATTAGTCCTAGACTCAAAATTGTAGCCCGTGTCTCCTGGATTCCAGTCTACAAATCTTTACATGGTCCCATCATCCTCTTGAAGAGTGCCTGGTCAATAATTTGGCATAAATGAACGCACAGAGCTTTCTGTCTTGCCCTAACAAGAGGCTTCAGTACTTTGCTACTTTGATTTTTTGGGTAATTTTTTTTAAATTGAAAACACAAAGATTTAAATGTGTCTACCACTTGACTTAACATGAATATTTTTGTTATACATGTTTCAAATATGTTTATTTTTTATTTGTATTAAAAAATGTTTTCAGAGATGGGGTCTCATTATGTTGCCCAGACTGGCCCCAAACTCCTGGGCTCAAGTGATCCTCCTGCCTCTTCAGCCTCTTGAATAGCTGGGACTTCAGGCACATGCCACCATGCCTGGCCTACATACATATTTATTTATTTGAGACACAGTCTCGCTTTATCGCCCAAGCGGAGTGTAGTGGGGCGATCTTGGCCCACTGCAAGCTCCGCCTCCCAGGTTCAAGCGATTCTCCTGCCTCAGCCTCCTGAGTAGCTGGGATCACAGGTGCCCACTACCATGCCTGGCTAATATTTGTATTTTTAGTAGAGAGAGAGTTTCACCATATTGGCTAGGCTGGTCTCAAACTCCTGACCTCAGGTGATCCATTCACCTCAGTCTCCCAAAGTGCTGGGATTATAGGCATGAGCCACTGTGCCCAGTTTACAAGATTTTTTCTGTTTTTTTTTGAGATGGAGTCACACTATGTTGCCCAGGCTGGAGTGCAGTGGTGTGATCTTGGCTCACTGCAATCTTCACTTCCCAGGTTCAAGTGATTCTCATGCCTCAACCTCCCGAGTAGCTGGGATTACAGGCATGTGCCACTATGCCCAGCTAATTTTTGTATTTTTAGTAGAGACGGGGTTTCACCATGTTGTCTAGGCTGGTCTCAAACTCCTGACCTCAAGTGATCCTCCTGCCTCAGCCTCTCAAAGTGCTGGGATTACAGGCGCGAGCCACCGTGCCCGGCCCTACATAAATATTTAATCAGATAGATAACCCATTACAGGTCACTGAAATCCCTATGTATTCTACCCGAGTCCTATGCCTCTCCCTTGCTAGAGAGACAACCATTATCATAAATTTGGCTTGTATCCTTCAGTGCAGGAAAGCAGAATTTTCAAAAAAAATTAAAACAGTAAGATGTTGGTTTGGATATTCAAGTGGTTCTTGTCCTATATGGCAATAAACTGTAAACTTCAGGGCTATCTTTTCTATAAGACAGAAATTATTTGCATCTCTACTGAACAAAAATGTATAAGTTAACACGTAATTTCACTAAATTTGAGACTTTTAATCAATAGGAAGCAGTGAGTCAAATCAAGTATATTCTCCTGAATTACCCTTGGTGTACCTATTAAATCTATTAAATAATGTCCCCATATGATATTGAAAGGACATCCCACACCTTTTCCCATTATTTCCACGTTTAGAATAATTTTTCTTAGCAAGTCTATCTTTCCATATTTTACTACCTATGTGAATCTTTAAGTGATAATACTAAAGAGCATTTATTTGTGCCTGCACTCTTTTAAGGCCTTTACACATATTAAGTCCATTTAGTCCCTTGACATCAATGTTAGGTTCAATTATTATTCTCATTTTACAGATGGAAAACAGGAAACGCAGAGAAGTAAATTCCAGTTATATACAGTTAGAAAGTGGAAGAACTATGATTTAATCCCGGAGTTTACATATTAGTTTGCCATTTGCTGTTTTGCTCTCAACATAATATTTTGAAGAACTTTTCAGGATGTTAATATAGTTATTAAAAAAATAGAGATGGGGTGTCTCTTTGTTGCCTAGGATGATCTTAAACTCCTGGCCTCAAGCAATCCTCTCACCTTGGCCTCCCAAAGTGCTGGGATTACTGGCATGAGCCACCATGCCCAGCCAATGCTAACCTAGTTATAGTTCATCATTCATTCTAACTATAATTTTACTGTAGAGTGTTCCACTGTATATAGTATGTATCTGGTTACATACAACATGGGTGAACCATCACTTTATGCTAAATGAGGTAAACCAGACTCAAAAGGACAACTGTTGCATGATCTCACTTATACAATGATATGGTTTGGATTTGTGTCCCACTCAAATCTCATGTCCAATTGTAATCCCCAGTGTTGGAGGAGGGGCCTAGTGGGAGGTGATTTGATCATGGGGGCGGACTTCCCCTTTGCTGTTCTTGTGATAGTGAGTGAGTTCTCATGGGATCTGGTTGTTTAAAAGTGTGTGGCATCTGGCTGGGCACAGTGGCTCACACCTGTAATCCCAGCACTTTGGGAGGCTGAGGCAGGTGAATCACCTGAGGTCAGGAGTTCGAGGCCAGCCTGGCCAGCATGGTGAAACCCTGTCTCTACTAAAAATACAAACATTAGCAGGGTGTGGTGGTGCCTGCCTGTAATCCCAGCTACTCGGGAATCTTAAGCATGAGAATCACTTGCACCCAGGAGGCAGATGTTGCAGTGAGCTGAGATAGTGCCACTGCACTCTGGGTGACAGAGACTCCATTTCTTTTTTTTTTTTTTTTTTGAGACTGAGTCTTGCTCTGTCGCCCAGGCTGGAGTGCGGTGGCGCAATCTCGGCTCACTGCAAGCTCCGCCTCCCGGGTTCACGCCATTCTCCTGCCTCAGCCTCTCCGAGTAGCTGGGACTATAGGCGCCCGCCACCACGCCCGGCTAATTTTTTTTTTTTTTTTGTATTTTTAGTAGAGACGGGGTTTCACCGTGGTCTCAATCTTCTGACCTCGTGATCTGCCCGCCTCGGGCTCCCAAAGTGCTGGGATTACAAGCGTGAGCCACTGCGCCCGGCCTAGAGACTCCATTTCAAAAAAAAAAAAAAAAAAAAAGTGCGTGGCACCTCTCTTCTTCCTGCTCCAGCTATGTAAGACATCCCTGCTTCCCCTTCACCTTCTGCCGTGATTGAAAGTTTCCTGAGGCCTTCTCAGCCATGCTATCTGTACAGCCTTCAGAACTGTAAGCAAATGAAACCTCTTTTCTTTATAAA
Source organism: Nomascus leucogenys (assembly GCF_006542625.1). Classification (NCBI taxonomy): domain Eukaryota; kingdom Metazoa; phylum Chordata; class Mammalia; order Primates; family Hylobatidae; genus Nomascus; species Nomascus leucogenys. The sequence goes on from NC_044384.1 coordinate 77,319,439, forward strand.
TTACCCAGTCTCATGTATTTCTTCATAGCAGTGCAAGAACAGACAAATACATGCAAGATACCTAGGAGAGGCAAATTCATAGATACAGAAAGTAGACTAGAGGCTGGGGGAAGAAGGGAGGGAATGGGAAGTTGTTAATAGGTACAGAGTTTCTGTTTGAAATGATGAAAGATTCTGAAAAGGGACAGTGTTGATGCTTGCACAGTATTGTGAATGCACTTAAATTGTATTATTTACAATCTATATTGTATGCAATATACTTAAATTGTAAATTGTATATTTGAATGGTTAAAGTGATAAACTTTATGTTCAAAGAGAGAGAGGATGTAATGGTTCCTGACTTCCAGGCTTGCTGTAAGAGTTAAATGATAGACTACTTGTGAGAGAACAGGAACACATTGCAGATACTCAGTAAATTGTAGCTGCTGCTAGTTTCTTCCTCTTCTTCCTCATTTCCTTAGAAAAAGTCAAAAGAGCATGGCTTTTCTTTTGATCTGTATTAATTTCTGAGTTCAGAGTCTGAACATATAATTGTGTAGCTAACTTCCCACTGTCTAGATGGGGCCTACTACCCCACCTACTGTCATTTCTGTTTTTTTATTTTATTTTATCTTATTTTATTTTATTTTATTTTTTTTTGAGACAGTCTCCCTCTGTTGCCCAGGCTGGAGTGCAGTGGCGTGATCTCGGCTTGCTGCAACCTTCTCCTGGATTCAAGCGATTCTCCTGGCTCAGCCTCCCAAGTAGCTGGGATTACAGGTATGCTCCACCATGCCTGGCTAATTTTTGTATTTTTAGTAGAGATGGGGTTTCGCCATGTTGGCCAGGCTGGCTTGAACTCCTGACCTCAGGTGATCCTCCCACCTTGGCCTCCCAAAGTGCTAGGATTACAAGTGTGAGCCACTGTGCCCAGCCCCCACTTGCTGTCATTTCTAACCCTACCAGGTGGCTGCCTTTCTCAGCCTGGGCTTTTTTACTTTGCCATCGTTGGATGAGTATTTAGAAAGCTCCAGTTTTTCTTAGTGTTAGCCTTCACAAGCACTTAGAAGGAAAATCTGCTATCAAAACAAATTACCTTGTGGGTTTCTGAGACTGAGTTATGTTTGGGGTGTCTGTGCAACTGCTGTCTTCCCATGGATGCTGATAACCAAGTGCTGACTGTGAAGGACAAATACAGACATAGAAATGGAGGTGAATATGTGGATTTTGTTATTGTTTAAACAGCATAAGCCCAAAGAAACCAATTTATATGGCAGTGAGAGTAGGTGGGAGAGAGCCCAAGGAGGTTGAAAGAGCATGGCTTTTGCAATTAAACAGGTAAAGACAATCTGGCTTCATCACGTTTACCTCAGTTACAATTAGCCTAAGTTTTCCCTTTGCAAAATGAGCGTAAAATACCACCAAGTGTGGTTGTAAAGATTCACCTGAGAGGTATGTCAGTTTATAAAGCACAGATTAACTCTAATTGCCTTCCTTCTCTATTTTGGAATAGAATGAATTAATTAAGCAGGTGTTTTCTTATGGACCCACAAAATGTAAAATAGAGGAGAGGAAGGACCAATATTTCCCAATAGATAAAGAGAGAAAAAAGAATAGAGTGTGTGGGAGGATGGCAAACCCTGTGTAAGGTGAGAAGAGAACAGGGCTTAGGTTTTAGTAGGAGCTTAAAAGAAAAACTTGCTGAATTAATGGAATATTTGTTAGATGGGTCTATTACATTTGTCCAGCTACGAGTGACAGAAAACTCAAGCAAGATGACTTAAGCTGTAAGAATATTTATTCTTTGTTTACAAGAAGTTTTGCAGTGGGCTTGTCAGGAAATGTCTTCTGCAGAAGCCAAGAACCAGCTGGCTGATTTCTCCTAAAGCTCATTGGCCACATGTAGATCATATGATCACTTCTAGCCACAAAGGGCCTGGGAAAGAGCAACTGGCTTATCAAGGCTCTATAGTTTGATGCAGTCGAGAGAAAGGGTAGACATTTTTGCTGAGTCTGTAACAGTGGGCTTAGATTGGTGAGAAAGACAAGCATGGTTACTTAATCCACTGATACCTGGTGAGGGTCAAAAAAAGGTGCCCTGTATGAATTTGGTGTCTATATGTAAACTGCTGTCACTATGAAGGAAAAACATAAACTTCCTCTTATCTGGCTGGGTGTGGTGACTCACACCTGTAATCCCAGCACTTTGGGAGGCCAAGGCAGGTGGATCACTTGAGACCAGGAGTTCGAGACCTACCTGGCCAATGTGGAGAAACCCTGTCTTTACTAAAAATACAAAAATTAGCCGGGGGTGGTGGTGCATGCCTGTAATCCCTGCTACTCAGGAGGCTGAAGCATGAGAATTGCTTGAACCCAGGAGGCGGAAGCTGCAGTGAGCTGAGATCGCACCACTGCCCTCCATACTCCAGCGTGGGCAACAGTGAGACTCTGCCTCCATAAATAATAAATAAATAAACAAACTTTCTCTTACCTTACTTTGAATATCCTCTCTCTAGCACATGTTCAAATCCTACCTACATGTACCTACTGTTTGTTTATTCATGCTTATGTGCAGGTATTTTATGCATTAATTAATGTGATAGATACTAACTAAATGCCTACCATGTGCAAGGAGCTGCCCTAGGTCCTTTGACTATCATGGTTTTTATTATCAAGGAGGTTACAGTCTGGTAGAAGAGATATTACATGTACTTCAATGATTATATAATGAACAGCAGAAAGGTTTAAGTGCCCTAAAAGAAGTGCTTAGAGTGCTATGAAAGGTGGGAGAATGCAGAAATTACTTCAGGCTGGTTCAATCAGGAAAGATTTTTTGGTAGGGTTTACATTGATGCAGGTTAAAGAGAGGTGGAGAGGAAAGGTGGTCACCGCCAGATGAAAAAGTAAGAACAGGCTGACAGGGGGAAGTGCTGGGCTTGGGAAGCAATTCTGATCTCTGGTTCCTCCCTTTAGTGACTTCCTCTCTTACCTTTTGGTGGGGCCACACTTACGTCAATAATTACATACTTTTCCTTTATGTGTGTATATATCCTTTTCCCTCCTAACCAGACTGTAGCATCTACAGAGCTGCCCATAACAGGTTCTCAATAAATATCTGATGAGTTCCTTGTTAATATTAATTACTATTCTTTAAGATTTATATAGTGACCATTTCCAAGAAGACTTGATATCTTTTGCAAATAAAAGCACATAGTGAATGTGAGTTGGGATGCCTGCCTGTCCATAGCCCCTTTCTCTGGGAACTGCTCTTTCATTTCAGTTTGAGATATAGTCTAGGCTGCCACTTAGATATAGTCTAGGGTACCATGTCATGGCTCCCTCTCTGGGCATGGCTTATTGAACCAGGAATAGACATCTCCAAACTGGTCTTTCCCAGGAATCTGGGGAACAAATGTGCTTGTGGTGGCTAACCTCAGAAGCCCATTTCAATCAGGCTAGGGGCTGGCACCATGGCAACCAGAACCATGTGTAAGCTGCATTAGTGGGGAGCAGAAACCATGGCTAAGCAGAGGGGGCCACACTGCAGTGAAGCGATGGGGAAAGGCACACAAGAAGAAGCAGAGATACAACATCATTCATCTCCAGTAAGAGGGAGATGCATGGAGGCTCCATCCCTGACAGCCTCCCAGATACAAGCCAGATCCAAGTCCCAGGAAGCCTGATGTGCTTAGCATCTGAAAGATAGCGCTGTCTTTGCAGTACACCTCCTCTTTATTTGAGCTTAATTGGAATAGTTTTCTGTTTCTTACATACAAAAAATCCTTGGATAGAGCAAAGTGCAGCACAAAATAGGACATTAACAGATAACAAACCTGGAATCATTTACAAGAGTGGCCCTCTCCTTTCACCTCAAAGCAGTATATTCTGTAAACTTCATATACTGAAATACTGTGGCCACCTCCGAAAACACACTTATTAATGTAATGCAGCTCTCATTTTTTGTTGTTGTTGAGACAGGGTCTCGCTTTGTTGTCCAGGCTGTGGTGCAGTGATGCAATCACAACTCACTGCCGCCTCTAACTCCCAGCTTCAAGCGATCTTCCCACCTCAGCCTCCCCAGTAGCTGAGACTATAGGCATGCATCGCCATGCCCAGCTAACTTTAAAAATTTTTTTGTAGAGATGAGGTCTCATCATGTTGCCCAGCTGGTCTCGAACTCTTGGTCTCAAGTGATCCTCCTGTCTTGGCCTCCCAAAGTGCTGGGATTACAGGCATGAGCCACTTTACCTGAGCAGCTCTCATTTTTATAAATTAAAGACTACCAACCAAGATTTGAATAAAAATTAAAAAATTAGAATTACTAGGCTGGCTGTGGTGGCTCACACCTGTAATCCCAGCACTTTGGGAGGCTGAGGCGGGCGGATCACAAGGTCAGGAGATCAAGACCATCCTGGCTAACACAGTGAAACCCCGTGTCTACTAAAAATACAAAAATTAGCTGAGCATGGTAGCAGGCGCCTGTAGTCCCAGCTACTCAGGAGGCTGAGGCAGGAGAATGGCGTGAACCCGGGAGGTGGAGCTTGCAGTGAGCCGAGATCGCCCCACTGCACCCCAGCCTGGGTGACAGAGTGAGACTCCGTCTCTAAAAAAGAAAAAAAAAAACAACTAGAATTACTGCATAGAGATTATGCTATTCCAACTACAAACAGCAACACTTGATGTTTTAATTAGCCTGTGTTGCTTTACTGAAGTGTTACTTTCATCAGCTTTTGGAGATATTAAGAGTAGATCTAAGATACCTCTCTTATTATCTTTATGGATCTCCAGAAGTTCCAAAATTCCAGGTTGGGAAGACATCAATATAGACGAAGTAGGAACAGGTACTTGGTGAGAGCTGATTACAAGGGACTCTAAGAACTCACCGAATTAACCTTGAGGATTTTTCAGAAAGAAAACTTGCAATTTTGCTGAGCTATGAATTTGAACCACCTGCACTGCCCCACTGGTGTTTGCAATGAGTCACTTTCCTAGTGAGTCCATTTAGCTGAACCCCTGGCATTTGCATATCAGTGTGCCTTTGTGGCATTTGCAAGATTGGGGATTGGGTAAATTCTCAGAAATATCACTCAATAATATGCAAAGTCTAGCCTAGTACAGTGTTTTCCAAAAGTCGTATTTTTTGCCAAATTTTCATGCTAGTTGTTATATTAACTTAATATTTAAAAAATCCAACTCATTTAAAAATTAAGTCTAGACCTGCCAATTTCTTTCTTTCTTTTTTTTTTTAACAGGAGGATTGTTTATTTTAGATACGCACCAGCTCTGTGGACTCACTTCCAAAAAACTGAGCATTAAACAAAGACTGAGCAGGGTTTTTATAAGCAGCCTTACAGAAGCAAAACAAAAGCAGTTAATCATACAGTGACAGGTCACATAATCTATAGCATAACATAACTTGTGACCTTGCGTAGCTAGTGACCTTGTAGCTGCGTTGAAAGAAAAACAAGAACTCGCTAAATACAGACATTTGTAAAACATAATCATGCTTAAGAAGCCTGGGAAAGGAGTAACAGTAAAAGCATCTTTCTCTTTTTTCCCTTCAACCTTGCTCTGGAAGGGGGCGCTGTCTGGAGCCCATTCCTTTGGCCTTGGCTATTTGGACAGCGTTATAACTGTCCTTGAAGTGAGCTTGCTAGGCACAGGAAAACTTGTTCTTTTTTTTTTTTCTTTTTAACCCTTGCCTTGCCACATTCTGGGCCTTAGCTTTTAATTTTCTTGGAGTGAATAAATGCAGTACTTATTATTATTATTATTATTTTTAAATTTCTGCCTCATCCCAAGTAGCTGGGATTAGAGGTGTGCACCACCATGCCTGGCTAATTTTTGTATTTTTAGTAGAGACGGGGTTTCACCATGTTGGTCAAGCTGGTCTCAAACTCCTGACCTCATGATCCGCCCACCTCAGCCTCCCAAAGTGCTGGGATTAAAGGCGTGAGCCACTGCGCCCAGCCTACAGTTCTTTTAGAAAGAATGTATGAGAGATAAGTGAGCAATAGTTTTTCAACTCCTTCCCTGCTCTCTCATATTTTTTTAAAAATGGTTTTATTTATTATTTATGTTTTTATTTTTTGAGATTGAGTCTCATTCTGTCACCCAGGCTAGAGTGCCGTGACATGATCTTGACTCACTGCAACCTCTGTCTCTGGGGCTCAAGCAATCCTCCCACCTCAGCCTCCTGAGTAGCTGGGACCACAGGCACGTACCACCATGCCCGGTTAATTTTCTGTATTTTTAGTAGAGACAGGGTTTCACCATGTTCCCCAGACTGGTCTCAAACTCCTGAGCTCAAGCGACCTACCAGCCTCGGTCTCCCAGGGTGCTGGGATTGCAGGAGTTAGCCACTGTGCCCGGCCTTCATCACCATTATTATTATTATTATTATTTTTTTTTAAATTTTTTTTGCACACAAAACAATAAACATTTTCTAAAAGTACATACAAACAAAAAGATGCATCTCAAACATATTAGGAAGGTTGCACATGGGAAGATGGGGAATAGAAATGGGGGTGGGAATTAAAGAAAATAAATGAGAGAGGGACTTTGTATGGATCAATGATAATAACTCAATCCTCTATTTGACAAAGAAGAAGGAGAAGGAAGAGGAAGAAAAAGAAAGTGGGATAAAGGATCAGAAAGGGAGGAAAATAGAAAAAATTAGAGTATGACTCCAGGGTAGACCTGTTTTGTTGTCGCTTGGTTGGTTGGTTGGTTTGTCAGTTGCATTTTTCATATGTTTCGCCATGTTGGCCAGGCTGGTCTCGAACTCCCAGCCTCAAGTGATCAACCCGCCTCGGCCTCCCAGAGTACTGGGACTACAGGCGTGAGCCACCACGTCCAGCCCCCACATTGCTTCTGGCCTCTGTGGTAGACCTCCCAGACGGGGCGGACGGGCAGAGGCGCTCCCCACATCACAGACGGGGCAGCCAGGCAGAGGCGCTCCTCACTTCCCAGACGGGGCGGCTGTGCAGAGGCGCTCCTCACTTCCCAGACGGGGCGGCCGGGCCTAGGCGCTCCTCACTTCCCAGACGGGGTGGCGGCCGGGCAGAGTCGCTCCTCACATCCCAGACGATGGGCGGCCAGGCAGAGATGTTCCTCACTGCCTAGACGGGGTGGCTGCTGGGCAGAGGCGCTCCTCACCTCCCAGACGGGGCGGCCGGGCAGAGGAGCTCCTCATAACCTAGACGATGGGCGGCCAGGCAGAGACGCTCCCCACCTCCCAGAAGGGGCAGCCGCCGGGCAGAGGCTGCAATCCCAGCACCCTGGGAGGCCAAGGCAGGCGGCTGGGAGGCGGAGGCTGCAGCGAGCCAAGACCACGCAACCGCACTCCAGCCCAGGCAACACCGAGCACCTAGTGAGCGAGACTCGTCTGCAGTCCCAGCACCTCGGGAGGCCGAGGCGGGCAGACCACTCGAGGTGAGTAGCTGGAGACCAGCCCGGGCGACCTGGCGAAACCGCGCCTCTAGCCAAAGGAGAAAAACCAGGGAGGGGTGGCGGCGCGCGCCGGCAATCCCAGACAGCCCGCAGGCCAGGGCAGGAGAACCACGGGAGCTGGATGCAGGAAGTCTGCAGCGAGCCTAGTGTAAGCCAGCCTGGGCCACAGAGGGAAGAAAAGACAGAAGAAAGCAAGAAGGAAGGAAGGGAGGGAGGGAGGCAGGCTAGACCTGCCAATTTCTTTAAAATCCATGGATGTAATGCAACAATTGTATCTTTAATGCATACTAAAATAAATGTATAACTGATATGGTTTGGCTATGTCCCCACCCAAAATCTCATCTTGAATTGTAATCCCCATAATCCCCAATAGAGAGACGAGGTGGAGGTAATTGAACCATAAGGGCGATTTCCCCCATGCTGTTCTCATGATGGTGAGTGAGTTCTCATGAGATCCTTTTTTTTTTTTTTTAAGACAGAACCTTGCTCTGTTGCCCAGGCTGGAGTGCAGTGGCATGAGTTCGGCTCAGTAAAACCCGGGTTCAAGCGATTCTCCTGTCTCAGCCTCCCGAGTAGCTGGGACTAAAGGCACACACCAGCCTGTCTAATCTTTGTGGTTTTAGTAGACGGGGGGTTTCACCATGTTGGACATGCTGGTCTTGAACTCCTGACCTCAAGTGATCCACCTGCCTCGGCCTCCCAAAGTACTGGGATTACAGGAATAAGCCGCTGCACCCGGCCAAGATCCAATGGTTTTATAAGTGTTTGGTAGTTTCTCCTGCATTTGTTGTCATTCCTGCTGCCTGGTGAGGAAGGCGCCTTGCTTCCCCTTTGCCTTCTGCCATGATTGTAAGTTTCCTGAGGCCTCCCCAGTCATGCTGAGCTATGAGTCAATTAAAACCTCTTTCCTTTATAAATTACCCAGTCTCAGGCAGTTCTTTATAGCAGTGTGAAAACAGACTAATACAATAACTATTGAAATAAATTTGTTAACTTGTGTTTCACCTAAAATCCTGTCGTCCACACTTTGGCCTTGGAAATCACTTAAACCAGGTATAAATCCTGGTTCTGATATTTATTGGTGGTATAGTTATTGGATAAGCTACATAATATCTGTGATTGCCAGGTTCCTCATCTATGTAAAGAGGAGTTGAAAATTCCTACCTCACAAGGAATGTTGTGAGAACCAAACAAGAAATAGCATGCACAGTATGTAAATCAGCATAGAGCCTGACACCTAGTAAGCTCCCAGTGAATGATAGCTTATACTGATTATGGGTTGCAATTTAGACTCACTAAAATTGCCAAATGTAGTTTTGTCTTCCAGGAAACAAAGACAAAAAAATCAACCTATTTGATTGCATCCTAGTAGAATAGATTTTCCTTGGGTTGCTAAATGCAGGCATCTCCAAGGAGATGTCAATAATTCATTCAGGCAGCCTTCTGAGGATGGTAAAGGGCAGAGGAGATGGCCATTGGAAAGAATACGGAAAAGGTGAATCAGAAGTAGAATTGGAAGAAGATATCACGTAACAGACTCAGAGTGGCCAAGGGGGGAAAGTGCTGTCCAGTCACAAGGGTGCTGAAATAGCACAGTGCTGCAGACAGAAGTTGCAAGTAATTTTATCTCAACATGTCTGTGCTTCCTAACGATATCTCAGGTACATCTCCTCTTCTCCACCCTTCTCACAGTCTGTCACCTCAACCTTCCACCTACATCTACCGTCTCACTCAAGCCTCCACGTCCCACCCCATCTTCCCTTCCAGCTGGCTGATTGCTGACCTTTCTGCAAATGATGCTCGCTGCTGCCAACACATGCTTCATTCCTGGGAAGGTTCTGCGTGTAGGAAGTAGCTGGAATGAGGCTTTCAGGGTTGATGACTTCACATTTCCTACTTCAGTCGTAAATAGCCCCTAGTGTTAATGTGGCTGGGTCACAGCCTCCAGGACTGTAATGCTGAGGATGACAGCTTTCAGAAACATGGTTATAGCTGCCTCCTACTCTGTATAAAAAATATCAGTCTTATCTCCCATGTCTGCCAGCGTGGATTTCCCCTGTGCTCCATCCAGTCAGACCCTTGCATGTAACACACTGCTCTAATTCCTGTCTTCTTCTTGTTCCTCCCAGTCAAGATTTATCTTTCCCATATTTAGATGTCTAATTTAAACTTCCTTTTCTCCAGACCACCCTAACTGAAAGTAGTATTTCTTTCTTCCGAAATCCTACAGCATTTTCACACTGGGTATGCAACTTAGCTCTTGGTAATAAACTGCCTTAAGCTCATTTTGAAAATTACTAAACGTGGCAGTTTAGCCTCTATGGAGGGCAGGGACCAAAGTGTTTGCCTGTTCTTTTTTTTTTTTTTTTTTTGAGAGTCTCACTCCATCACCCAGGCTGGAGTGCAGTGGCATGATCTCGGATCATTACAGCTTCCACCTCCTGGATTCAAGTGATTCTCCTGCCTCAGCCATCCAAGTAGCTGGGATTACAGGTGTGTACCACCACACCTGGCTAATTTTTGTATTTTTAGTAGAGATGGGGTTTTTCCATGTTGGCCAAGTTGGTCTCGAACTCCTGACCTCAAGTGATGTGCCTGCCTTGGCCTCCCAAAGTGCTGGGATTACAGGTGTAAGCCACTGTGCCCGGCCTGTTTGCATGTTCAGTATTCTAGATAGCTCCAAACACGTAACAGGATACACAGTGGTGCTCAATAAATTTTTATTGGTTGAGTAAATATGTGGCTGAAGTAATAACCAATAAATAACTGGCTGAAAGAAATGATTTTGGGAGAAATGAAAGGAACCAACAAGTGAATTGAAAGTTGACTGATGGTGTCTCAGGAAGAGTACAGGATAAGAGAATCTGATAGGGGCCGGGCGCGGTGGCTCACGCTTGTAATCCCAGCACTTTGGGAGGCCGAGGCGGGCGGATCACGAGGTCAGGAGATTGAGACCACGGTGAAACCCCGTCTCTACTAAAAATACAAAAAAAATAAAAAAATTAGTTGGGCGTGGTGGCGGGCGCCTGTAGTCCCAGCTACTCGGAGGGGCTGAGGCAGGAGAATGGCATGAACCCGGGAGGTGGAGCTTGCAGTGAGCCGAGATTGCGCCACTGCACTCCAGCCTGGGCGACAGAGCGAGACTCCGTCTCAAAAAAAAAAAAAAAAAAAAAGAGAATCTGATAGGTTGTTATTTTTTTCCCAGATTAGGCTCCAAATGAAAGACTGGGGATTGGAGATGGGAGGGGTAACCAAACATTGATTGGTGCTGGTGCAAGAGAAGGCTACAAGAGGACTTAGACTTAGGTCTCAGGGCCAGGCTCTTTGGCTTATGCCTGTAATCCCAGCACTTTGGGAGGCCAAGGTGGGCAGATCACCTGAGGTCAGAAGTTCGAGACCAGCCTGGCCAACATGGTGAAACCCCATCTCTACTACAAATACAAAATTAGCTAGGCGTGGTGGCACATGCCTGTAATCCTAGCTACTTGGGAGGCTGAGGCAGGAAAATCGCTTGAACCCGGGAGGCGGAGGTTGCAGTGAACAGAGATCATGCCATTGCACGCCAGCCTGGGCAACAAGAGCGAAACTCCATCTTAAAAAAAAATTTAGACTTAGGGGCAGCTAGGCCTAAAATTTGAGAGTTCGAGGGGATTCAATTCAATCTAATCTGATTAAACTTTATAGAAATGTAGAATCACAGGGCTTCAAGTGACATTGGGGACCACTCTAAAAGGCATTGACTAATGTATGATTTACCTTTTTCAACATCCTCCATAGGTGGGCATCAAGTCTCTGCTCAGACACCTTTAGTACTAGAGAATTTACTAGCTACAAAGAAAATAAGTTTTATGAAATTTTCTCAGTTCAAAAATTAAACAAATTTTATAACCTAATATGTAAGGAGCATTGTGTTAGGTGCACCTGCCAAGAAGACACAGATAACCTATGGTTTCTGTATCTCTGTGGATCCTAAAAAATCATGGGGAGTTTCTCACAACTTTGTGTTGGGCACAGCCCTACCTTTTCTTTTCTTTTTTCTTTTTTTTTTGAGACATAGTCTTGCTCTGTTGCCCAGGCTGGAGTGCAGTGGCCTGATTTTGGCTCACTGCAACTTCCACCTCCCGGGTTGAAGTGATTCTCCTGCCTCAGCCTCCTGAGTAGCTGGGATTATGGGCATGTGCCACCACATCCAGCTAATTTTTTTTTAATATATATATTTTCAGTAGAGACGGGGTTTCACTATGTTGGCCAGGCTGGTCTTGAACTCCTGACCTCAAGTGATCTGCCTGTCTTGGCCTTCCAAAGTGCTGGGATTACAGGCATGAGCCACTGCACCTGGCCAGCCCCATCTTTTCCAGTCTCTCCTATTCTGACCTGTATAGTTAATTCTTTCCCAAAACATTCTTTTCCTGTTTCCTCCATCCCCCACCCCACCCTCCGCTGCCCCCTCCCCCGCCAAATCTTCACCATGATTAGGCCTTGTAGGAATGTTCAACTTCTGGGGCTGATTTCTTGAAAATACTGATGGCAAAGGAAATTATTACTCTCTAAGTACCTATGTAAAAGCTGGATGAAAACTTAAAGACTATGTATCCAACTCTGTCATGTGAGAGGAGGTACAAAGGGCCAGAATGGGGAAACATTTCAGCCAAGATCAAATACATACTGAGGATGCAAGAGGTTAGCAGTCAATAACTTGGCACAGTAGACTCCAGGAGAATATTTCCAATGTCCCACATCCAAGTATTTAAAATAAAAAAGCCCTAAAATTTTGAGCTGGCGTGGATGTCACATTTACATCTCATTTGCATACACCCCCAGCAACCCCCAGCAATGTCTTCTCAGTTACTTCTCAAGTGAGAATGTATCATTGCTTCCCTTGTTTGTCATTTTTAGTTTTTCATTTCTCTCTTCCTCTTCACCACTCACAGTCCTTGGCCCAGATCCCCTGCAGCATGAAAGGGAAAAAAAGTATTCACAGAACATTAAAATTAAACTTCAGGCAACTGTGTTTCTCTCACCATCTGGTTCCTGTTAAAACAGCCACTCCTCAAAGGCAGGAGCTCTTGGCCGCAATGTGCCATCCAGTGCCCAGAAAATGGAAATGCTCGGCAAGTAAGGCCCAGGTTGCAGAGGTCGATATAGGCAGAGCCACCGGAGATGTTTTTTTGAATGCCAACTTGGGACACATGGTCTGACAGAATTTTAATGCAAGACTAGACATTACCTGAGGGCAGAGACTTTCTTAATTATCACACTATATCTCCTGCACTTAGTCCAGCAGACATAGTGGGCCCTCCATACATACTTGTTGGAAGCATGAATGTATGAAGTTGTATGAAAACTTATACCTTTATGTAAGGGTACAAAAGTCAAATACCTACTGGGAAAGCACTACATGATGTCTAAAAAGAGATAGCAGAGGCCGGGTGTGGTGGCTCACTCCTACAATCCCAGCACTTTGGGAGGCCAAGGCAGGCAGATCATGAGGTCAGGAGTTCGAGACCAGCCTGGCCAACATGGTGAAACCCTGTCTCTACTAAAAATACAAAAATTAGCTGGGTGTGGTGGCGCTCACCTGTAATCCCAGGTACTCAGTAGACTGAGGCAGGAGAATTGCTTGAACCCAGGAGGCGGAGGTTGCAGTGAACTGAGATCGTGCCACTGCACTCCAGCCTGGGCGACAGAGTGAGACTCCAATAAAGAAAAAAGATATACCAATGGAATATGTTATTTATTGACATAATTAATGGATGAGTTCATGTTTACAACAAACGTTACCAGCCCTGGGTTAGATTCCAGATAATCTGGAGTATCCTCCAGAACCTATTAGAGAAGAGTGACACATTTTTTTTTTATTATTATACTTTAGGTTTTAGGTTACATGTGCACAATGTGCAGGTTTGTTACATATGTATCCATGTGCCATGTTGTTTTGCTGCACCCACTAACTCGTCATTTAGCATTAGGTATCTCCTAATGCTGTCCCTCCCCCCTCCCCCCACCCCACAACAGTCCCCGGAATGTGATGTTCCCCTTCCTGGAGTGACACATAAATTCTTAAAAATTTTTTTAGCTGGGCACAGTGGTTCACACCTGTAATCCCAGCACTTTGGGAGGCAGAGGCGGGCAGACTGCTTGAGCCCAGAAGTTCGAGACCAGCCTGGGCAACAAGGTGAAACCTCGTCTCTACAAACCAATAAACAAACAAAAACAAAAGTTATCTGGGTGTGGTGATGTGCATCTGTAGTCCCAGCTACTTGGGAGGCTGAGGTGGGAGGATCACCTGGGCCCAGGAGGCAGGGATTGCAATGAGCCATGATTGTGCAACTGCACTCCAGGCTGGGCAACAGAGTGAGACCCTGTCTCAATTAAAAAAAATTAAAACATAATAATTGCACATATTTATGGTGCACAATGCAATGTTTTGATACATGTATACATTGTATAATTATCAAATCAAAGTAATTAGGACATATATCATCTTAGACACTTATTATTTCTTTGTGGTGAGAGCATTCAAACTGTTCTAGCTATTTTGAAATATATAATACATTATTGCTAATGGAATTACTCTGTATGTAATAGAGTATCAAATTGTGACTCTTATCAAATTGTGACTGTTGACCAACCTTTCCCTATTCCTCCCCTTCTGTTACCCTTTCCAGTCTCTGATAACCACTGTTCTACTCTCTGCTTCTATGAGAACAACTTTTCAAAATTCCTCATGTGAGAACATGCTGTATTTTTCTTTCTGTGTCAGGTTTACTTCACTTAACATAATGTCCTCTCAATGTTGTCACAAATGACAGGGCTTTTTAATAGATTCCATTGTGTGTGTGTGTGTATATATGTACATATATATATATCACATTCATCCATTCATCTGTTATATTATCCATTCATCTATTGTTGGACACTTAGGTTGACTTCATATCTTGGCTATTGTGAATAATGCTGCAGTAGACATGGGAGTGCAGCTATCTCTTAGACATACTGATTTCATTTCCTTTGGATATACACCCAGTAGTGGAATTGCTGGATTGTATGGTAGCTCTATTTTTAGTTCTTTGAAGAACCTCCATACTGTTTTCCATAATGGTTGTACTAATTTACATTCCCTCCAACAGCGTGTAATTGTTCCCCTTTTCTCCACATTCTTGTCAACACTTGTTATCTTTTATCTTTTTGATAATAGTAGCCTTCTGACTGGAGTGGAGTGATATCTATTTGTGATTTCCATCTGCATTTTCCTGATGATTAGTGACGTTGAGCATTTTTTCAAATACTTGTTAGCCATTTGTACGTTTTCTTTTGATAAATGTCTGTTAAGATCTTTTACCCATTTTAAAATTGTATTTATTTATTTATTTTTTGCTATTGAGTGGTTTGAGTTCCTTACATATTCTAGATATTACCTTTTTGTCAGATGAGTAGTTTGCAAATATTTTCTCTCATTTTACAGGTTGTCTCTTCACTCTGTTGATTGTTTCCTTTGTGATGTAGAAGTGTTTTAGTTTGACCTAATCCTATTTGACTATTTTTTGCTTTTGTTGCCTGTACTTTTGAGGTCTTACTAAAAAAAATGCTTGCCCAGTCCAATGTCATGAAGTGTTTCCCCTATGTTTTCTTCTAGTAATTTCATAGTCTTGCATCTTATGTTTAAATCTTTAATCCATTTTGAGTTGATTTTTGTATATGGTGAGAGAAAGTGGTCTAGTTTCATTCTTCTGCATATGGATGCCCAGTTTTCCTAGCACCATTTATTCAAAAGACTGTCCTTTCCCAATGTGTGTTGTTGACACCTTTGCCAAACGTAGTTGGCTGTTAAGTGTGTGAATTTATTTCTGGGCTCTGTTCTGTTCTTTGGTCTATGTGTCTGTTTTTATGTCAACACCATGCTGTTTTGGTTATTAGTGCATTTTTAAGTCAGGTAGTGTGATGCCTCCAGCTTTGTCTATTTGTCATTTTTAATAGTTCCATACACATTTTGGGATTTTGTTTTTCTATTTCTGGGAAGAATGTTATTGGTATTTCAAGAAGAATTGCATTGAATCGGGCTGGGCATGGTGGCTCACACTTGTAATCCCAGCACTTTGAGAGGCCAAGGTGGGCAGATCACCTGAGGTCAGCCTGGCCAACATGGTGAAACCCCTTCTCTACTAAAAATACAAAATTTAGCTGGGCATGGTGGCACATGCCTGTAATCTCAGCCACTCAGGAGGCTGAGGCATGAGAATCACTTGAACCTGGGAGGCAGTAGTTGCAGTGAACCAAGATTATGCCATTGTACTTCAGTACTTCAGTCTGGGCAACAGAGTGAGTCTCTGTTCTGCTTTCCTCCTCCAGCGCACACCTGCCCCACCAAAAAAAAAAAAAGAATTGCATTGAATTTGTAAATTGTTTTGGGTAGATGAACATTTTAACAATAGTAATTCTTCCAGTTCATTAATGCAGGATACCTTTCCATTTATTTGTGTGCTCTTCAATTTTTTCATCAATGTCTTATAATTTTCAGTGTAGAGATCTCTCACCTCTTTGGTTAAGTTTGTTCCTAGGTACCTTATTATTTGTGTGGCTATTAAAAATGGGATTGTTTTCTTGGCTTATTTTTCAGATAGTTTACTATCAGCATAAGAAACACTACTGATTTTTATATGTTTGTATCCTGCAACTCTACTGAATTCATTTGTTAGTTCTAACAGTTCTTTGGTAAAGTCTTTAGGGTTTTATATACATGAGATAATGTCATCTGCAAACAAGGGCAATTTGACTTTCTCCTTTCCAATTTGGGTGCCTTTTATTTCTTTCTTTTGTCCAATTGCTCTGGCTAGGAGTTCTAGTACTATGTTGAATAGAAGTGGTATTCTTGTTTAGTTCCAGATCTTAGAGAAAAAGCTGTCAACTTTTCCCCATTCAATTTGATGTTAACTGTGGGTTTGTCATATGTGGCCTTTATTGTTTTGAGGTATGTTTCTTCTGTACTCAGTTTGCTGAGATTTTTATCATGAAGGGATGCTGAATTTTGTCAAATGCTTTTCCTGCATCTATTGAAATGATCATGTGGTTTTTGTCCTTCTTTCTGCTAATGCGATGTATCACATTTATTGATTTGCATATATTGAACCATCCTTGCACCCCTGGGATGAATCCCACGTACATAGTGAATGACCTTTTAAGTGTGCTGTTAAATTCAGTTTGGTAGTATTATGTTGAGGATTTTTGCATCTAAGTTAATCAGGAATAGTGGCCTATAGTTTTTTGTTGTTGTTGTTTTGTTTTGTTTTTTGTTTTTTCCTTGTCTGGTTTTGGTGTCAGGGCAATGCTGGCTTCATAGAATGAGTTTGAGAATATTCCTTTCTTTCCAATTTTCTGGAGCAGTTTGAGAATAATTGGTATTAGTTCTGTATATGTTTGGTAGATGTTAGTAGTACAGCTATCAGGTTCTGAGTTTTTCTTTGATAAGAGACTTTTTATTACTGATTCAATTTTCTCACTTGTTATTGGTCTGTTCAGATTTTCTATTTCTTTGTAATTCAATTTTGGTAGATTGTGTGTGTCCAGGAATTTATTCACGTTTTATCCAATTTGTTAGCATATAATTGTTTATAATAGTTGATATAGTTTGACCATGTCCCCACTCAAATCTCACCTTGATTTCCTATGTGTTGTGGGAGGGACCTGGTGGGAAGTAACTGAATCATGGGGCAAGTCTTTCCCATGCTGTTCTCATGATAGTGAATGTCTCATGAGATATGATGGTTTTAAAAAGGGGAGTTCCCCTGCACCAGTTCTTCCTCTTTGCCTGCTGCTACCATGTAATACATGACTTGCTCCTCCTTGCCTTCCACCATGACTGTGAGGCTTCCCCAGACACATGGAACTGTAAGTTCAATTAAACCTCTTTCTTTTGTAAATTGCCCAGTCTTAGGTGTGTGTTTATCAGCATCGTGAAACGGACTAATACAATAGTCTCATATGATTCTTTGTATTTCTTTTTTTTTTTTTATTAATTTTTTTTTGCACACAAAAACAATAAACATTTTCTAAAAATACATACAAACAAAAAGATGCGTATCAAACATATTAGGAAGGTTACACATGGGAAGTCGGGGAATAGAAATGGGGGGTGGGAGTTAAAATAAGGTAGAGAGGGACTTTATGTGGATCAGTGATAATAACTCAATCCTCTATTTGACAAAGAAGAGGGAGAAGGAAGAGGAAGAAAAAGAAAGTGGGATAAAGGATCAGCAAGGGAGGAAAATAGAAAAAATTAGAGTATGACTCCAGGGTAGACCTGTTTTGTTGTCACTGAGTTGGTTGGTTGGTTTGTCTGTTGTATTTTTCATGTTTCGCCAAGTTGGCCAGACTGGTCTCGAACTCCTAGCCCGAAGTGATCAACCCGCCTCGCCCCCCAGAGTGCCGGGACCACAGGTGTGAGCCACCACGTCCAGCCCCCACATTGCTTCTGGCCTCCATGGTAGACCTCCCAGACGGAGCGGCCGGGCAGAGGCGCTCCTCACTTCTTCCCAGACACGGGGCGGCCAGGCAGAGGCGCTCCTCACTTCCCAGACGGGGTGGCCAGGCAGAGGCGCTCCTCACTTCCCAGACGATGGGTGGCCGGGCAGAGGTGCTCCTCACTTCCCAGACGGGGCGGCCGGGCAGAGGCGCTCCTCACTTCCCAGACGATGGGTGGCCGGGCAGAGGTGCTCCTCACTTCCCAGACGGGGCGGCCGGGCCGAGGCGCTCCTCACTTCCCAGACGGGGCGGCCGGGCAGAGGCGCTCCTCACTTCTTCCCGGACAGGGCGGCCAGGCAGAGGCGCTCCTCACTTCTTCCCGGACGGGGCGGCCGGGCAGAGGCGCTCCTCACTTCCCAGATGGGGCGGCCGGGCAGAGGCGCTCCTCACTTCTTCCCGGACGGGGCGGCCGGGCAGAGGCGCTCCTCACTTCTTCCCGGACGGGGCGGCCGGGCAGAGGCGCTCCTCACCTCCCAGACGATAGGTGGCCGGGCAGAGGCGCTCCTCACTTCCCAGACGGTGGGTGGCCGGGCAGAGGCGCTCCTCATTTCCCAGACAGGGCGGCCGGGCAGAGGCGCTCCTCACTTCCCAGACGGGGTGGCCAGGCAGAGGCGCTCCTCACTTCCCAGACGGTGGGTGGCCGGGCAGAGGCGCTCCTCACTTCCCAGACGGTGGGTGGCCGGGCAGAGGCGCTCCTCACTTCCCAGACGGTGGGTGGCCGGGCAGAGGCGCTCCTCACTTCCCAGACGGTGGGTGGCCGGGCAGAGGCGCTCCTCACTTCCCAGACGGTGGGTGGCCGGGCAGAGGCGCTCCTCACTTCCCAGACGGTGGGTGGCCGGGCAGAGGCGCTCCTCACTTCCCAGACGGTGGGTGGCCGGGCAGAGGCGCTCCTCACTTCCCAGACGGTGGGTGGCCGGGCAGAGGCGCTCCTCACTTCCCAGATGGGGCGGCCGGGCAGAGGCGCTCCTCACTTCCCAGACGGGGCGGCCGGGCAGAGGTGCTCCTCACTTCTTCCGGGACGGGGCGGCCGGGCAGAGGCGCTCCTCACTTCCCAGACGGGGCGGCCGGGCAGAGGCGCTCCTCACTTCTTCCCGGACGGGGCGGCCGGGCAGAGGCGCTCCTCACTTCTTCCCGGACGGGGCGGCCGGGCAGAGGCGCTCCTCACTTCTTCCCGGATGGGGCGGCCGGGCAGAGGCGCTCCTCACTTCTTCCCGGACGGGGCGGCTGGGCAGAGGCGCTCCTCACTTCCCAGATGGGGCGGCCGGGCAGAGGCGCTCCTCACTTCTTCCCGGACGGGGCGGCCGGGCAGAGGCGCTCCTCACTTCTTCCCGGACGGGGCGGCCGGGTAGAGGCGCTCCTCACCTCCCAGACGATAGGTGGCCGGGCAGAGGCGCTCCTCACCTCCCAGACGATAGGTGGCCGGGCAGAGGCGCTCCTCATTTCACAGATGGGGCGGCCGGGCAGAGGCGCTCCTCACTTCCCAGACGGGGTGGCCGGGCAGAGGCTCTCCTCACTTCCCAGACGGTGGGTGGCCGGGCAGAGGCGCTCCTCACTTCCCTGACGGGGCGGCTGGGCAGAGGCGCTCCTCACTTCTTCCCGGACGGGGCGGCCGGGCAGAGGCGCTCCTCACTTCCTCCCGGAAGGGGCGGCCGGGCAGAGGCGCTCCTCACTTCCTCCCGGACGGGGCGGCCGGGCAGAGGCGCTCCTCACTTCCTCCCGGACGGGGCGGCCGGGCAGAGGCGCTCCTCACTTCCTCCCGGACGGGGCGGCCGGGCAGAGGCGCTCCTCACTTCCTCCCGGACGGGGCGGCCGGGCAGAGGCGCTCCTCACTTCCTCCCGGACGGGGCGGCCGGGCAGAGGCGCTCCTCACTTCCTCCCGGACGGGGCGGCCGGGCAGAGGCGCTCCTCACTTCCTCCCGGACGGGGCGGCCGGGCAGAGGCGCTCCTCACTTCCTCCCGGACGGGGCGGCCGGGCAGAGGCGCTCCTCACTTCCTCCCGGACGGGGCGGCCGGGCAGAGGCGCTCCTCACTTCCCAGACGGGGCGGCCAGGTAGAGGCGCTCCTCACTTCCCAGACGATGGGTGGCCTGGCAGAGGCGCTCCTCACTTCCCAGGCGGGGCGGCCGGGCAGAGGCGCTCCTCACTTCCCAGACGATGGGTGGCCGGGCAGAGGTGCTCCTCACTTCCCAGACAGGGCGGCCGGGCAGAGGTACCCCTCACCTCTTCCCAGACGGGGCGGCCGGGCAGATGCGCTCCTCACTTCTTCCCGGACGGGGCGGCCGGGCAGAGGCGCTCCTCATTTCTTCCCGGACGGGGCGGCCGGGCAGAGGCACTCCTCACTTCCCAGATGGGGCAGCCGGGCAGAGGCGCTCCTCACTTCTTCCCGGACGGGGCGCCCGGGCAGAGGCACTCCTCACTTCCCAGATGGGGCAGCCGGGCAGAGGCGCTCCTCACTTCTTCCCAGACAGGGCGGCCGGGCAGAGGCGCTCCTCACTTCCCAGACGATGGGTGGCCGGGCAGAGGTGCTCCTCACTTCCCAGACGGGGCGGCCGGGCAGAGGCGCTCCTCACTTCCCAGATGGGGCAGCCGGGCAGAGGCGCTCCTCACTTCTTCCCGGACGGGGCGCCCGGGCAGAGGCACTCCTCACTTCCCAGATGGGGCAGCCGGGCAGAGGCGCTCCTCACTTCTTCCTGGACGGGGCGCCCGGGCAGAGGCACTCCTCACTTCCCAGATGGGGCAGCCGGGCAGAGGCGCTCCTCACTTCTTCCCAGACAGGGCGGCCGGGCAGAGGCGCTCCTCACTTCCCAGACGATGGGTGGCCGGGCAGAGGTGCTCCTCACTTCCCAGACGGGGCGGCCGGGCAGAGGCGCTCCTCACTTCCCAGACGATGGGTGCCTGGGCAGAGGCGCTCCTCACTTCCCAGACGGGGCGGCTGGGCAGAGGGGCCCCTCACTTCTTCCTGGACGGGGCGGCCGGGCAGAGGGGCTCCTCCCTTCTTCCCGGACAGGCCAGCCGGGCAGAGGTGCTCCTCACTTCTTCCTGGACGGGGCGGCCGGGCAGAGGCGCTCCTCACTTCCCAGACGGGGCGGCCGGGCAGAGGCGCTCCTCACTTCTTCCCAGACGGGGCGGCCAGGCAGAGGCGCTCCTCACTTCCCAGACGGTGGGTGGCCGGGCAGAGGCGCTCCTCACTTCCCAGACGGTGGGTGGCCGGGCAGAGGCGCTCCTCACTTCCCAGACGGTGGGTGGCCGGGCAGAGGCGCTCCTCACTTCCCAGACGGGGCGGCCGGGCAGAGGCGCTCCTCACTTCCCAGACGGGGCGGCCGGGCAGAGGCGCTCCTCACTTCCCAGACGGGGCAGCCGGGCAGAGGCGCTCCTCACTTCTTCCCGGATGGGGCGGCCGGGTAGAGGCGCTCCTCACTTCCCAGACGGGGTGGCCGGGCAGAGGCGCTCCTCACTTCTTCCCGGATGGGGCGGCCGGGGAGAGGTGCTCCTCACTTCTTCCCGGACGGGGCGGCCGGGCAGAGGCGCTCCCCACCTCCCAGACGGGGCGGTGGCCGGGCAGGGGCTCGGGAGGCTGAGGTGGGCAGAGCACTCGGCGTCAGGAGCTGGTGAGCAGCGTGGCCAACATGGCGACCGCGCGCCTGCAGCCAAACGAGAAAAAGCAGGCAGCGGTGGCGCGCGGTGGCAGTCCCAGGCAGTCCGCGGTGCGGGCAGCAGCGAGCTGAGTAGATTGCAGCCTGGGCCACAGAGGGAAAGAAAGAAAGAAAGAAAGGATGGAAGGAAGGAAGGAAGGAAGGAAGGAAGGAAGGGAGGGAGGGATTCTTTGTATTTCTGTGGTATCAGTTGTGATGTTTTCTTTTTCGTCTTTGATTTTATTTGAGTCTTCTTTCTGTTTTACTTAGTCTAGCTGAGGGTTTGTTGATTTTGTTTATATTTTCAAAAAAACCTACTCTCTCTCTCATGGATCTTTTGTATTGTTTCTCTAGCCTCAGTTTTATTTATTTCTGTTCTGATTTTTATTATTTCTTTTTCTTCTATCAATTTTGAGTTTAGTTTGTTCTTTTTTTCCTAGTTACTTGAGGTGCAGTATTGGGTTGTTTACTTGAGATCTTTCTTCTTTTTGGATGTAAGCATCTATTCCTATAAACATTCCTCTCAGAACTGCTTTTGCTGTATTCCATAGGTTTTGGTATGTTTCCATTTTTGATTGCCTCAACAAATTTTAAAACTTCTCTTTCAATTTTTTCATTGACCCATTGATTATTCAGGACTATGTTGTTTAATTTACAAGTATTTGTAAAATTTCTGAAGTTCCTCCTGTAACTGAGTTTTTTTTTTAATAACATTATGCTCAGAAAGGACACTTGATGTGACCTCTCTTCTTAAATTTCTTTTTTGCTTTGAGACAGCGTTTCACTTTGTTGCCTAGGCTGGAGTGCAGTGGCTCAAACATAGTTCACTGCAGCCTCAACCCTTCAGGCTCAAGTGATCCTCCTGCCTCAGCCTCCCAAGTAGCTGGGTATATTTGTCCATTTTACACTGCTATAAAGAACTATTTGAGACTGGGTAATTTATGAAGACAAGTGGTTTAGTTGACTCATAGTTCTGCAGGCTTCGCAGGAAGCATGACTGGGAGGCCTTGGGAAACTTACAATCATGGCAGAAAGCAAAGGCAAAGCAAGCACATCTTACCATGGCACAGTGGGAGAAGGGGAAGTGCCACATACTTTTAAACCATCAGATCTCATGAGAACACACTCACTATCATGAGAACAGCATGGGGGAAACTGCCCCCATGATCTAATCACCTCCCACCAGGTACCTCCTCTAAAATGTGGTGATTACAACTTTACATGAGGTTCGGGTGGGGACACAGAGCCAAACTATATCATTGAGAGTACAGATGTGCACCACCATGCCTGCCTAATTTTTGTATTTTTTGTAGAGATAAATTCTCACCAAGTTGCCCCAGCTAGTCTCGAACTCACGAACTCAAGTGATCCACCTGCCATGGCGTCCCAAAGTGTTGGGATTACAGGTGTGAGCCACCACGCCTGGCCTCAAATTTCTTAAGACTTGTTTTGTGGCCTAACATACGATCTCTCCTGAAGAATGTTTCATGTGCAGTTGAGAAGAATGTGTATTATGCAGCTGTTTGATGTAATGTTTTGTAAATGTATGTTAGGTCCCTTTGGTCTAGAATGCATTTTAAATACAATGTTTCCTTGTTGATTTTCTGACTGGACGATCTGTCCTTTGCTGAAAGTGGGGGCATTGAAGTCCCTCATTATTGTTGTATTATAATCTCTCCCTTTGAATCTAACAATATTTACTTTATATATTTTGGTCCTCCAGTGTTGGGTGCATATATGTTTATAATTGTTATATCCTCTTGCTGAATTGATCCCTTTATCATTATATAATGATGCTTTTTCTCTTTTTAGAGTTTTTGACTTAAAGTTCATTCTATCTGATATAAGTGGAGCTACTCTATCTTGCTTTTTGGTTTCCATTTGCATGGAATATATGTTTCTGTGCCTTCATTTTTAGTCTATGATAAATTCTTTGTTTTGTTTTGTTTTTTCTTTTTGGGACAGGGTCTCACTCTGTCACCCAGATCACCCAGGCTGGAGTGCAGTGGTACAATCTCAGCTCACTGCAACCTGCACCTACCAGACTCAAGTGATCCTTTTATCTTAGCCTCTCGAATTGTTGGTTCTACAGTTACGCACCAACACGCCTGGCTAATTTTTGTATTTTTAGTAGAGAGGGGGTTTTGCCATGTTGGCCAGACTGGTCTCTAACTCCTGGCCTCAAGTGATCTACTCACTTCTGCCTCCCAAAGTGCTGGGATTACAGGCATGAGCCACTACGCCTGGCCAATAAAAATAAAATCTTTTTTTTTTTTTTTTTTTTTT